>NC_067223.1:18565342-19165342 GCF_019924925.1 Ctenopharyngodon idella
TTTAGTTAGCTTGAATTTTTGTTTCAATGAATTTGTTTGGATAACACTTTAGTATAGGGAACTTGTATTCATTATTAACTACGACTTTTCCCTTAAAAAAAAAAACCTTATTTACTGCTTATTACTAGTCAGTAAATTAGTTGTTATGTTTAGGTATTGGGTAGGATAAAGAATGTAGAATATGGTCATGCAGAATAAGACATTAATATGTGCTTAATAATTACTAACAGTCAATATTGTAGTAATA
This sequence comes from Ctenopharyngodon idella, assembly GCF_019924925.1. Taxonomy (NCBI): domain Eukaryota; kingdom Metazoa; phylum Chordata; class Actinopteri; order Cypriniformes; family Xenocyprididae; genus Ctenopharyngodon; species Ctenopharyngodon idella. The sequence goes on from NC_067223.1 coordinate 18,565,590, forward strand.
TGCATGCTGAAAAACAACTAGTTAAAAGACCCTAAAATAAAGTGTTACCGTTTTATAGTTGTATCATTATAAGTTAATGAAAAAACAAAATCTGTGTAGTTGTCCAGTACTTGCAAAACTACACTTGTTTACTATTATTTCCATGTTATGTTTAGATGAGCACAAAGCCAAAGAGCCACAAGGCCATGGGAGATGGCGAGTGGATGGCGAGGTTGAGGGCTTTTGCCAGCTCTGGAGTTTGGCCATCTGGAGGAGGAAATAGACCATCCCCAAGGCAGCGGAAGTGGTACGACCTCTATCAGAAGGTAAAGCAAAGTTACCTGTCTCATCACGTATTATGTAGTATGCAGGTCACCTGACAATGGTGCAGGCAATATCAGTAAATAATGATTCTTATCTTTTCAGATTGAGAAATGCCCCATGCAGGCCCATGGACAGACAACCCTCTTTGGAGGGTCCATGGCCTGCAACTGTGGATTCCATACCACTAAGGTGATCTATTTGAAAATGACATTTAATGTTGCATCACATATCTGTTAAAATGCTGTTTCACACCATCTTATTCCCTTCTGCTGTTGTTTTAGCAGCCTGCCACTGCCGCTTCAACTTCTGCCGCTTCAACTTATGCCGCACCTCCGCAGTCTGAAGCTTCAGACACGGCCCCTGCCCCAGCCCCACGGACATTCCTGAGGCCCCCTCCAAGTTTGTCAATGGTGAATATTCTATCTCTAATTAACGTTTACTTATTTGTTTGTTTGGTAGGATCTACAGCCTGCCAACTTCATAATGGTTCTAGCATGCTCATGCAGACTGATCAGTCAGGCCATTTGCATTTACACACACACACACACACACATTTTTGTTTGACTATATTAGTGAGGACATTGCATAGACTTCCATTGACTTTATAACATAGTTATAATATATATATATATATATATATAATATGTAATATGATATAATATGATATGATAAATATTATATATATATAGATATAATATGATAGATATTTTGCAATTAGCTTTGTTTCTCTTTTTAGTTCACTAAGTCACGGTTTGGTGGGTCCCAGTTGGCTTCAATAAAGCCAAATTTAGTGGATCGAAGGAGCCCCAGCCCCTCTCCTCCGCCCTCTTCAAGAACCCCCAGCCCTTCTCCTCCCGGCCCCTCTCCTCCATCCACTATGAGGACCCCCAGTCTATCTCCATCCACTATGAGGACCCCCAGTCTATCTCCATTCTCTGTGAGGGGCCGCAGTCCTGCTCCATCCTCTGTGAGGGTCCCCAGTCCTGCTCCATCCTCTGTGAGGGTCCCCAGTCCTGCTCCATCCTCTGTGAGGGTCCCCAGTCCTGCTCCATCCTCTGTGAGGGTCCCCAGTCCTGCTCCATCCTCTGTGAGGGCCCCCAGTCCTGCTCCATCCTCTGTGAGGGTCCCCAGTCCTGCTCCATCCTCTGTGAGGGTCCCCAGTCCTGCTCCATCCTCTGTGAGGGCCCCCAGTCCTGCTCCATCCACTGTGAGTATAGCAGCACCAATTTACATTTTTTAATATACACTTTAGTACTATTTTCACAAGGTACATATCACAAGCAAGGCATACATTTTCAAAACACCACACTGATCACACAGCTAGTGATTCTTTCAAAACCTGATCTCATGCTTTTATTCTAGTGAAACTGAACGAGAAGAGATCAAAAGTTTGATAGTAAGAGCTTTATGAAAGGCAGTTACTGTGAATGAAACATTTACTGTATATAGATGAAATACTTATTTTGGGTAGTGAAAAGGATACTTTGTGGTTTAGTGTATTATACTAACACAATTGAAAATACGCTGAAATGCTTAGTGCCCTTTTATTATCTTTGTTTGAAGAGTTTAAAAAAAATTTTTTTGAGCTTATGAAAATTGCACCAAAGCAATTAAAAAAAAAACACTATTGGACAGGCTGTGGTGTATATTAGTGCAGCCTTTATTTATACAATAAACAAATTGTCTTCCAAACAGGAGGAGCCTGGAGGAGTCCAGCCAGCCCCTGCTGGGGCCTCAGCTTCATTCTGGTTGCCAGGTGAAATGAGCAAGACCATCCCTGTGCAGGACCAGCGGTGGATTGCCAACACTTTATTTCACTCTGGCAAGCTGCGGCCAGATTTGAAGCTGTGGTATGAGCCCCCTGTCCCAGCTCTCATTTACCACCAGACACCAACTCCTGACCGGTTCTTCACCCATCGGTTGATGGTGTGGATGCCCTACCACCTGTGGAAGGTGAGGGTGTCCTGCCCAGCTTGTGGCAAGAACCTGACGGGCTATGGTGTCCACAAGAGGGCTCGGAAGGTCCTGGACATTGACAGATATTACCTGATGGTGACAGAGACACTCAGGTGCACTGTGTGTTCTCTTAACTATCTGTCAACAAGTCAGACTGTCCGGGACCAGCTTGACCTGCCTCACCAGAAAATGTTCCGGGTGATCCTGACCCGCAAGTGAGTAAATCAGTGTAGAAAAGATGTTGTTTTTAAAGACTTAAACTTCTGAATTGACCCCCCAATAAACATGTAACTAATCACAGCAACAATGTGCATTTCAGGTATGCCTGTGACATCCGTGTCATTAGGCTGCTTAGGGACCGGACGCTGGGCAACAGTCCAGCTCGATTGGTGAGGCAGTTAAAGGAGAACCATGGGGAGGAATGGCTGAATCGGCTGGCACACTATCTTGGGGAGTGTGCTGACTTTGTGGATCGACCCAGCCTCTTTCCGGTGGTCTGCCAGGAGCCTCCAGAGCCTATTGACATCCCCACCAGTCGTTGGCTGCTGTCTGTATATGGCAGGGACATCCTCTGCCGTATAGACCATATCAAGGCCAGCATCACATCGACTTTTGGCACCATATTAAAGATGGATTCCACCAAAAAGGTAAAAAATAATCTGACTCTGTAGTAAACTTACATGTTCTTACATGTGCTGCTGTAAAATAGACATTTTTATCACTTTGGCTTCTATTCTAATTTTTTTCTCAAAACAATAAGATGAACAAGCCACTGAGAATTTTCAGTTTACATGTAACACATTGCTGCAAAAATAAATGTAATGTATAAATACAAATGTTTTTTTTGTGTGTGTGTGTACTAGAGTATTGACTTTTGAATTTTACCTACTGTCTGAATCTGTATTTAAAATGCTTAGTGTGATACACAAACAAAACTGATATTCTTGTATAGAATAGAAAGCAGTTAGTCAACAAAAAGTAAAAAAAAAAAAATCCATGAAATCCATGAAAAAAAATCCATGACATTTGTTTATAACAAAAAACATCTAAACATTTTGATCAGTGTGACTCACACGATCACAAAAACACCTTTTTTATTAACAATTTACTGACACACTAACTAGGTTTTGAGGCATGAATTAAATGTTTTGGGTGAGTTACTAAATTTTGCAGACATGCAATAGAGTGGTGATGTTCCAGCAAACAGTTGTGACAATTGCACTTAAAGTTTAGAGAATGTTAAGACTGTTTCGAAAAATTTGTCAAAGCGACTGAGAAAAACTGTAATGTTGTCAGTGATAACCTTATATCATGAATGTGTCGTTTAATTTGTAAATTCCAGATCACAAAGAAGCTGGCTGGCCATGGACGGGGGACAGCACTCTGGGTGACCTCCATTGGAAACGAGGTCGGCCAGATACTGACCAGTGTCCTGTCAGTGCAGGAGGGGCCAGGACTGAACAGGATGGTGGCTGGTGTCATGGAGCGTTACCGCCAGGCAGCCGTTCCACCCCCAGTTCTGCTGTATGTGGACTGTGGCTGCTGCATAAGTGAGGGGGCAACCAGCAAGCTGCAGACCAGGTTTGGGCAATGGCCAGACCTCAACATACGGCTGGATATCTGGCACTTTATGAGAAGGCTGGCCGTGGGCTGCACCACAGACGCCCATCCCCTCTACCCCACCTTCATGGGATGCCTGTCTGCCTGCATCTTTGAGTGGGATGCTGGGGACCTCAGCCTGTTGCGGCAGGCAAAAAGAAAACAGCTGATGCATGAGGGTGTGCCAGCCATTACTGACCTCCTGGTGGACAGGAGCATCAGTAAAAAGGACCTCAGCCTTTACTGCCGCAGGAGGACACGTGGTGAGGAGGCCACCATACGCCTCATTGAGAGGCTGCTGCAGGAGCTGGGAGGGGCAAATGGGAGGGACCTTATGGGTGTGCCACTCCTGGACGAGGTGCGCATGGAGCACATCTGGCGTGTGCAGAAACGCCATGTCAAGTGCATCCAGGACTTGCCAGGAGTGCCACTTTACACAGAAGTAGGCACCACCAAAAAGGCAGGGGTCATCCTGACCAGGTATCGGTGTGCCAGAGGGTCCACATCCCTGGAGTCTTTTCATTGCCACCTGAACAGGTTCATTCCAGGTTGGTGTCTCACATGTATGATGTTTTAAATAAAAATTAATTTTTTCTAGATTTTTACATAATTTTTATGCATTATTCAGATTGAATGGCAAGTCCTTTTTCATTGGTATAAATGTCTTGTTCTTCTTCTAGGAACCAGTGCCAATGCACTGAATTTCCAGCTCTACCTCCTGGAAGGCCTGAACAGGTGGAATCAGGATCGGGGGACTGCAGCAGTGACCAGCAAGCCAGCGTCCCTTCTCACCTACTCCGGGGATATGGCCCACTGCGTCAACACCAACAGCCTGAAGGTGTTTGGTCGGCCTTTTGTGCCAACTTTCAGGCCACCTGCCAAATATACTGGTATGTCTTACCCTTATCTGGCTGCATAATACTTTTGGTTTGTGGGTTTTCAATGTTCTAACTAAACATTTTCTTTTATTAATCCCATTACCAAACCCAACCATACACTGAGTTTTGGAATGCTTGAAATCCTTGCTGAATAAAAATATTATTTAAAAAAAAAAAAATACTGACCTCAAACATTTGAACTGTACTGTTTATTGTTACAAAATATTTCTATTTTAAGTGAAATGCTGGTCTTTTTTTAACTTTTTATTTATCAGTGAATCCTGAAAATAATATCACAGGTTATAAAAAACATTAAGCAGCACAACTGTTTCCAACATTGATAATAAATAAATCTGCATATTAGAATGATTTCTGAAGGATCATGTGACACTGAAGACTGGAGTAATGATGATGATAAATTCAGCTTTGCATCATAAAATAAATTATATTTTAAAGTATATTAAAATAGAAAACCATTATTTTAAATATTGCAATAACATTTCACAATATAACTGTTCTTTTCTGTATTTTTGTTCAAATGTAGGCTTGATGAGCATAAACGACTTCTTTCAAAAACATTACAAATATTAATGTGTCCAAACTTTTGACCAGTCCTGTTTGTGTCATTGCATTTTTTTTTTTTTGTTTGTTTGTTTGTTTGTTTGTTTCACAGGAGAGCTGCTTGGTGTTGACTACCTCCTGGATCAGACTGGAAAGCCCCTGGTAGTGGACCCCGACTCAGAAGAAACAGAAAACATGCTGGAGGATGTGGATGAAGGCGAGGATGAAGAAGACGAGGGCTTCGGGGAAGATGAAACACATGATATTACTGTGTCAAGTCTTACCGATGACCCAAGCTTCTCTGTCTCCTCCCATTTTCTGCCCTCTTCTGAGTCTCTATCCTCCACCCAGCCTGCCGCCCCCCCTGCCCAGCCTGCTGCCTCCTCCACCTTGGCTGCTGCCTTCTCCACCCAGCCTGCTCCCTCCTCCCAGGCTGTTGTCTCAACTCTGACTGCTGCCTCTTCCACCTTGGCTGCTGCATCCTTCACCCAGCCTGCTGCCTCTTCCACCTTGGCTGCTGCCTCGTCCACCCAGGCTGTTGTCTCAACCCTGACTGCTGCCTCTTCCACCTTGGCTGCTGCGTCCTTCACCCAGCCTGCTGCCTCCTCCACCTTGGCCGCTGCCTCGTCCACCCAGGCTGTTGCCTCAACCCTGACTGCTGCCTCCTCCATGCCAGGTGCCTCAGCATCTTCCGACGAGTCTGTGGTATGTAAATACCATGTTACAAAATCAGATCTATGTCAATGCTGGATTGCTTATGACATCATAAATAAATGAAGCCACCGTGCCACCATGTTGGTATTCCCTAGTGTTCCCTCACATTCTATTGAACTAAGAGGAAATCATCTGATTTTACTGAGAAAACATTACTTTTTTACAGCATTTTTATATCTTGCTGGAATGTACCCGTTCCAAACGTCCTAAATATTTAAATGGTTATTTGTTTAATGTCTTAAAAGAAGATTTTTATTTGTTACATCTTTATTACAGTAGTGTATATCAGTTGACGGACAAGGCAACATTTGGATTACAAATGTCAAAATGATTCTTCTGAAATCTGAATACAGATTTATGCTTTGTAAGACATGCACATAACATTTAATTTGCCATGTAGAGTTATTCACTGTGGTTATGTAATTATGTTTTATGTAATATTTTTTTAATTTGTATCGCAACTGTAAATGCATACTGTTATGCTAGGAAAAACCCATAGAATCTGACTGACCTGTAGATTTTTAACAGTATCTGAGATTTCCAAGGGTGTGAAGTGGATGCAGGTCAACAAAAAGACATCAAGGAATATGTATATATGTATTTGTGTTTTGTCCCACTTCACCGTCCTCATAATGTTGCTCATCTCTGTTTTTTTTCGTTCAGGCTTTGGATAGCTCTGGTTTGCCAGGCATGGACAGAGTCGACAGCCTTGCAGAGTGTCTTGTGGAGCTTAGGAACCAGCCCTCTCTGGCCCTCACCAACCAGCAGGTCAGGATCATTCAACTTTCTCTACTTTCCCTCTTTGACCTGTCATACATTAACATTTGCACATGTTTTGTTTTCTCATTTGCTTTGTATCATTTGCTCTTTCTGCTTAGGTGAGCAATATTGTTGCTCTTTGGCAGAACCTGCTGGACTATGACAAGCAGAGGGTGGTGTTTGCTGCCAGATACCAGAGCAAGCTGGACACCGGGAGGTTCAGGTCCCCCAAGAAGAGGCAGGAGTTCACTCCAGGGGTGGAGAGTGTGAAGAGGCACGCACTCACCACCACTGCCCCACTTGCCCAGTGGCCAGATTGTTGTCGCCTGATTGAGACAATTTTTGTCAGGCTCTGTGCCATCCATAAAAGTCCCAAGAAGAAGGGGACTGGCACAGTGTCCAGATGGGACCTCATCCTGGGGGACTACAGGAAAATCAGGCAGCGCATTCTGGCCAATGCGACTGTTATGCAGCAGACCACCCTGCAGCTGGTGGACGTGAGCCATACCACCTTGGTTCAGTGGCACAACAGGAGGGTAAAAAGACAGGACAGTGCAGTATTGATGCAAGGGCTGCATCTGCCTAGCCAGTTGTCTGTGGCGGCTGACCCTCTACTCCCTGCCAATGTGCGCCCCCCATCTGCACCCCCCCAGTCAGGTCCGGCTCACCAATACCACCTGCCCAGTAGCACTGTGGGCCAGGCACAGGTGAAGAGGAAGAGGAACATCACTTCAGCCCCAGGGGTTTTGTCACCGCCAGCTGAGAAACCTCAAACCCAGCGGCAACTCTTCCCTGCTCCACCCCCAGGTGCTCAACTGGTGATGCTGACGCCAATGGCCTCACAGGGACTCACAGGGCCTGTCCTGGTTGCTGCTCCACAGGCTCTCAGGGTCAGCCTTTCCTCTGCCCCTCCTGCTCCTGCTGCTGCTCCGCCAGTTCGAAAACTGACCCGTCATGTGCCGCACAACACATGCAAGAAATGCGGGCAGTTTAGGACAGCTGAGACTGGGCATAGCCAATACAAAGGTGTTGTATACTGCCCCTCCGTAGAGACAGTTAACAAGGAGCAGTGGTTGGAGGAAATAAAAAAAAAGAAATAAAAAAACCTCTTATTTATGTGTATAGTTCTTTTTCTTTTCTTTTCTTTTTTTTTTTTTTTGCACTTGCAAAGACTTAACAAGAGCCATGGACACTGGAGAGTTTTATTTATGTGTATATAGTTCTGATTTTTTCTGTTCTTTTGCACTGGCAAATAATGCACAAGAATCATGGACATTGTAAATATTTTTTATGTGTATAGTTCTGTTTTTCTATTCTTTTGCACTTGCAAAAACATGCACACGAGCCATGGACATTTTAAAGTTTTATTTATGTGTATAGTTCTGTTTTTTTTATGTTCTTTTGCACTTGCAAAAAATGCACAAGAGCCATGAACATTTTTAAGTTTTATTTATGTGTATAGTTCTGCTTTCTGTTTTGTTGCACATGCAAAATAATGACTAAAACAATTAAAATGTGAAAGAATCAAGAAATTAATAAATGATTGGCCATGTATGATTGACAATAAAAGTTTGGTTATGATTAAATAACTATCTCTTTGTGTGTTTTCCTTTGCTACAGTATCATAGTATAGGCATATATTGTATCATAGCATAGCATAGGCACTTGTGAAAAATGTTGTAATGTCAGGATGCTTTCAAAAATGAATGGACTGACTATTAATATATTTTTATAAAACAACTGGTGCAGAAATACATTTAAAGCTAAAAGTGCACAAACTCAGAACTGTAAATATCAAGAATCATTAATATACCATTAATACAATGTTCATTTATATTTCAAAATGGCATAGCAGAAATAATTTCAGTAATATGGACACCATTTATGTGATTTCTGATAAAACACACTATTTTACATCATTAAAAAACAACCTTAATTTCTGGCAACAGTGGGATTCGAACCGGCAACCTTATAATCAGCCTTTCGACCATATAAATGTATAGGAAACCAGAAAAAAAAAAAATTTAAATAATTTTTTGTAGAAATATACTTTCAAAAACATTACTTTTGGAGTAGAAAGGCATAAAATTCCCTTTCTTCTCTTTTCTTCTCCTTTTTTTTCTTTTTTCTCTCTTTTTTTCCTCTTTTTCCCCTCTTCCCCCTTCTTCCCTCTCCTTCCATTTCCCCCCCCCCCTTAACAGACTATTGTTCCCCAGCTTTGGCGCAATCGGTTAGCGCGTTCGGCTGTTAACCGAAAGGTTGGTGGTTCGAGCCCACCCAGGGACGAAGGCGCTTTTTCGGTGCCATGCCGCCAGGGAACCACAGACGTGTGCATGGAATGTTCATGTTTTGTGGCGGAGGCCTGTTTTCCAGAGAGGTCCTGCTCAAAACTCCTTTTAAAACAGCGTCGAGCACTTGTAATAACTTCCGGCTGTGTTCTAATGTGGATTTTGGTCATTTAGGGCACCAGTAACTTGTAACCTATCAAGCTCTCTGGCATGAGGTCAATCAATTTGGCATACGCCTACACATGCTGGTGTTTTCGAATGTAGGTGAGGCATGAAACAGTCTAAACAGAAGGGCAGATGGGAAACAGCTGAGGGCGACTGCTGTCACATCCTCAACAGTTCTTAAACCTGTTTTCCTCAGGCAGATGGTTGTGCTGAAGACAGGGCAAGGTAACTAAATAACTGGAACTTGCAAACAAAAAAGAAATAAAAAAGACTGCAACTTTGCAGGATAAACAGCATATGCTGTTTTTTTCAGCAGGGAACTAAAGGGAAAAGAAATAAAAGATTAGTTCTGGACTCTGGAATATTAATAACACTGAATGCAAGTACTTGAAAGAAAGCACCTGCTATAACGTTATACGCTGCCATGCGATACTAAAGCAGGTAGTTGCCATTGCCTCTGTCCTAAGACAGTTTGACATGTTTAACTTTAACTTACTAGCTTGCCTCAATTAACGCTAACTAGCCAACGTTAGCAAGCACGGCTAGTCCGTTAGCCAAAACTCGCATCCCAGTTAATACACTTTAGTATTAACGTTATAGTATTTCCAAGTTGGACATGTGTTTACATTGTTATTAATGAACTATTGGAGCTAACGTTATCATGACTCACCCTTTAGGAGCAATATTTGTCTCTTGAAAAATTTCTCCTGCCAGCACACCCAGTAACATGAAAAAAAATACTATAGAAATTTATAGTAAATACTATAGTGTTTTTGAACCATACTATAGTAAAGTACTTGAATTGATTTGTTGTGGTATTTCTATACTTTACCCAATGTTGTACTAAGCTTTCTACAACTACAGGGTATATATATACGACCTGTCGGCGTGTCGACTGCAAAGTGGTCAAAAATCATTTTTTAAATCAATGACCAGTAGTCAGCGGAAGGCCAAAGAAATATCTAGGAGGACATTTGCACCCAAGGTCAGAAAAAAACAGAAATGAAAAAACAGACAGGGCTTATCATCACTATCAAACACATGACCCAAGTTCACATTTAGGCCATCTAATGACACCTGAACCAGTTCCATTCATGGAAAGGCCCTGCACACCTCCCACAGGTACTTTCAGTTATTTTGGCGAATTAGACCTCGTTTCAGGTTGAAGCTAGGCAGAGCTGTGCTGGGATGTGCTGTATATAAAGAATGATAATTTGTTCATTTGTTCCACTCTTATATAGTATATTGGCTCTATGGTTGTCTTGGCTGTTTAACATGTTGAAAACAGTTGTGTACAATTTTTTTTTTCAGGATTATGTGATGAATAGAAAGTTAAAAAGAACAGTATTTATCTGAAATAGAATGTTTTTGCAACATTATAATTGTCTATGCTGTCACTTTTGATAAATGTAATGCATCCTTGCTGAGTAAAAGTATTAATTTCTTTTTTTTCAACATTGATAATAATAAATGTTTCTTGAGCAGCAAATCAGCATATTAGAATGATTTCTTAGGAACATGTGACACTGAAGACTGGAGTAATGATGCTGAAAATTCAGCTTTACCAACACAGAAATAAATTGCATTTTAAAATATATTCAAATAGAAAACAGTTATTTTAGATTGTAAAAATATTTCACAATATTACCGTTTTTGCTGTATTTTGGATCAAATAAATGAAACCTTGGTGAGCAGAAGAGACTTCTTTTAAAACATAAAAAAATATTACCGTTCTAATAATTTTGGCCACCACTGTGTGTGTGTGTGTGTGTGTGTGTGTGTGTGTGTGTGTATTCCTGAGCTCTGGTGGATTTAGAGTTGGGGCAGAGTAACACAAGTAATACATGTGTATATGAATATATAAGTGTGTACGTATGGAAGAGATAATTAATAAAATATCTTAAATAAATCCTGTCTGCATAACAGCACAGTAAGTGGCGATTTGCACACAGGATGCGATGCGCTAAAAAGCCAAGAAGAAAAAGGACTTTTATTTTGCCGTGACAACATGAAGTCACAAGTCGGCGCCGCACTGCTGCATCGGATGTAATTCGGCTGAAGAAAGGTTTGTATTTTAAACTGCATTTAAACTGTCTAAATCGATCCAAACTGTTCAATTAATTTTACATGTTTTACAAGAGATGTAAAGTTTTATTATTGAATGTAACGTTATGCTTTATATAACATTAAAGAACGTTATTTTTGTTGATAAGTGAAGTGAAGAAGTGTACTAAGTAACGTTACGTGCAATAAAAACTTAGTGAGTAAAAAGATAAAATTTATATATAGTGACTTTGCTGCTGTAAACTTTAATGTTGCTGCTATAGAAACAACATTTAGTTATATTCAAATATTCTATTCAAATCTTGTAATGCGGTGGTTCCCAAACTGGGGTAGCCTACGTGACAGAGGGGGTACGCAAACAATTGCTGTTCATTTAATTCTACCCCACCTTAAAATAACATTAAAACGAAGCATGCATTTCAAAAAAAGCAAAATTTATTTTAGACTCAAACTCTCTTGATACAAAAGCACCCTGTGTGCGTTCTTGTTTTTAATATTGATAACATATTATACAAGCAAAAATGCAATTGTTCCCAAATATCCACATGGTTGCAAACGTGACATTGATTTCAGTGGTGTAACTTTGTTTTAAAAAGTGGGTGGGACAGGAATGTGTGTATCATTACAATAATAAATGTGCAAAATGTATTGACATAGACCTCATGTTTAATATGATAGTTTCGTCCTTACGCACTATAATACAATATACAGTTAGCAGTGGCGTAGTCTAGTTTTTTGTAGTGAGTATACTGTGATTTTTCCCTCCCAGCCTCATACTTACCTGTCCCAGAGCGACACCCCATAAGCACCGCCACACTCACTACTGCACGTAGTATGCATCTGATCTAGGCTATATGCAATTGAGAGCATTCTGAAAGACTGCTTATGTGTGTTTTATCAACATGTCAATTTATTATAATCAACAAAAGACTTCACCAGCCAATGGCATTTACAGCTGAAGAGACTCTGGACTGATTTTCTACTGTTTCACCATCTAACTCAACCAGTTAAGATAGCCTGAGATGTTATATGCATATGGTCCCTGGAGCATATTTTATCAGCTGGCAAGTTTCAATGCACATTTAAGAGTGCAAGTTGCAACTATTATTACTCTCTAAAATAAGCATGCCAGAGGTTCTGTGTTAATCCGCCCTCGTGTTATTTATTTTATTTTTTTCTCATTAAAACCAAAGATGTTAATCAGTGATTGTTTCTCAAGAGCAGAGACACGTTTATGTGCATTTTGTTTGTGATTTCACCGGAACGAATAGAGTCTGCGGCCGCAACAGTGATAGATTGAAGCGCTCGTCCGTGTGAAGACTGCGCACTGTGCACGAGCGCAAAGAGAAAACTGTTGCGCCACTTATAACAGCGGCAAGGAGCACTCAATATGATTTCAAAAACAACACATCCCAGCGCAATATCGTCTATTATTTAACACAAACGAACAAATTTCTAATCAACTAGAGATGTTTCTTTTCTATTAGCATACATCCGTGCCGCGAGATGTTTCAAAAAGTGGTGAGGACAATATCGACCCTGGCAAAAAGTGGTGGGGACATGTCCCACCTGTCCCACCCGCAAATTACGCCTATAATTTATTTTATATAACAGTTCAACAAACAAAAGGGTAATATTAAGTGAAGTACTTTTAAACACTGTATTGTTTGCTGTATTTTGCGAAATAATAGTTCCAACGAAAGCCACAGCAGAACTGCAACTCAAAGCACTGTTTTGTGAACGAATCTGTGACTTTGAACAAATCATGAGAGTCAATGATTCAATTACCCATTCAAAAATACAGCCATTCATTCATTCAGTCATTACTGAATGAATGAATGACTCGATGACTCACTCATTAAGACAGTGACTTTAGTTCAATATTTAAAGTATCACGTCATTTTAATATCATTGCTTATTTCTCTATTGAACATTTTTAATTTAAAACATTGTTTATTTTATAAAGGTATTTATAAAGGTAAAAAAAAGGCACTTTAATAAACAATCTTTTTTGGGGGGAAAATATTGTTCCTTAATGGAAAAGGTGCGACTGCAGCAGTCTAAGTGGAAGAGAGGGGGTACGCAGAAGGAGGTTAAATGCAGGGGGTACGCAAATGTAAAATGTTTGGGAACCACTGCTGTAGTGTATTTTTTTTTTTTTTTTACATTTTCCATTGGTAGCCCAGAATATGATTGTTACACTATAAAAAAAAAAAAGACTGAAATTGTGAAGTTGCACTTCAGCTTTATGTGACTTTAGTGAAATAGCTATACCTAAAGTAAATAAAATGGCCTAATTTGATCCTACAGAGTTGTTACTCTGCACATGCTTTTTGATTACAAATAATAATGCAAAATGATTATCTTCGAATAGAAGATATGCTGTCTCTCGCATCACATAAATTATCAATAGTTATGTAAGTGGTCTTGAAAAGGATTATTTTTTTCTGTCTCTGTCTTGACTGCCTCATTTGGACTCGGACTTGACTTGGACTCGACAAAGGTGGACTTGACTACAGCCCTATTGTAGTGCTTTTGATTTTTTTATTTTTTTTATTTTTTAAATCAGGCCATTCAGGGCCATTAACTATCACTCCTTGCCAGTGCGTTGATTACTGAACTAGGGAGCTAACTGAAACGCACCCAGATATTTAGATTTCTTTCTGTTATTTATTCTCACAGATTGTCCAAACACACAGAAAAACTCCTAGTGAAGCAACTGAGATCCATGTTACACTATTATAAAGATGGCGTTTATTAAAGAGGAGAGCGAAGACATAAAGATTGAAGAAGAAGAAACCATAAGAGTGAAACAAGAAGATTTTCAGAGACAAACAGGTTGGTTTCATGTTTAAATCTGAACTTTGATACTTATTAAAATGACCAGCTCTACAGAAATGAACAATATTTTTGAAGAATGTCATATGAGTGTCTTAATTAAAGTGGTTTTATTTGACATGGAGTAGATCTCTCTTGTGGACAGACATGTTGACACATAGGCACCTTTGGAAAAACAAGATATTATCCATTAATTTTAACCAATCAAAAAAATCGATTTATATTTGGGAACCTGTCTGATTGGTGGATTTCACATCAGTTTTCGATGGGTTTTAATACACACAATACTACAGTTTTAGCATTACAGCATAATTACTTCACACAACAGCTTGTATTTTCAGTTTTTTTATTTTATTTTTTGTTGTTGGTGGTGTTTTTTTTTTGTTTTGTTTTTTGCATGATAATAAATTGCATTTTAAGTAATTAACCCGTACATGCGTTTGTGGTGGGTTGGGGGGTAGGCTTGCTGCGAAAGTTCAACAGGAACACCGGCTACATCACTTACCCACCATGGCACTGCCCCCACTGTTGTTTTTATTGTGATAAAAATAATTTAGTTCAGTTACAGTACAGACACTACATTAAAAACTTGTGTCTGCTCAATTCAGTGTGAGCCGAAAGAGAGTTGCAGGACAGATCAGCTCAGCAGCAGGAGTCAGATTTCATTTATCATGAGAGTGAGAAGCTGACTGACAAGACGATGGCAGAAGATTTGGTTTCAATTTGAAATGTAAAAGCACCTATTTGGCAAGATTTTAGATTTGAACCCAATGCCAGTAGGTAACCTGCAAAAGATTACTTGTGTTTTTCTAGTTCATTTAGAATAATAATGAACCCACCATTCAAGCAATTGAATTCCCCCCCCATTTAGGGATAATGCACACAGACATTCATAACGGTGCATGTCCACTGGCACGGAGCGTTCTCAGTTTTTAGCTCAACTTCCGTTATGTCTGGCCATAAGCATTTTACTTTCACTTAAGCGTGTTGTCACATGTTGAATAACCAGTGGAAAAATGTCTTCATCAGGTTGGGTTTGGGGTGTTTGTGAAGGGGGTAGAAACAAAACGCCGCCTATGACCAGACACACACTAATGCCGCCTTCCAAGTGCACCTGGGAAGATCCTACTTAGTTGGGCATTCATTATGTCATGTATTAAATTCTGTAAATAGTACAGAAGTAGCCTAAACAAAAGGCATATTTTGAGTTATATTAAACCCAATTGCTACTACTGAATAGAAAAATCTAGTCGTTTAATGGTTAATGATTAACAAGCTTTATATTCATTGTATTAATGGACAATATTAAACATTCCTTTTAAATTAAAATAATTATATGAATATATTATATGAATTATAAGTAATTGTAATTCATGTAATATAAATGTAATAAATAATTAGCAGCAAAAGATGAGCAGTTTTGTCTGTAAAATGTTTTCACTATAAACTGATTTAATTTGAAGCAAGAGATACAGGGGAGTAGCTTTATTGCATCAGATACATGTCACTATACTCACAGCTGATTGGTCGAGTTTGGGTTTGTGAATAAAACCTCTAACCCAGAACAAAACCTGCTCCGGAGCAGGTTAGCCGTGTAGCGCAAGTTACCATAGCAATGAAATCCGCTAAAAACCAATCCAATTTCATGAGCCCGAAAAAACAGTTTGCTCAAACTAATCTTGAACTTACCTGGGTAGAAACTGAAACTGGCTTTGTGCAACAGATGTGAGAGTTGATTGTAGCCACCAGTCACGTCCATATTGATAAATGCCAAGTTTTGCTTCGTGATTAGGCCCAATGTGGTGTCACAAGATGTGATCCTAAAAAGGGACCACACCTCTTGTGAATGCAGTTGCAGGTGAAACCTATCTAATGGTTTGAAGTGGCAGCAGTTCATCCTCTGTTAAGTTCATCATGACATCACAAGACCACAACCAAGGCATTTAAAGAAAAATAAATAAATGTAATTTATTTAAATATAAGCAACAAAGGGGGTCAGGTCAACATAAACAAAAAGAGCAATCTGACACGAAAGAAAGAGACAGCAGTCAGCCCTGTCACTAGGAGAGGAACACATTAAAAAAAAGAAACCGGTAGACACAATAGCAACAAACAAAGATACATCCTGGGATGTAACAGTAATACTTATCAGTAGTGATGATCAAATTGGGCTGATGTGATTGTATTTCTTAGTATTTATAGTAAACTTTGAACTAACTAGAGCTTATTTATTGACCTTCCAAGGTGGAAGAAGGCTGTTAAGGCTATATAAACATGAATAGAAGACTGATTATCAAAGACTTTTAACTGTAGAAAACAATGCAACAGTACATGCTTCGAAATCTAGAATCTAATGTGTGGAGGTTTTTGGTCTAATAATTAATGCTGCTGTCTTGTCAGAGTTTAATATAAGAAAATTACTATCACATCTTTGACAACATTAAAACACTCTGCTAACTTTGGGTTGTGAGAAAATTTAAAACTAAATATCATTGTCATTACAATGAAAACTAATGATAATGTCCATCATGGGAAACATACAATGAGAAAAGCAGAGGACCTAATACAGAGCTCTGTGGCACTCCATAATTTGTGTTTCATGAGACGTCTTTTATTTACACAAACAAAGTGGTAGTGGTCACATAAATAGGACCTGAACCATGCTAATGCTTGTTCACAAACGCCAACATAAAGCTCAAGCTGTGCAAGATAATGTTGTGGCCTATGTTGTTGAAATATCTAATAGCACTAGAAAAGTGATGTTGTAGCCATGATAGGATGCCTAAAGCAGGTAATTTGAATATGCAGTTTCTCAGTTATGATGGTGTCATATAATGTAGTAACAAAGCTCACAAAGACAAGGAATATGTAGAATTACTTTTAATAAACTCTCAGGAGATACTCAGGAGAACACCATATACATAGACGAGAATGACAGAGAATGAAGGAGAACACGGTATAAATACATGGAGCAAACAATGGGAACTAATGGGCTAATAAAAGACAAAGGCAGAATCAAAACACAAAGAAACAACCAAAACAGAATGTAACTCTGACAGATGAGGCCTAAATCCTGACTGAAATTCTTCAATTACTGTTTCTGCCAAACTGAACATGGTTGAGATGACAATATATATCTCATATTTTAGATATAAATGGCAGATTTGAGATTGTTCTATACCTGACTAGTTCTTCTGAGTCAAACTGTTTTTTGTTGTTTGTTTTTGATAAGAGGTGCTTGATTATTGCCAGCTTGAAAGTATTTGGGACATATCATAAACAAAGCTAAGAATTAACAATATTGAGAAGAGTAAGCTTAGTAGTGAATGCATATAGGATCCTAGTGTACATGTCATTTTTTATGCTTTATGTCTAAACGTTTTGATTTGTCACTTTGTGCCATTAAACTGAGGTTATTTGTCTTTTTTGCCTTAGATCTGATGGCAGTGAAAGAGGAGAGTCAAGAGGACACTAAAAAGGAAGTCAAAGAACTGTATGCTAAACATCATGATTTAATAACTGGAGAAAAAACCTTGAGTTGCTCACTGAATGAGAAGACTTCAAAAAGAAAAAGAGCTCAAAATAAAGAAACTGTAAGTAATATGACTTGCGAATATTGTGGGAAGACTTTCATAAAACATAAAAACCTTCAAGTTCACATGAGAATTCACACAGGAGAGAAGCCATTTACATGCCAACAGTGTGGAAAGAGTTTCACTCAAAAAGGTAGTCTTAAATCCCACATGAGAGTTCACACTAAAGAGAGCCCTTTCACCTGTGAACAATGTGGAAAAAGTTTTACTCAAAAAGGAAACCTGAAAGTCCATATGAGAATTCACTTTAAAGAAACCCCATTCACCTGCCAAGAATGTGGAAAAAGTTTCACTCAAAAAGGAAGCCTTAAAGATCACATGAGAATACACACTGGAGAGAACCCTTACACATGTCAACAATGTGGAAAAAGTTTCATTCGAAAAGGAAACCTGAAAGTCCATATGAGAGTTCACACTGGAGAGAGTCCTTACACCTGCCAACATTGTGGAAAAAGTTTTTCTCAAAAAGCAAGCCTTAACAGCCACACAAGAATTCACACTGGAGAAAAGCCTTTCAAATGCTCTCAGTGTGAAAAGAGTTTTACACATAAAGGAACCCTTACTAACCACATGACAATTCACACTGGAGAGAAGCCATTCGTATGTGGTCAGTGTGGAAAAGGTTTCAGATTTTCAGTAACCCTTAATTACCACATGAAGATTCACTCAAAAGAAAACTGTTCTATATGTCATCAGTGTGGAAAAAGTTTCACAGACAAGAAACACCTTAAGAATCATGTAGAAATTCACATTGGAGATAAGCCTTTCATGTGTCATCACTGTGGAAAGACTTTCAAAAACAATGCAAACCTTCAGATTCACATAAGAATTCACACTGGAGAGAAGCCTTTCACCTGTCTTCAGTGTGGAAAGAGTTTCACGGTTAAAGGAAACCTTGACATTCACTCAAGGGTTCATACTGGAGAGAGGCCTTACAGTTGTCTTAGGTGTGAGAGGACTTTCAAATATCATAGAGACCTGAAATGTCATTTGCTAACTCATTCTAGAAAGAAATTACAAAGATCTGAGTGTGATACAAGGTTTACGAAAAAAAGCAATTTAAGAAATCTCCTGCACATTCACTCTGGAGGAGGGCGATTTAATTGTGATCGGTGTAAAAAAACATTTCTTTTGCAATCACATTTAAAGATGCATATGAAAAGTCACGCAGATGTGAGACCCTATTCTTGTTCTTTTTGTAGAAAGCGTTTTAAATGGCTCAGCAATTTAAAATGGCACCAGAAATTATCTATCTGTGTGAAATCAAAGCTACGTTCATGCCGCAGATGAGTGTGGCCCAAATTGGATTTTCTGCTCAAATGTTTTTTTTTTTTTTTTTTTTTTTTTTTTAAATGTGGCCCATATCAGATACTTGTTTGAACAGGTGATGCTCATACAAAACTCCAAAATTTTCATTGATTTAGTGGTTCAATTCTTCTATTTTCATCTTTTATGTCTTTATACTTTGCCTTGATTTTCTTCTTTTTGTCATATGAATACCTGTGGCAACACCCACCTATCTCCTTTTGCTATATTTGCAAATATTGAGCGATTGAGGTAGACGTCCTATAATTTCGGTTGTATAGAGATGTTGCTCATGTACACTATATTGACAAAAGTTTTGGTACACCCCTCGAAATCATGGCCACAGGTGTATAAAATCAAGCACCTAGGCTGCAGACTTATTCTACAAACATTTGAGTCGCTCTCAGGAGCTCAGTGAATTCAAGCGTGGTACTGTGATAGGTTGCCACCTGTGCAATAAGTCCATTTGTGAAATTTCCTCGTTATATATTCCACGCTAAACTTTTAGTGGTATCTTAACACAGTGGAAGCAATTGGGAACAACAGCAACTCAGCCACGAAGTGGTAGGCCGTGTAAAATCACAGAGCGGGGTCAGCGCATGCTGAGGTGCACAGTGCGCAGAAGTCACCAACTTTCTGTAGAGTCAATAGCTACAGACCTCCAAACTTTGTGTGGCCTTTAGATTAGCTCAAGAACAGTGCGTAGAGAGCTTCATGGAAAGGGTTTCCATGGCCAAGCAGCTGCATCCAAGCCTTACATCACCAAATGCAATGCAAAGCGTTGGATGCAGTGGTGTAAAGCACGCCGCCACTGGACTCTAGAGCAGGGGAGACGTGTTCTCTGGAGTGACGAATCATGCTTCTCTGTCTGGCAATCGGATGGATGAGTCTGGGTTTGGTGGTTGCCAGGAGAATGGTACTTGCCTGACTACATTGTGCCAAGTGTAAAGTTTGGTGTGGGGTTGTTTTTCAGGGGTTGGGCTTGTCCCCTTAGTTCCAGTGAAAGGAACTCTTAATGCTCCCAACATTGTGGGAACAATTTGGGGATGGCCCCTTCCTGTTCCAACATGGATGAGCGAGTTTGGTGTGGAGGAACTTGACTAGGCTGCACAGAGTCCTGACCTCAACTCGATAGAACACCTTTGGGATGAATTAGAGCGGAGACTGTGAGCCAGGCCTTCTCATCCAACATCAGTGTCTGACCTCAGTTGAAGCTGTTATAGCTGCAAAGGGTGAGCCAACTCCATATTGAACCCTACGGATTAAGAATAGGATGTCATTAAAGTTCATGTGCATGAAAAGGCAGATATAATGTATTTTGGATATTTTGGCAATATAATGTATTTCAGTATAATACATTGAAATAAATATATTGTGTAAATCTATCTACATTGCATTTTGTCATTTTGTTTACCTTATGCTAAAATGCTTTAAATGTTTTTTTTTTGTTTGTTTGTTTTTTTACCCATTACCCATCATAACCAGAGTTGAGAACTAGTGCATTAGGGCATTTTCACACTGGCAGTTTAGTTCAGAATGGGGCACAGTTTGCATTAAAAATTGCTAATGTGAAAGCTGTCATGTGGACCCTGGTGCGCACTGGGATACAGAACCCGAGATTACCTGGAGGAGGTGGTCTGAGTTCGGTTGCACTCGAACTGTGCCGCGATTCACATGAATGAGAAAGCAACACAGACTCGGGTGTGCACTGGTTCAAGAAGTAAAGTAACCTTTGTATGCTTTTTAGCCGATTACGATGTATTTAGTTAGATAAAATACATGTAATGGTTGGTAATGTTGATGATTTTCCTTGGATAAGAGCAAGAATTGGTCTGCAGTGTATTTGCGCATAATGAGTGCAATCAAGGCAGCAAATGAATGGCAATCTGCCATCTCTTCAATAGAGTCTGTTTGCAAGCAGCAGAAAGCCACCTTCATGTGACGCACATACAGTAAACCAAAGTCCCTTTAAGACAAGTCATTTCACTCGGCGGCCATCTTTGAAAGTGCAGCTCCTATCTCTTTGAATGGGGAAACATCAAATTCTCCAAAGCTGTTTGCCAAGCTTTCGATTAAATTTCATTTTTGAAAACACAAATGAAATCTGACAACAACTGTCTCATAAATTTTGTTTCTAAATGCTCAAATATTGACAAAAAACTATTTTTCAGGCTGGATCAAGCTCATGCGCAGTGTCTCTTTTCAGAGGCGCACGTCTGACTGTTTCTATAGGAACCTGAGCTTCTAACTGCCGCTGCAGTGAAGCGATGACTTTACCAATCGGCAGTTGGCTCTTATTTAGAAGGCAGGACTTACTCCGCCATATCACACTTTGCACTTTCTCCCATTCAAAACAATATAAGTGACACATGTTATTCTATAGTCTTTGAGTAAAGTAAATGTCATTTACTCAACTGCGCATAATAGCACCAAATTAATAAAAACTAGGGGTGTAACAGTACACAAACATGACGGTTCGGTACATACCTCGGTTTTGAAGCCATGGCTCGGTACGGGTACGGTACAGTAGGGGGGAGAAAACTAAACTAACTAAACTGTTTTTTGAACAAATGTGCCTCTGTTAAAATAAATTACAATTTTCTTAAGGTTAAAAAAATCTATCTTAGCAAATGCTGTAAACTATATGGGGAGCCTTACTTTCACATTACTATAAAATTAAAGTTTACAATGAACAACAGAGCCCACATTTTTGAAATACAATTATTTACAGTTACTGTCATAACTTATTTTCATTAAAAATTTATTTAAACATACATTAAATAATCAAGACATTTCTAACAGGTTATAGGGTTAGTTCACCTCAAAATGAGAATTATATTATTAATTACTCACCCTCATGTCGTTCCAAATTTGTAAGACTTTCGTTGATATTCGGAACACAAATTAAGATCTTTTTGAGGAAATATTTCTGTATGCAATAATAAAATGTTTTAAAGTGTGTGCTTTTTGTGTACATTAACACAATATTCATCACTTATTCATAAATATTTCAATGAATTTATGAACGATATCACTATCTCAAAGCATCACTAAATGTACTTAATGTACTGTGAATGCCTAGAAATTAATTGATATGGCTATAGTAAATATTTGTATTTATAATAAATTATATTTAAAATATGTTACACAAATCCAAATTTGTAAATGATCAGAAGATGCTTTTGTCTCATAGTCTAATTTATTAATCTTATTTTCTGGCAATTACTTCCAGAAGACGAAGGAATCTTTCATCCCTTTCCTTAGTCTCCCTGACTCTCCTTTCCTCTCTCAGTTGCTTCCCGGCGCCATCTGTCTTCTGTTTCTCTTGCTTCTCTTTCTTGTCTTCCCTCCATCGCTTGTCTCTCTCGTTCTCTTCGCTCTTCCTTCTCCATTTCTTTCTATTGTCTCTCCTCTCAGTCGCTTCCCGCTCTCTCTTTATTATGCATTTTATTTATAGTTGCCTTTCTTGACACTAAAGGTCACCAAACATCATTAACAAGACAATCACAATAATTAAGTAAAGACAATGAAGACAATGAGATACAATACAATTAAAAAAAGACAATGCAGTTGTAGTCAGAGGGAGTAAGCTATTCTAAACAGATGGGTTTTGAGTTTGGATTTATAATGTGGGAGAGAGTCGGTATTACGGAGGTCAGGTGGAAGTGAGTTCCAGAGCTGGGGAGCAGAGCTTTCAGTTGCTCTGCTCCCCAGCTCTGGAACAAGGCGGACAAGGGGAACAGTGAAATTGATGGAGGAAGAGGATCTAAGAGTGTGAGCGGGTGTGGCTGGCATTATGGAGGAGATCAAAAAGACGTGAAGGGCCGAGATTATGAATGGCTTTATAAGTGAGAAGTATTTTAAAGTTGATATGGTAAGTGATGGGGAGCCAATGGAGCCGTTTTTTTATGTCAAGGAGGCAATTGGTAAGAGAGGATGGTGCAAGTTTTGAGTTGGGTTTAATTGAAAGATAGAGCTGGGTGTCATCTGCGTAGCAATGGAGGTGAATCTGATGTTTGTGGAAAATGTAACCAAGGGGGAGAAGGTAAATGATGAACAGCAGGGGCCCCAGGACAGAGCCCTGGGACTCACCTGTGGTGACAGAGACTGGATGGGAGGTGAATGAATTTTACCTGAATGAACTGGGTGTGGCCTAAGAGATATGATTGTAACCAGTTAAGAGGTGTGTTAATGATACCAATAGAGGAGAGTCTGTTCAAAAGGATGTTGTGTGAAATTGTGTCCAAGGCCGCACTCAAATCAAGCAGGAGGAAAATAGATAGTGAACCAGTCAGCAGTGAGTCAGCAGCTAGGAGGAGGTCATTAGTGATTTTAAGGAGTGCTGTTTCTGTATTATGGAGGGGACGGAAACCAGACTGGAATTGTTCATATAAATTATTGTAGGAGAGATGGGTATGGAGTTGAGAACTATTTGAATAGTTGATAGAAAAGTATCTGAAGATGAGTCCTTCAGAATCTGGCCGGGAGCAGTAGGCCATCAGGGATGACGTCCGTGGTCATGTCAGGGCAGGCTGAGAGTTCAGGGATGACCTTCGTAGTCGTATCAGGGCAGACTGAGAGTTCATAGGCAACCTCTGTCTCGGGAGGAGCTGGAGAAATGTGTATGGCCCACACACACAAGATGGCCACCGCCATCACAGGAAACGGACTCAACGGTAGAACAGTCTAAGAGACCACCGGACTTGGGACTATCTGGATGTTAACTGCTCGCACTGACGTTAGCAGTGGGTCTGCCACACTGGAAATCAGCACCAAACACCCATGGATAGACTTCCTCAGGTCCAGAATGTCAATCATAATGGTTACAGATTCTAGCATGGTGGCTGTGACAACAGGGAGACTCTGGCGTGGCGGCCATGCCGGCTGGTGATTCTGGCGTGGCAGCCATGTCGGCTAGAGAAAGTTGGGACAAGAATAAACGCAGCTCCATGGCCTCTGGATCTGGTGACGAATAACTCTTTAAGGGGTTTTGTATCGTCCTCCACCAGTCCTACAGGTATGGGGAGCCACTCAGTAAAAAGTAGCCCAGTACACAGTTTAACCTTAAGTGTACATGGACTAATACATTCACCCCTACGTTTTTTTTTTTATATTACATTGTGTTGTTTGTACTGTTTAGGTTTTAATGCTGCATTGCACATCTTGTTACCAGGGGCGCCTGCAGGATTTTATCTCAGGGTATGAACAAAACTAGCACCCCCCCAATTACATCAGTTATTGCGTTGGTAGGAATGATCTAATGCTGAACAAATCGACTGATCGACTGTCTCTTTCCTGTTCACTTGTGCGAATAATGTGAGTATTGTTTTCAGAGAAACATGTGATTAACAAAAAACGAAGCATCACTTTCTTTCCAGTCAGGTGAATGCTTCACTTTGTGTCCGTCGGAATGTTTGAACCCAGACCACTACTCTAGGTTACAGGTAAATGGAAGTTCAAGTCCATTTACTACCATTTTACATATATAAGCCTGTAGCCTATATTACATTATCATATGTTCAGTCATATAAACAGTATAAAAACAATAAAATAACAGCACAATTTACTTTCCTCAAACAACTCAGTAGGTGTTATTAGTATTATTAGAATTATTGATTTTGTTGTTACATTTAATTTATTGCCACACCTAAATATGTGAATTATATTATCAGAAAACTAAACAAATTGGAAAATATCTCCATGGTTCATTTTTTAAAAATATTGCTAATCATGTGTTTCACCACCTGGATTTCTTGGGTTTATTGCAAGATACAAACACAGTCATAACTCATTGGTGAGTGGCGAATGCTGTTTTTAAAATATATTTTCCACTTGTTATTTGATGAATTGAGAAATGAATGGAAGGCAGCTTAGTGCAGCATACGAAGTCAACTGTGCCCTGTTTAAACAGAAAAGCATCATATAACAAATTGACTTTACGGTTAGGTCTACATTCTATGTCCCACTTGGTGGTTTAGACATTTGGGGGTCATCCAAAGGAGTCATCCGAGTACCTAATGAAAGATTTCAATAAATTAAAGTTTACTAATACACTATGTACACAAGGTTATGCTTTGAATAATATGGAAGAAAGTTTAAAGTATAATGCAATTTCCTAGTCATGAAAATGTGAAACGTATTCATTATGTATATTTTATTTGCAACAAGTCTACTTACAAATCTTAGAGGTAGGTGGTGTTGCAAAAAGGTCCTCAGAAAAGTTTTCCACAGGAACGAACAAAAAATAAATTAATAAATAAATAAAAATCATAATAATAATAAAAGTTGTTCCAGCAAAACTGCTTGACAAAGAATGCCTGACATTCACTCACTTACACCAACGCCAGCCATGCAAGGAGACTACAATCAGAGCAGTTAAGCTTGTTCAAGGACAGACACTTTTTGCCATTAGAAGGCAAGTGATTAAACCAGCAATGCTCCTCCAGGTTTTCTTAGGGCAAAATAAATAAATAAAATAAAAAATAATCAAAAGGCCAGCATACATAACCAGTTAGTTTGCAAGAAAGATTAATGAACTCACCCATTTTTTAATGGATCCTCTTCATCCGCTTATTCCCACTGATATTTTTTTGTTGCTACAAAGAATATTATTGGCATCAGTAATTGTTATTAATTTCGAAAGATACATATCCGATTCAGAAAACAGGCTAATTAAAAATAATGTGGACATGGGCAAAATAACTATTTTACTATAATGTTGCATTTGCCTGAGGCAGTGTCAGCTTTGGAGACCGTACCATATTTGTGGCATAGGGAAAGTACAAACTATAACATGAAAGGAAAGAATGAAATTATGTAAATGTGATGTAAAGAATGATGGTTTCATCCAAAAAGTTATATTTCTTAAAGCAATCAGAACCCGGACCTGGACTGTTACTGCTACTGGAATATGTTCCCATGTCATCCTACACTATATTGCCAAACGTTTTAAGACGCCTGCCTTTACGTGCACATGAACTTTAATGACATCCCATTCTTAAACCGTAGGGTTTAATATGGAGTTGGCCCACCCTTTGCAGCTATAACAGCCTCAACTCTTCTGGGAAGGCTTTCCACAAGGTTTAGGAGTGTGTTTATGGGGATTTTTGACCATTTTTCTAGAAGCACAATTGTGAGGTCAGACAATGATGTTGGCGAGAAGGCCTGGCTCGCAGTCTCCGCTCTATTTCATCCCCAAGGTGTTCTGTCGGGTTGAGGTCAGGACTCTGTGCAGGCCAGTCAAGTTCCTCCACACCAAACTCGCTCATCCAGGTCTTTATGGACCTTGCTTTGTGCACTGGTGCACAGTCATGTTGGAACAGGAAGGGGCCATCCCCAAACTGTTCACACAAAGTTGGGAGCATGAAATTGTCCAAAATGTCTTGGTATGCTGAAGCATTAAGTGTTCCTTTCACTGGAACTAAGGGGCCAAGCCCAACCCCTGAAAAACAACCCCACACCATAATCCCCCCTCCACCAAACTTTGCACTTGGCACAATGCAGTCAGCCAAGTACCGTTCTCCTGGCAACCACCAAACCCAGACTTGTCCATCGGATTGTCAGACAGAGAAGCGTGATTCGTCATTCCAGAGAACACGTCTCCACTGCTCTAGAGTCCAGTGGTGGCGTGCTTTACACCACTGCATCCGACGCTTTGCATTGCACTTGGTGATGTAAGGCTTGGATGCAGCTGCTCGGCCATGGAAACCCATTCCATGAAGCTCTCTACACACTGTTCTTGAGCTAATCTGAATGCCACACAAAGTTTGGAGGTCTGTAGCTATTGACTTTACAGACAGTTGGTGACTTCTGCACACTGTGCGCCTCAGCATGCGCTGACCCCACTCTGTGATTTTACGTGGCCTACCACTTCGTGGCTGAGTTGCTGTTGTTTCCAATTGCTTCCACTTTGTTATGATACCATTAACAGTTTACCGTGGAATATTTAGTAGTGAGGAAATTTCAGGAATAGACTTATTGCACAGGTGGCAACCTATCACGGTACCACGCTTGAATTCACTGAGCTCCTGAGAGCGACCCATTCTTTCACAAATGTTTGTAGAAGCAGTCTGCATGCCTAGGTGCTTGATTTTATACACCTGTGGCCATGGAAGTGATTGGAACACCTGAATTCAATGATTTGAAGGGGTGTCCCAATACTTTTGGCAATACCGTGTATGAGCCTTTAATGTGGGAAAATTTCCCCATAGAGTTCAGAACAGGTATCCACAAAGTGTTCCAGCAGGTTTTCGGCATATTTCAGGTAGTGTCCTCTTCTGGCATCATTATCATCCAAGAGAATAGTCATTCTGATAGTTAATGACAGGAAGTGATGATAATGGTCCTGAGATAGAACATCCTGCAACATAAGTGCTCCTGTATACAGCAGAAATCGCCATAGTTCAGTTGCTTTCCAGCGATCAAGTTCGGTCAGAGATCTTGGTTGCCTGACAAATTCTGCCAGCATTGCACCTTTCAGTTGTACAAACTTCTGGCTGATTTTTTCACTCCTGTTTGCAACCTGCAAATAACAACAAAAAGGTAAGTAATCTTTTTGAAGGAAGGGACAACCCTTCCCTGCCACCTACAAGACAACCAAAAGAAAAGAAAACAAAACAAAACATGCCCACACACCATAACACCTCCCCCTTCAAGAGAGAGGATCCTTGCAGAGGACCTCTAAAGGCAGGTGTGTCAGGGCAACTTTGGACCCAGACGCTGTCGACGTGAGCAAACCCCACTAGTTCGTCGGCGTCGGTTTGTTCCTGCCTTAAAACAAAAATTGAGAAGAAGCATTATAAAATCTTATTAAAAAAAAAAAAAAAAAAACTCAATTTACATCAATTCACTAACCATCACCATTTAACCCAAAAACATTATAAAAGGCTGCAAACCCAGTACGATGCCTTCTCAATCTGATCCCCCTCTGCAACTTGAATAACAGCAAAAAAAAAAAAAAAGCACCTAAAAAAAAGCAGTACAATAAGAGAAAACAGAAAGAAAAAAAACTGAATCAACTGAATCAGCTGCAAAGACTCTCACTCGAGGCACAAGACAGTATAACAGCCACAAGCCTGTTATAGGGCTCATTCTCTTCCTCACCACTAGGGGCACTAGAGGGCAACATGTTTGTGTATAAATCATGTCATATGGTAGGAGTGAGTGCAGCATGCAAAGGCTGAAGCATGGTCTTGCCATGTGTTCTTTCAGTCCTTGTTGAGAAACATAGTTTTATGCTCAACTGAAAAATAACTTTGTGTTATCAGGAGGATTATGGTCCTTGAGGTGAAGATTGTGGAGGAAGTTTCATACTTTCATTTATGCCACAAAAGCTCAACCCGTTATTCAAATATCACCTTTCTACGGATCTTCCATGAACTTTGATAATTGAGTACAGCAGGCATATGGATTAATTAATTCATTAATTCATTTTCTTCCGCTTATCCGTGACCTGGGAAGGGGCATGAAGGGGCAGCAGTCTAAGCAGAGACACCCAGACTTCCCTTTCCCCAGACACTTCCTCCAGCTCTTCCGGGGGGATTCCGAGGCATTCCCAGGCCAGCCGAGAGACATAGTCCCTCCAGCGTGTCCTAGGTCTTCCCTGGGGCCTCCTCCCGGTGGGACATGCCCGGAACACCTCCCCAGGGAGGCGTCCAGGAGGCATCTGGAACAGATGCCCGAGCCACCTCAGTTGGCTTCTCTTGATGTGGAGGAGCAGCGGCTCTACTCTGAGCTCCTCCCGAGTGACCGAGCTCCTCACCCTATCTCTAAGGGAGCGCCCAGCCACCCTACGGAGGAAACTCATTTCGACCGCCTGTATCCGGGATCTCATTCTTTCGGTCATGACCCAAAGCTCATGACCATAGGTGAGAGTTGGAACGTAGATTGACCAGTAAATCGCCTCACAGCTCAGCTCCTTCTTCACCACGACGGACCGGTACATCGACCGCATTACTGCAGAAGCTGCACCGATCCGCCTGTCAATCTCCCACTCCATCCTTCCCTCACTTGTGAACAAGACCCCAAGATACTTAAACTCCTCCACTTGGGGCAGGACTACTCCACCAACCTGAAGGGGATGATTAAGACTGACAATTTGCTGGAAGATATACTGGATACTGGATAGACTTTATTTAGTTCGTTACACTTACTTCATCATTCAGGGACATTGATCTGTCTTGAAATCTATCTACATTTAGGGTGGACAGGGTTGTAAAAAGAGAGATCACTGAGTAAGACGCTGGTTTGGGCTCTGCAAAGAGTGCAAAAAAGTAAGTGGACTGTGTCTGCTTAATAAGCCCCTAGCAATGACTTCAATATTTGGTGAAATCGTTCCAAAGCACCCTGACTTTGTTAATGGTAGGCACTAAAATGGTTTGTCTTCACACCAAGCTACCGCAAGACTTCTTGAAACATATGAGAGGTAAAATTTAATCCTTGGTCGCTTTAAACAACCCTAGGAATCCCAAACACAGAAATAAACTGTCAAAGCTTTAACAATAGAACGAGTAGTGATTGAATGAAGAGGATAGGCAGCGGGATATCTAGTATTCTGACACATTACTGTTAGAATGTTACAATTATAAATGTAATTTTCTTAAATGTTTCAGGTTATTAAAAGCTACATCCAAACACTGTTGGATTCCAAAGGTTAGGGGAAAAAATGACTTCTATTCAACCACTTCTCTGCTGGTGTTGTCTGTAATGTCAAGGCACAGTTTCCGAAAGGTTAGACTTTACAGTTGTTATTCTGTGCAAAATGAAAAGGTCAGAAGGACAAGTCCAATAATATTTCAACTCGTTTTCAGGTCAACTTTGAAAACTATGATGCCATCATTGGATTCATGCAAGTACACAAAAACCACTGGAAATTTCTGGTGTGTAAAACCATTGTTAAACCATAGTTCATCACTTATGTATATGGAAATCTAACCAAACTATATATTTTAACAGTATCTCAAAAGGACATCGCAGAAATTGTTAGTGGTGGATCCCCAAGGGATAGATGAAGGTAAAGAATCAGAACTTGTTCCCGAAAGATTCAGGTATTGTATTATATTATTCAATTTTTTTTCTTAATTAACATACAGTATATTATCATGTGTTATTAACAACTTTGGTTTAGTGAAATGTTAAATGGTTCTAAATTCGATAATATACAATTCTCACATACAAATCTCACAATTCTCATTCTCAGAACATACTTCAAAATGCTGTAGAAACTTTATGGTAAGACAGACTGGGTGGATGTGACATGGACACATGGTGTCTTGAACCACAACATACAGAAAGATAGTTGCAACTGTGGAGTTTATGTCATGCAAGTAACATATATGGGCATGAAAAGCCAAGCTTCCTACAAACTGATCTATAGTCATTTTGGAGTGGTGAGTTTGATTTTCATTATCAGCACAGATGATAAAGGCACCATCGCTGAGAGACATGCGGGTGGATCGTTTCCTTGTGCTCACACTTTTACAATAAACAAAAAATTTAACAATAAAAATGCTTATGGTTTCATTTTGTTAATTAAATGTGTATTAAAAGCTTTTGCTTAAGTTAGAGATCATGTTGAAGTGGTGTTTATTATTAGCCGTAGACTTCTCGCTAACGTGAACTGTCTGAAAATAGCCAGCACCTGCTGTTTATTTCTATCGGTTTGCACACTTTTTTATAATATTAAAATGTTTTTAGTTTTGTTTTGGTAACTAAATGTGTATTACTAGTGTTTGCTTAAAACCTGTTAACCCGTGGGAGGATGCCGGTGTTACACCAGATTCTGTGACCAACGTATTCTGTGACCGTAGAGGGCGTGGTTATCACTGTGCTGCGTGATATACGCAAACAGCGTAAATTCTGACTATAAGCCAAAGAAGGTGAAATCTGTGTGAAACTTTTGTTTAGAAATGCTGGTAATTCACATCATAAATGCTTTTTTGCTTGTCCAGATTGAATGCAATGTGGTTGTTTGCAGAGTAGCCTACTACATGTGTTTCCATCATGTGTTGTTTATTAAACATCCGCATGAGAACGCCCCTGGCACCCACGCACGTTATCAAGAGCGTGCCTGGAGGAAAGTTTGTTTTGTAATTCAGAATAATATTTATTTATCGAATAACAAACATTATGCTAATAAAATGATAATATATTAATAATGATAATATCAATACTATTTAAAGAAAAATACATATATATATATATATATATATAATTATAACAATATTTCACACAGAATGGCTGTAACAAAAGGTCCCTTTTAAAGGGACGCATTAAAGGTCATTGAAGGTCATTTGTGGGGAGAAATGTGAATGTGGGGGTACCGTGATGCGACCGCAAAGGCACTTTCACTTTCGCGATCAAAGGGGCAGGGGCTCAAGGCCCCGGCCACCCATGTGCACACCACTGAGTCTCGTAATTGTAGCCCATTTCGGTTTTAGGTTCTTGCCCGCAAAATTTTATTTTTAATTTAATTTATTTTTATTAATTTTTTTTTTTATTTTTAATCTATCTATCAAAAAATTAGAACAGTTAAAATAAAACACTGATTTACAATAATGTATTTACAGTGTTCAACCCCAAGGATCATTGCTTCATTTGTGGACAAGAGTCTCCTGCTGGACGTGTGGGTCTGAACACATGGGTTTGTGTCCTTTTCTATGAAAAATTTCTTATTAGATAAGCTATTAGACATAGATCTCATGTGTTAAATCTACTTAAATAATTAGTATACAGATAATTAGTATGCAGTTAACCTTGAAATAACAGCAAATATTTTGTTGTACTTTGTATTAAGTAAACAAAGATCATATATTTTCATTATTGCGCTGTATATTGGATTAAATATATCTTAATTAGATGTTTTCAAGTTGAAAATAATATTACTTTATTCATGTAGTATGAAAAGAATGCAGTACAGTCTGTGGCAACATGACAAAAAAAGGCATACGCAAATTTAAGAGAACACTGTGGTTGTGTGTATTCTGTAAATAAAGACTACAAATTCCTTTGAAACTAAAGCTGTAAAAAGATATTGTTTACTCTTGTATGGTTTTTATTCTATGTTTTTTTTATCAGTTCTCCTATGTCTTTGCATAAACACGAGTTCTTTTAATGATGACAATTTTTTTTACTATGGTAAAAATGTTATGTACAGGAGTCAGTTTTTACAACATTAACAGTCTTCATGTAGAAATAGTATTATATTAAACACAATTTTTATTTACTTATTATGTATGTCATATTAATCGAAATAAAACTGAAAAAATAGACTTTTTGATATTTAAAAAGAATAAGCATATGTTGATCTTCATTGTACATACAGGCACTGAAATAAGTAGTACATTAAGCATTGAATGAAAAGTTTTTTTTCTTCAAGTAAACGTCGGAAACGTGCATTTATTTCACAAATACTGACAAATACATATAAACAGCTTTATCTGCAATAAAGACAGCAAAGTTTGCAAGTAGTTACTACAGGCAGCAGAAAGTGTACGACTTCAGTGCTCCGTATTCAACTCCTCCAACTTCAAGCAGCAAAACTCGCCGATCGGTAAGTTTGTTTGAGATCTGCCAAACATCTCACCTTGAATTTACACAAATTTAGGTGACTACAGTCATCCTCTAACCACGTTTGTGGCATATGTACAACTATTGGGTGCACTCCATTCAAGCGGCGCTAGTGTTCCACTATGTTGACGGAAGTGAGGATCCACTGCTTTGAGTCCAAACGGAAGATGTGTGACATCATGTGAAAAGGGCCTATTTGCACGTAGGTGATTTTGAATTAATATTTCATGTCAATATACAGTGGTTACATACTGTTAAAATTAATTGTGGTATTAATATCACTGCCGACTCTATAGAATATTGGCCAGGAAAACTGAGCTCTGGAGCCCCTAGTTGTCGGGAGCATTTCCGTTGTGTTGTGGCTCAATTTTGTTGTGTTGTGGCTTGTTTCCGTTGTGCTGTGGCTTGATTTCGTTGTGTTGTGGCTTGATACCGTTGTGTTGTAAACTTATGTTTGCTTTTTAAATTTTGTTGTGTTGTGCACTACTGGGCCACCGTAGTACAAAACCCTCCTGTAAAACCCACGAAGAAAAGGAAAACGAAACTAACAGTACATCAACAGAGATACTAAGTAAACCTGTTGCTCACTGGATTTGATCCATGCGATGTTCCAGAAAATGTTTTTACAGATGTCAATTTAGCACAAGCCTACAAAAATCTAACACTCGTATATTTATGTATATTTTTTCCACCCATTTATGTATATTTAATCCACAATCATAGATATCAGGAAGAGATTTTGAGAACGACGCACGCTGACAGAAAACAAGCGCAGGATGTGAAGGAGTTTTTAAATACTTATAAATTATCTTAGTGGGCAAGACTGCAAGTAAGTTTTAATACATTCTTGATTAGAGTTATTTGTAATGATTATGAATTTTACATTGTATATGTAATTATGATTTCAATTTGAAATTATAGAATTAAAACTTGCCTTCTGCCAGAAATTACAATCTTTTGAGGTCACGGATGTTAAAACATAGTTTATTGGGAAAGGGTTATTGAAATCAAGTAAGTTTCTGAATGTTTCCTCCCATTTTCTCTTCCGTTTTAGGCTGTTGTTTTTGTGAAGTGAAATCGAAAGTATTTTTGAACCAGACATTTATAGACAGGAAGTAGCCTATGTGAATTAACCAGAATAACGTGAATTTTTTTTTTTTTTTTGGTCAAAGAACAAAAATTTACTATTAAACCTATTATTGAATTGAATGTTCCAGTTTATATATAGCAATAATGATTAGTAGTTATACATTATGACCATTATAACACAGGTTACTTTTTCTCAATCAGTTATTTTAGGATCATTTGAAAGTAATGATGAAATGACAAATGCTTCAACAATTAATAAAGATTGAGTAAAATTATATTAATCTGCAATAGAGAATATAATAAATTGTGTTCAGTTTTCCCAACACAGTGTAAATTTCTCTTCTCCACTGAATTTATATTTAGAGCCATGAATCAGTTAAACTCATTAATCTGAAATTATTAAGACCATTTGGTTATTTTACATGGCAATATATTTGTTTGTAACTCACTTTATTTTATACATTGTTTTTGCTGTTGTTGGTAACTCACTATTCTTCATTATGTTCTTAAATAACTGGCGTGCTCTTCATCTCTGTGAAATCGTGTCATTTCCAGGTTGAGTGATTGATTGTGCTGATCTGTGTTCATTGTCAGTTTATCTGAGCGAGGAAAGGACTCTCTCACTAAGATGAGTCTCTCAGAGAAACACAGGTAACACTGTGTCTGTTTTCATTTTAAACTCTACTGGAGTTTGTGTTTTACTGAATAACAAAACTCTAAGCATTGTTTTACATTTTTTCGATTTTGAACTGCTTAAATTAACTCCGACATTGTCTATAAAGCCTTGTTTTTGCTCTATAGACAATATCACAGTTAATAATTTGTTAATTACCTTCTAGATGCAATCACACTGAATTAATCCAAATACATGACTTTGTTTTTTAGATCATTATTGACAGACATTAGGAAACAAGTATACACTTAATTTAAGCGAAGTTTGCTAACAAAACTGTGTTGCACAGATATTTCTGCTCTAGATTTCTGTCAATAAAAACTTGACATTTTCTTAAATTAGAGTCAATTATTTTTTTACATATTTAATCTCACTCATGTATATTAAATAAATCATTAAACCAATGTGAGCCAGTAAGATAAAATGATTGTTAACTATATAACTGTAAATTGTGTGAGTGTGTGTATTTCTGTGGAGGATTAGATAAAGACACGGATGTGTTTCAGACACAGTTGAACCTCCTTTACTAAAGTGTTTTTCTCTCTCTCTGTTGTTTGTGTCATTAGTGTGAGATCAGACTCACATGTGTCCAGCTCTGTGTCTCTGAAGAGTGATGATTCAAAAAATGGATCACCACCAAACTTCAATGAGAGAAAACCATCATCTAATAAAAGGTATTTCATGTTTCTAATTTTTGGTGTTAAGAAGTTGTATCAGTGAATACCATCATGAAACATTTTTAGATCAAATATTTATCAGAGGATTCACAGCTAATGTTTTTTTTCTCTTTCTGTAATATCTTGCCTAGAAAATCAGTATTTTATTTGATTTACTTGATTACAGGCTTCAATATGAGACATTAGACTCAGACGTTCAGACTCACAGGAAACACAAGAATTTCAAAAACAATCTCCTGTGGATCTTCCAGGTAGGAAAACACATTCTCATAAATGTTTAAAATTTATAACTAACAAATATGTTGTTAAACAAAGAAATTTAATTTAATTCCTCTTGACAACTTATTTTTCCTTTTTAAGCTTTTTTTTCTATTTGTTAAAAATAAAATCTGGTTAGCACGTTAGTCTTTTTTGTTTTACAGATATTATAATTATAATTATGTATAGGCTACAAAGGAAAAAATATGAATGTAATTGAGCGACAGCAAAATTTCTAGGGCTGGTTTTTGACAACAAACTCACCTTTATTCCACATATGAGATCCTTAAGAAAAAATGCTGCAAAACCATTAAGTATTGCCTAAAACAAAACAGGGTGCAGATTCCACTGTGCTTTTACACCTCTACAGAGTACTAATACAATCTTGATTGGATTATGGAAGCATAGTGTATGGACTGCCAAGGATATCTTATACCGAAATTTAAGAGCTTAGCTTTCTGTATTCCAACCAGAATGGCTTTACTTGTATGAAGCTAGACCGAAATATATCAGACTTTTAAGTTTATGGATTAAACCACATCTAAATATCAAACTGGATTATATAAAACAGATCCATTATTGCCCTGTACCTCCCTGGGCTCTAAAAAAGCCAATCATTATTTGACTCGGTACAAAAAAAAAAAAAAACTTATTCAAATGAAATACCAACAGAAATTCTTAGAGCTAAGGTGTTCATTTCCACTACATAGAACTGTATTCACGCATGGATCACAGACCAATAACAGTGTATCAGCAATAGCAGTGATAGGAGATAAACAATATGATATTCGAATTCCGGACCAAGGCTCTATCTTTACAGCTGAGCCTTGGGCATTACTCCTAGTTCTGGAAAATATTGACAAGGGTCAAGAACAGAACTTTTTAATTGCCTCTGACTCAAGGTCTTGTCTTAAAGCACTAGAATCAGTAAAGACTGACCACCCCAAAATTGTTGAAATTTTAACTAAATTAGATCTTTTAAAGAAGGAATACTTTAATATTATCTTTTGCTATCACATTGGACTGACTGGTAATGAGAAAGTGGACATGGCTGCCAGGGATGCACTTGACATGAAAATATCTGACTGTCAAATACCACCTTCTGATTTTAGACCAGTAATTAACTTATACATCACTAGCAAGTGGCAGAAGGAATGGGACAAAAATAAAAATAATAAACTGTATGAAATAAACCCCAGTCTAAAAACAAGTGTGTTCCATAACCTCAAATCGAGACATGACCAAGTTGTCTTTACTAGGTGCCATCTGAGACACTCGAGGCTTATACATGGATTTTTATTGATAGGCAAAGTTCCTCCTTTATGTCTCTCGTGTCAAGTTCCTTTAACTGTTAAGCATATTCTGCTAGAAAACACTTTTGTTCAGAAACAAGATTACATGGAATATTTCAGAATGTATCACTCAAATGTATTTTAGATTTTCTATTTTATGAAATGTTTCATATAATAATTTAAATTTTATGGATTGTGATATTGACCTTGTGTTTGCCATGTATATAGCTTTGATGCTAATATGGTGTTAAAAAGTTAATAAATAAACAGATATAATTATTAAATAAAAATAGTTTTGACCAAGTAGATATACAATTTGTTTAAAATTGTGTTATTCTGTCTTTTTTCTTACTTTTGTTTGCAGGATCTTGAGAGCAAAATAACAACATTTCTGAAGAAAGAGCTGGAAAAGTTCAAGAAAATATTACAAAATGAGAACACACAAAACTTTGTGAAGGACTTTAATGAGAATAGATGCAGTATCAAAGCAGCAGCTCTTGATCTCACACTACATTACCTGAGAGAGATGAAGCAAGATGAAGCTGCTGATGCTCTAGAAGGTCAGAGACTCATGATCATCTGTCTGATTGACACTTATAAATGTAGGAGAGGAAATTAAGACTAAAACTATCTATTTTTTTTTGTTCCTGTGTTTAGATGACCTGCTCTTCATTCATCAGCTAAAATGTGGTCTAAAGAAGAAGTATCAGCGTGTGTTTGAAGGAATTGCAAAGCAAGGTGACTCCACACTTCTGAATAACATATACACAGATCTCTATATCACTCAAGGTGGCAGTGAGCAGGTCAATACTGAACATGAGGTAAGACAGATTGAAGTTGCTTCCAGGCATTATGAATCTCAAGAGATACAGATTGAAATCAGAAATTTGTTTGAAGCACCTGAACAAGACAAGGAGATCCGAACTGTACTGACAAAAGGAGTCGCTGGCATTGGAAAATCAGTCTCTGTGCAAAAGTTTGTTCTGGACTGGGCTGAAGGCAAAGAAAATCAAGATATCAGATTCATATTTCCTCTTCCATTCAGAGAGATGAACTTAAAGGAGAAAGAAAAACTAAGTTTGATGGACCTTATAACTCAATTTTTCCCAGAGACAAAAGGACTGAACCTTACAAGAATGAACCAATTCAAAGTCCTGTTCATCCTTGATGGATTGGACGAATGTCGCCTTCCTCTGAAGTTTGATCGTAATGAGACGTGGCGTGATGTATCTTCACCAGCCTCTCTGGATGTTCTCCTAATGAACCTCATGAAGGGAAATCTGCTTCCTTCTGCTCTCATCTGGATCACCACCAGACCAGCAGCTGCCAGTAAGATTCCTCCTGACCGTATCGACCGGCTGACAGAGATACGAGGATTCAATGATGCACAAAAGGAAGAGTACTTCAAAAAAAGATTCACGGATAAGAATCAGGCCAACACAATCATTGATCATGTTAAACAATCAAAGAGTCTCTTTATCATGTGCCACATCCCAGTCTTCTGCTGGATTTCAGCCACTGTTCTCCAGAACATTCTGGAAGAGAAAAGAAATAATGATGTGAAAATCAATCAGGGTGATGAGATCTCTAAAACACCGCAGGAATCAAATACTGAAGACACTCCCAAGACTCTGACACAAATGTACACACACTTTCTCCGCTTTCAGTTCCAGCAGAGCCGCCGAAAGTATGATGGAGAATATGCAGCAGATGTTTCCTGGGATAAAGACACCATTCTTTCACTGGGAAAACTGGCATTTCATCAGCTGGAAAGAAACAACGTGATCTTCTATGACACAGACCTGGAAGCCTGTGGAATTGACATCTATAAGGCATCAGTGTACTCAGGCGTGTGTACCCAGATCTTTAAGGAGGAAAGAGGGATCACTCTTGGTACCATGTACTGCTTTGTTCACTTGAGCATTCAAGAGTTTATTGCAGCCCTTTATGCACATCTGTTTCTAGACCTCAACAAGACAAGTGTGTTTGTTCATGAGTCTACAGAACAGGAAAACAAAAATGAAACCATGGTTGATTTTCTCAAGAATGCAGTGGACAAGGCGCTGGAGAGTGACAGTGGACACTTGGACCTTTTCCTTCGCTTCCTCCTCGGTCTGTCACTCCAGTCCAATCGACGACTCTTAAGAGGTCTGTTAACACAGCAAGACGACAATGACCAGAGCAACAAGGAAATAGTTCAGTACATCAAGCAGAAATTAGAAGATAATCTGCCTGCAGAGCGATCCATCAATCTGTTCTACTGTCTGAACGAACTGAACGACCAAACTCTGGTGAAAGAGATTCAGACCCACCTTAGCAAAGGAAGTCTCTCATCTGGTGACCTTTCACCTGCCCAGTGGTCTGCTTTGGTCTTTGTGTTGTTGACATCAGAGAAAGAGCTGGAGGAGTTTGAGCTTCAGAAATTCAAGAAATCAGACGAGTGTCTCATTAGATTATCAACAGTCATCAAAACCTCCAGAAGAGCTCTGTAAGTCAATTAATATGTTTTGTCATGTTTTGCCCTCATCTGAAAAATATAGAATTATATTAGCTCATACTTATACTAGGAGATAAACAACTTCAGATTTTTTAAAGTCAACATTTATGTGATGAAAATTGAGTCGACATCGACTAGTCCATCATGACGTCATTAATGAACAAATAAGCCTGAACCTAGAGCTGAGACTCGAACGTGGTTTGCCTTGTGCACAGCTATTCATAACAGCTTATTTTATCAGTTCTCGTCTTTTGGTCATTATATTTCTCACAGATTTCTGCTCATTCTAGATCAGATATAGATAAAGTAGTACAGTAAAGATTACATTTATATGAATGCATTAGTGAGAGAGCGATTGTGTGTGAATTATTTTTCTAATTAATTAATTAATCAATCTGTCTACTGATAGTGAAGCTGTGGGTTTTAGTTACTAAGAAATATATGTTAGAACTTTTCAGTTTCTATGCTATTTTATTGAGAAATCACAGAACAGTGTTTACAATATATTTCCGCGCTACTGAATAATTCTGTGCGTGCACAATCTGCAAGCTATTGTCTATGTGTGTGCATTACAATGCAGCAGCATGCATTAGTTTAGAATGCCGATTAACTTACCTTACAATAAGCTATTTAAAACATGCATTCACCCGATCAATATTGAGCATCCAAGTGGCATAATCACATATCTTGTAGAGCGATCTCAGAGTATGCATTTATTTGTAATTTTGGAATAGTGATGTTTCGTTCATGAATGAATCATTAATTTTGAATGAATCTTTAATATGAGTCGAGAGCCATGAGTTGTCCCAGAAAGAGATTTGTTCATTTTGTGTTGACCGCGCATGCGCAACATCCCACATGTTCTGTACAGGAAACAGAAATGATTAGTTCACTTTGCGAGTCTTCGGGTTTGAGTCGTTCATTCATCACGTCACAGCCCCATAAGCTGAATGCATAAACTGAAATGATTAGTTTATCTCTCGAGTCCTTCAGGTCTGAGTCCGTCATTCTTTTTTCACGTGACATGACAGCCATACATAACCTTCCTTACAAACAAGTGCGTAGTTATTTTTTTAGTTTAGTTTATTTTTTTGTTTTTTAGCTAGGATAATAATTGATTTTCCTATATTAAGATTGAACATATTGGTCCAATATTTGTATTAAAAAGATAGGTCAGAACAGAAGAGACATAATGGCATAACATAAATGTTTATTGCACATATCTTTTGATAATTATGATAGCAATACAAATGTAATGTTGTATTTGTTGCGAGACACTGGGCTGGGAAAAGGTCAAGTGACAAAGAACGAATAACTCAGACCCGAAGACTCAGGAGGTGATCTAATCATTTCAGTTTCTGCATTCAGCCTTTGGAGCTGTGAAGTGATGAACGAACGACTCGAACCCAAAGACATGAGAGGCGAACTAATCGTTTCTGTTTCCGGTACTGCAATTGCATATGGGCTGTCACCATAGACATAATGTCTATGACTGTCACAGCCCAGATCAGACACTGACAATGGAGTTAACAACTCAAACTCGAAGACACGAGAGGTGAACTAATCTTTCTGGGGAAAAGACGTGATAAATGTGAGGCGACAAAAGAAAGAACGACTCAGATCGGAAGGTGAGGTGAACTAACAGACTGTATAGCCTGAAGACCCTGTTAAGCAATTAATTAATAATTTCTTACTCATAGCCTATAGTTTATTGTTTATTCCAAATGTAATGAATGTTTGCATAAGCAGTATGTTTTGGGGAATTTAACATGTAACATTTCAAATATATTCTGCTGAAATGAATATGGAAGTAGAATAATGACAAAAGTTTTTGAAACAAAACAGCGTGTTGAATTGCACATATATAAATTTCATTCATAATTACTTGCATGTATTAGGTTTTGCATTTGGACAAATATTTATTATTATTAAAGACTACTTTTTTCCCTTTAAATATGATCTAAACGAAGACTGTAACTGTATGTAGATAACCAGGTCTACATACAGTTCCAGGTCAGGTATGTAGATAACACTGCTGTATAATATTGTGGGCTCTAAATGTGCTGTAAAATACCTCTCCACCTGAAAAAGCAAAAGCAAGTACTTATATTGATTTTTTTACACTTAAAAAAATAATGACTTACCACGAGTATCCAGTATCTCTATGGTAATGATAACCTAACTATTCCTAAGAAGCCATCTCAACATAATGTAGTAGCAGATAAAATAATATACTAATATATAAACTCCTATCTTTATATCACTAAAATGAAATAGGAAGCCGCTTACATACGATCACATCCACACGTCAACCATGATGTGAACACAACACTAATGTCCTCACTTCCAGGTCAAGAAGCTGTCAATCAAAAACTCAGTAGCCAATTAGAACACACCACTGCTAGCCCTGCCCCCACGAGAGATTTGTGCCAGAATGGCAAACGAAAACCCTGGAATCATAAACAAAAATTTCAAAAGCGTAAATGAAAACTGGAAACGTATTTGTAAGTACATATAAATGAAAGAAAAAGGAGAAAACAGTTAGCAGAACATGCAGTGTATTAAAAACAAAGTCAAACATTTTGCCTGCGATTTTTTTTTTTTTTCAGTTTCAATTTATATTTTCATTAGTTTCTTGAAAAGTTATGCTCAATATGTTTTGGCACAAATCTAATTTGATAGACAAACAGCAGATGGAGATCATGCATCAGCAATCTGCTGTTATTCCTGCAGTTCCTGGATGTGCAATGTTGAATTTTCTGTCGAATTTGAACCACTGAATTTGTGGAAGTGAATTAGTAAAGCGAAATAAAATGGACCGAAAATTGCCTGCCGAATATTGTTGGTTGTATTTTTAAACAGACCACATATTTTGCAAGTGAAATCTGAAAGGTGAATATAGATTATTGAATTTTTAATAATGAAAATGTGTATGAAATGTTTTGAAGTGAAATATTCATAGCTTAAATATACAGCCATGTTGAATTTCAGCCCATATAAATGCAAGCCCTAAAAATAAAATGCATTAAAATACAAGCATGGCTAATACAATGCATTTTTTCAATTAGTGCAATTCAACAAGCTGTTTTGTTTCAAAAACAATTGTCATTATTCTACTTTCATAAATAAATTAAATGAACGAAATGATCCGAACTTCACGCTACTATTTTAGAAATGGAACGTAAATGTGGACTTCAAAGATTTCTTATGCTGTTGTGCCCTCTGTAGGACCAGCGACTAGTCGACATCAAGCTTAAAGCATCAGAGCATTAAAGTCGACTAGTTGGTGCAACCTCTAACTCATACTTGAGGAAGAAAAAAAAATACATACATTTTATTCAGATGCTCAAACTGTGGAGAAAAAAAAAAAATAATTTGGTACAGATGTTATTTATATTGCCAAAAAGTAAGATGAAATTCTTAAAGGTTATAATATAAAACAATGAGATCTTTGTAAAACAGACTAAATAAAGTACATATTTATTATCAGTTTTAATTGTGGGGGGAAACATAACGTAATGCAATATGTGTCAGGTTTGGTTGAAGGGATGAAATGAGGACTCAAATGGGCAGTTCAAATGGGCAGTTCAAATGCAGTTCAAATGGGCTTTTTATTTAATAAAATATAAAACAAAAACTACTCCGATGGGGAAAACAGGACCTGACTTGACAGAGAGGGAGGGAAACACACACAAGGAGAAGGTATTGCAGGTAAGGCACATACGATGAAGATCTGGCACAGGACTGCAAACACAGGGAGAATAAATAGGACAGCAAACAAGGCAGGTAATGAGGGAGAACAGGTGGGGCAAACAAACCAAATGGGCGGGGTAACAAAATGGGCGGGGTTATGCAATCGACAGGAGAGGGCATGGCACAAGGAAACACATGACAATCCATGTGCTTACACCAAACACAAGTGCTCACACAAAACGAGAGATGAACACACAACTATGAGGAAAAACTCATAAGCTGTGTGTTCACACAAAACACAGCATGAAAGCATGCGGCAGGTGTAAACAAAAAGCATGCTACACAGAACACCACAACACGAGCACCTGGCCAATAAGAACAAACCAGGCGCTCGCAAAACATGCGAGACAAGAGCGCACAGTGAGTGAATGTACATACAACCTGTGCGCTCAGAATAAAGACAGATCAGGGAGCGCGAGTGTCTGAACCCCAACACAAAACCGAAACTGAACTAGACATGAGTGCTGGGATCCGAACACCACACTCCCAACATGAAACAAGACAGGCAGACAAGAGAGCGCACGGCTCAAGAACTCTCGAGACCATACACTCACACAAAGACAGTACAATAGAGGAGTGTCAGAGCTCTGTCGCAAAACCAAGAAATAAACTAGACAAAAGTTACAGAACCCTGACAATACGTAGATGATTGAGAGATTTACAAATAAACATTTATCAAAAGCCTGTTGTATTTGATGTACACATTTTAAGATGGTCTTTCTACAGCTTATTTTCTAAAAAGTTAAAAAAAAAAAAAAAAAATTCATATAATTTTTAAATTATTTATTTCAAATTTAGTAAATATTAAGTAAAATAAATATAAATTTCATTTCAGCAATTGTTATGGATGTGTTTTTACTTTATTTAAATTAACGATTTTAATGACATTGGCCACCCTGCTCTCTAAGATATCGGCATCGGCCATTGGTTGACCACTGTGAGCAATCAATAAAACCTAAATTGCTTTAATCCAGTAAATGTTAATCTTGAAATATTAATAACAACAGTTTCTTAGATTCCTAGATTTAAGTAATCTTAGCTTCAATCGCTCTGTGTAAAACTAAAACTGCGTGTCTTATTTTTTGTTGTCTGTTCATTATATTACAGTCACAATCACAGTCATGGTGAACCAAGCATTCAAGAAGTGTGTTCCTCCCTGCCCTCGTTTTCTCACGGGTGGGGATACACACGACTTGTGTGTTATGTGTTTGGGAGCGGAGCATGCTCTGTCAGCCTTCGAGGGGGTTGAGAAACGTGAACAAGTTAGCGTTCCTCATGGCTCTGGACCCGCTGCTGCTGAAGCAGAGCGGAGAAAGAGATCATGGGGTTCCCAGATGGATCTTTCAGAGGGGTTTGAGATGGGCGTGAGTGCTCTTTCTCTGCCTTTACCTGGAAGATCTGGTGCTCCTTCTCTGGTGTCGGAAGCCCACGCTGCAGCTTCCTCCACCTAGGGAGAGAGCCCGTCGCTTCAGCAATCCAGCTCTGAGGAGGTGGATGTGTTGAGCATCGGAATGGGGGAAGAAGACTTGCCATCTCTTTCCCCAGCATATGGGGAGCTGGTGGAGGTGATCACTCGCGCTGTAGCAAAGTTAAATATTGAATGGCCAGCCGTGAAACAAGGCGCTCATCCTAAAAGCAAACTGGACAAGCGCTTTCTCACTACAAGCACTTCACCTCTACCACGGGGCATTCCATTCTTTCCCAGTCTCAATAGTGAGCTATCTAGATCATGGAAAAAGCCATATTCATCACATCTTTTCAACCCTTCAACTCTCAAGTTAGAGTTTACTCAGATATAAGAGGGCTGAAAGAATATGGTTATGGGGCGATGCCCAGGGTTGAACAGACGTTTTCGAGCTATCTGTCTCCTGGTTCAGCATCGTCCCTGAAGGCCCCCACACTGCC
Source organism: Ctenopharyngodon idella (assembly GCF_019924925.1). Classification (NCBI taxonomy): domain Eukaryota; kingdom Metazoa; phylum Chordata; class Actinopteri; order Cypriniformes; family Xenocyprididae; genus Ctenopharyngodon; species Ctenopharyngodon idella. The sequence goes on from NC_067223.1 coordinate 18,610,323, forward strand.
CACTAAGCCACTAAAGACTACATCAGGGCTAGTGGGAACAGCGTACATGGCAGAAGGTCAGGCTGGTGCATGTCTCCACACTATGTCTATATTACAGGCATATCAGGCTGATCTGCTGAGGGATTTGGATGGCAGCGAAGGGATTGGCCCTGATGCAGTTCGAGCCACAGATTTATCACTTAAGGCCACCAAGGAGACTGCCAGAGCAATTGGGCGGTCTATGGCAGCCTTGGTGGTGACAGAGAAACATCTGCGGCTCAACTTTTCTGAAATAAAAGATAAGGACAAGGCTTTTCTTCTTGACGCCCCACTTGCGCCCCCTGGCCTCTTCGGCGACGCTGTAAATACAGTCGTTGAGAGGTTTCAGGAGACCAAGATGCAAGCGGAGTCATTTAAGAAATACCTTCCGTGCTGCCACCAACCCTCTGGGGCTGCTGGGCGTGAGCAGCCCCAGCCATCAAGCTCCTCATATCGAATGCAACAAAAAGAGATTGTTGCATCTCGTGCTCCACCACAGAGACACGGGGGGCCGGAACGACACTCTCAACCCAAGCCTTCGAAGCCGAAGACCAATCTGAGGATTGTGCTTCAGGCTAAGAAGGCTTCGGGTCAAAATAGGTCCTGACGCCAGTGGCGTCAGACCTCTGAGGGCAGCCCCCTTGCGGGGTGGAGTGGTATTCACCTCAGTATACAGTGCCCGCACAACCTCGTTGCCCTCAGGGGACCGTTCTGCCAACCCCGCCACCTCTGGTGTCTCAGGGTGCAGCAGTTTTCAGCGAGCTTTTGATGCAGTGTTCACAAGGTACTGCGTCACACTCACATCCTCTGAGGAGGCTAAAAATACAGTCAAATCGGTTGGTTCCTGCCAGTACACTTCAGGTCACAGAGATGGCTGATCTCAATACACCAGAGGCCAGCCTCGAGAGGCTGGTTTCCTTAGTAGATTTTCTGGCAGAATGGAAACGTCTACCAAAGGTGTCACTATGGTTCCTGCAGACTATAGAAAAAGGCTACAAAATCCAGTTTGGGTTCCGCCACCTCTATACAACGGGGTGCTACTAATATTAGTGCATCCCGAGCAGGCTCTGGTAATGGAGCAAGAAGTAAAAACACTGTTAGTGAAGGAGGCTATAGAACAGGTCACTGTAAGAGAGACAGAGATTCAGGTTTTTACAGCCATTACTTCATAGTTCCAAAACAGGATGGGGGATTGCACCCTGCAGATCTGCGTCATCTGAATCGCGCAGTCAAGAGACTAAAATTCAAGATATTGACATTAAGTCAAATCATGACTCAAATCAGGTCCGAGGACTGGTTTGTCATGATAGATCTAAAGGATACATACTTCCATGTCTCCATCCTTCCACAACACAGGAAGTTCCTGAGGTTCGCTTTCAGGGGCTAGTGTACCAATATCGGGTTCTTCCATTCGGTCTAGCTCTTTCACCCCGCACGTTCACGAAGTACGTAGATGCAGCGCTGGCCCCGCTCAGGCTGCAGGGCATACGCATTCTGAACTACATAGATGACTGGTTAATATTAACACAGTCAGAACAGATGGCGGTTCGGCATTGAGATGTCATTCTCGCTCATATGCAGAAACTGGGGTTGAGACTGAACACCAAAAAGATTGTGCTTTCTCCACTACAGAGGACCACTTTCTTGTTGTGGTGTGGGATTCAGTGATGATGCAGGCCTGTCTTTCACCTGCTCGCATCACTGCTATTCTCTCAGTCGTGAAAGAAATAAAGCTAGGCCAGTCACTCACTGTCTACTGTCACTATCTACTAAGGAAACCAGCCTCTCGAGGCTGGCCTCTGGTGTATTGAGATCAGCCATCTCTGTGACCTGCTGTACATGAGACCCTTACAGTGGTATCTCAGGACCAAAGGGTTTTCCCCATGGGGGAATCCACTTCGTAAGATCAAGATCACGCAGCGGTGTCTCCCTGCCTTGGTTATATGGAGAAAGAGTTGGTTCCTGTCCCAGGGCCTTGTGTTAGGAGCTCAGTGTCATCAAGTCACTCTCACGACAGATGCTTCTCTTACAGGCTGGGGAGCGGTAATGGAAGGCCACTCAGCTCAAGGGCTGTGGACGAGTCATCTTTTGTGGCACATAAATTGCCTGGAGATGATGGCGGAATTCAATGCATTGAAGTACTTCCTCCCAGATCATGTGCTTGTCAGGACGGACAACACATCGGTGGTCTCTTATTTAACCGACAGGGGGGTCTGTGTTCGCGTCCACTATGCAAATTGGCGCACCAGATCCTCCTGTGTTCCCTGGGCAGGGGACCAGGGAACACAGGTCTATCCCAGGTCTATCTCAGGCGGGAGGCATGGTATTTCACTCCCGCCCAGAAATGTGGAACCTGTGGGTTTGGCCTCTGAGGAGGCCCAACTCATAAAATCTGGTCTCTCAACTGAGGTTATGGAGACCATTCTTCACCTAGAGCTCCTTGCACAAGGAAACTATATGCCCTGAAGTGGAAAATTTTCACTTCTTGGTGTGATGTGCAACAGCTATATCCAGTTAACTGCCCAATTGGTACAGTACTAGTGTTCTTGCAAGATTGCTTTTCATCAGGGCCATCCTCGTCCACCCTAAAGGCCTACGTATCAGCTATTTCTGCATACCATGTTCCTGTGGATGGTACAACGGTGGGGAGAAACCCTTTAATGTCTCGTTTCCTTTGTGGCACCTTGAGGCTGAGGCCTGCAACACACATTAGGGTTCCTGCTTGGGATTTTGCCATTGTGTTGGAGTCTTATCTGCAGCTCCATCTGAGCTGCTTGATTCTGTCTCAGAGAAATTTCTGACATTGAAAACTGTTGTCCTCCTGGCTATTTCTTCCCTTAAAAGAGTAGGAGACCTTCAAGCCCTATCTGTATTCCCTACATGTCTTGAATTTGCATCAGGGATGGTCAAAGAATTCCTTTACCCTAAACCGGGCTATATACCTAAGGTTCTGACTAATATTCCAGCACTGGACACCTATGTCCACAGAGCTGCCCTGTGGAGAACTTCAGATCAACTAAGGGAACGAGACACTGCACTTTGCCATGCCAAAGCATCCTGGACACAGCGTCTCGTTCCCTTCTCAGGGAACTATGGTTATAATTATAACCTGAGACGATTTTTTTCAAACATGCTTCATTTGATCTAGATAAATTGTCACTTAAAAAAATGCTAATGTACAGTAGTAAAATACTAGTTTTTGAAGAATAATGTTAGTTTAGCTCAGCCTCTTTACTGTATGTAAGCTGTTTATGTAAAAAAAAATAAAAAAATAATGTAAATATATTTAAAACTGTATATAAAAAAATGTGTGTGTTCCATCTAATTCTGTGATGTGATTTATTTCCCTTGTAGGCTAAATGATTGTAACTTAACAGACAAAAGCTGTTCAGCTCTGGCTGCAGTTCTTGGATCATATACCAGTCTGAAAGAGCTGATCATGAACAATAATAATCTGCAGGATTCAGGGGTGAAGATGCTCTGCACTGGACTGGAGAAAAAGTGTAAATTGGAGATACTGAGGTAAGTTGAGCCACGGGAGTCACATGAAGAGAGTGAAGCATGATGACTGACAGGACAAAAGCACAAGAGAAAAGCACAAGAGAAATTTTGTTAATACAAGTTGCATTTCTTTGTTTAATATAAGGCAAAAGCACAAGAGAAATTTTGTTAATACAAGTTGCATTTCTTTGTTTAATATAAGGCAAAAGCACAAGAGAAATTTTGTTAATACAAGTTGCATTTCTTTGTTTAATATAAGTGAGTTTGTCTTTGTTTTATTGTTCTTGTGTTTTTTTTAATTAAAAAATAGTAAAGAACCACAAACTAAGCATTCATTTTAAATTAAGGAGAAAATCCAAATATCTTTAACCCCCAGGGGCCTGAGTGATTCTGGTGCCCTTGAGATGTTTTGACATGCCCTGACATTTGTGCTTATTTCAGTGTCTCTTATTTCATAATTTTCTCATGTTCCATTGGGGCTGCCATAGACTCCCATTGGGGAGGAATAATAATAATAAATATAGCTGCAAGCAGCAATTTGGGTCCAAGCACCGAAGGCCATTGAAAATAAGGAATAATTCTGAGAATGAGAAAAATGAAATAAGAAATAATGAGAAAAATGTTTGGGTTGTAGCGCAGTGCGGAGCAAGAAGAGCAAAAACAGCAGAAATTGAATGTACATGAAAAAAGGCGAGAATGAACACAAAAAGAACAGAATAAGAAATAAGAAATAATAAGAAAAATGTCTGGGTTGTAGCGCAATGTGGAGCAGGAAGAGAGAAAAAAAGACCAGAAGCTGAGATGAAAATGAACACAGAATGAACAAAAATAGATAATCAGAAGAAGAAAGACTAGTACAATACTTATTGGGATAATAAAGGAATTGAAACGACACATTACAAACAATTTAAAAGTCGCCCCACACGGGACTCAAACCCACAGCCTATAGATCTGGTGACTGACACTCAACTCATTGCACCACTGGCCAGACACTTGCACACATCTGCCAAACTTCAGTAGTTCATGTGAGAATGATCTTACAATGAAGATGTTTTTATAAAAATGCAGCACATGTTATATTTATTAATTTTACTTTAGATCATTCTAGGAAACACTCAATATCTGGAACAGAAGTTTTTTTTTTTTACAAAACAACCAATTAGAATGCTAAGATAACATAAGACAACAAACAGAGGCAAGGTCACAAAGTCTGAGACAAATATCTCGGGAACGGTAGCGAATATCAAAAATCCATTCAGTCATTTCTGTGCAGCTCAGTCCAAAGATCACATGAGCTGATTTTGGACAGAATTGAACAAAGTTTGTAGTAGGAGTAGTGATAAAACTTTTTTTCATTTACTTCAATATAGCGGACAGGTACATTTGAAAGAAAATGACAAATGACACATCGGCGGAATCGGCATAAGCCAGGGAATAAAATGACATAAAACATACACATTTTGGAAAATGATTTCAAAAGTTATAAGCGTTTTTTAAAAAATCGTTATATCTGCGGAACACTAGGTAGCGCTGTGTTCAGCCTTCTCAGGTCCCTTCAGGATATTCTGATTATGATATGTACCAATTTTTGTGAAGATATGTCAAATTGTTTAAAAGTTATTGCAATTTATGACAAAATTCAAAATGGCGGACATCCATGATGGTTCATCCAATATTGACAAAATCAGTATCGTCAGAATCAGCATGATCCAAGGAATCCATAGACACTAACAAACTGTTCAAAAGTTATTAGCCAAAATAGCAATTTTCCAGATTTCATGAACTGTAGGTGGCGCTGTTACCAAATTTGGTATGTTACCTCAGATCATGGTTCCGATGAAGTGCACCAATTTTGATTTTGATTGCTCAAAGTTTGGCCGAGATACAGCCTCTAAACTAATTTTGGGTCAACCTCGTTAACTTCATGACATCACAACTTTTTTTTTTTACCCATAGAAAAAAACATTTTGTTCAGTCATTTCTGTGTGGACAAAATTGGAGAAATTTTGAAGGAGTAGCGAAAAAACTGCATACTGTACTTTTCAAAATGGCCGCTACTGTAATGGGTGGAGACTTAATGTAAGATGTTAATGGAATCAGCATGAAGAGATGAATCAGATGTAATAAGGTTCATTTTTCTAGAGCAAATGGTTCAAAAGTTATAACCTTTAGAATAGTGAAATTTTGAACTGGTGGTGGCGCTATAGAGTTGGTCATAGAGACTCCAAATTTGGTTCAATGACTTTTCATGAGCATCTCTACAAGTGTGCCAAATTTCATCATTTTCTCATGTTCCATTGATAGGGCTGCCATAGACTACCAGTGCGGAAAAATAATAATAATAAAACTAACCATTACAATACCTTCGGTGCTTGGCCCCTAATAATAATAATAATAAAAAATCACTTGTCTGACCCAAGAGGAATAATAATAATCAAATTGACACTGCTTTACACACAAGTGTACAAAGTCATCCCACACAGGATTCAAACCCACAATCTCTGGGTCACGTGTCTGTCACTCTTCCAGTTGCGCCACTGGGGACAGGCATGTTTACAAATTTGCTTTAGTTCACTAGTTCATTGTGAAAATGAACTCAAAATGAAGAATTACTATAAAAATGCACTGTATGTTATATTTAATAACTTTACTTTAGATCATTCTGCAGCTCATCATGCTGTAGCGCAATATGGAGCAGGATGAGGAAAAACAGCAGAAAATTAACTAACATGAAAAACAGCTGGTTCAGAATTACGGGCAAGAATGAACTCAGAATGTACAGAAGCTTAGATGAAAATGAACACAGCATGAATGAAAAACATTTATTTCTATTCCAAGAGGCAATAAAGGAATCAAAACACACAATTTCATAAAACCGTTCCACCCTGGATTCGAACCCACTATCTTTGGATAAGGTGCTCATTAGGCATCTGGTTTTATACATTGAGCTACTTGAAGGTGCATGTTCAACAGACTGCTGAGAACTTTTAGTGTGAGTAAGAATTTACAAAAAAGCATTACTTAACATGTTAACCATATTAGCATGCTAAGCTAACTTAATGCTAATGAAGCTTATGGCTAACTTGAGAGACAACAAACACAGGCAGGGTCACATTCAGAGACAAATATCTCAGGAACAGTAGTGAATATCCAAAATCCGTTCAGTTATTTCTGTGTGGCTCGGTCCAAAGATCATCTGAGCTGTTTTTGAACAAAATTGGACAAAATTTCTAGGAGTAGCGAAAAAACTGAATTTTGTACTTTTCAAAATGGCTGCTACTGTAATGGGTGGAGACTTAATGTAAGATGTTGAATAGCATCAGCATGAAGAGTCAAATCAGATTTACTAAATGGGTGACAAAGGGTTCAAAAGTTATAACCTTTAGAAGAGTGCATGTTTGAACTGGTGGTGGCGCTATAGAGTTGGTCCTAGATACTCCAAATTTGCTCAAATTACTCTTAATTATCATCACTTAAAGTGTGCCAAATTTGATCATTTTCCTACTTATGGTTCATTGACTACCATTTGGGAAGTAGAAGAAAACGAATTTGAACATAAATTCACTGCATGTAATAGCTTCAGATTATACCAGTTTTAGGCACAATGCCTAAAACAGACACAAGTTCTGCATCTTTTCTTGCCACAGTACCTCATGCGGTCTGGGCATGCGTCACACTGAGTTTCGAACCCACAACGCAAAGCATTTGGGATCTGTGGTGTAACACATTGAGCTAATCAGTCATGCACATTCAATGGTGTGCTGAGCTGAGCAGAGATTTCAGTTTGAGAAAGAGTTCACAAAAAAAGTTCCTTAACATGTGAACCAGATTAGTGTGCAAAGTTTCTTAATGGCAGCTAAATTTTGGTTAAACTGATAGCTAAAGAGCCACATTAGAAAGAATGGAAATTGGTTAGCATGCTAAGCAATTACTGTGCTAAGCTAACTAGCATAAGACAACAAACACAAGCAAGTTCACATTCAGAGACGAATATCTCTGGAACGGTAGCGAATATCAAAAATCTGTTTAGTCATTTCTGTGCGGCTCGGTCCAAAGATCATCTGAGCCGATTTTGAACAAAATTTGACAAAATTTCTAGGAGGAGTAGCGAAAAAACTTTTTCATTTACTTCAATATGACATTTAAGGAAAATGACAAATGACACATCGTTGGAAAAAGCATAAGCCAGGGAATAAAATGACAAAGCATACACATTTTAGAAAATATTTTCAAAAGTTATAAGCGTTATTGCAAAATTCATTATATCTGTGGAATACTAGGTGGCGCTGTGTTGAAACTTCTCAGGTACCTTCAGGACCTTCTGATTATGATACGTACCAATTTTTGTGAATATATGTCAAATTGTTTAAAAGATATTGCAATTTATGACAAAATTCAAAATGGCGGACATGTGTTTCATCCGATGTTGACAAAATCGATATCCATAGACACCAAGATCTTGATTTTCTGACAAGCTGTTCAAAAGTTATTGGCCAAAATAGCCATTTTCCAGATCTCATGAACTGTAGGTGGTGCTGTTCCCAAATTTGGTATGGACCCTCAGATCATGGTTCTGATGAAGCATATCAATTTTGGTTTCCATTGCTCAAAGTTTGGCCGAGATACAGCCTCTGAACCAATTTTGGGTTGGCCTCGTTAAGTTTCTGACATCATAACTTTTGAACAAAGATGAATAAAAAATAAACATGTTAAGTCATTTCTGTGCGGCTTGGTCCAAAGATCATGTGACCAAAGTTTGGACAAAATTGCAGAAAATTTGAGGGAGGAGTAGTGAAAAAATGGAATACTGTACTTTTCAAAATGGCGGCTACTGTAATGGGTGGAGTCTTAATGTAAGATGTTGATTGGCATCAGCATGAATAGAAGAATCAGATGTACTAAAGTTATAACCTTTAGAAAAGTGAAATTTTGAACTGGTGGTGGCGCTATAGAGTTGGTCATAGAGACTCCAAATTTGGTTCAATGACTTTTCATGACAATCTCTACAAGTGTGCCAAAATTGATCATTTTCTCATGTTTCGTTGATAGGGCTGCCATAGACTCCCAGAGGGGAGGAATAATAATAATAATAATAATAATAAATATAGCTGCAAGCAGCAATGCGGGGCCAAGCCCCAAAGGCACCGCAAGCAGAGCAACACAGCAAGCAGAGCAGAACATCAAGCAGAGAAGCACATCAAACAGTACGGCACAGTTTGCAGCATTATAACTTTGGAACAAGGAATAATAAAGAAAGTCTGTTCAGTCATTTCTGTGTGGCTCAGTCCAAAGATCACCTGATCCGATTTTGGACAATATTGGACAAAATTTGTAGGAGGAGTAGCGAAAAAATGGAATACTGTACTTTTCAAAATGGCCACTACTGTACTGGGTGGAATGTTAATGTAAGATATTGAATGTTATCAGTATAAAGAGAGGAATCAGTTGCACTAAAAATTATTTTTCTGGAACAAAAGGTTCAAAAGTTATAACCTTTACAAAAGTAATTGTTTGAACTGGTGGTGGAGCTATAGAGTTGGTCCTAGATACTCCAAAGTTGGTCAAATTACTTTTAATTACCATCACTACAAGTGTGCCAAATTTGATAATTTTCCTACTTATGGTTCATTGACTACCATTTGGGAGGGAAGAAGAAGAGCTATGAATTTGTACACAAATGAATTGCATGTTGCAGTTGATAGCTTCAGATTAGACCAGTTTTAGGCACAATGCCTAGAACAGACACAAGTTCTGCATCTTTTCCTGCCACACTACCTCATGTGGTCTGAGCATGTGTCACACTGAGTTTCATCAGATTCGGCATGAACCAAGGAATCCATAGACACCAAGATCATGATTTTCTGACAAACTATTCAAAAGTTATTGACCAAATAAAGCTATTTTCCAGATATCATGAACTGTAGGTGGCGCTGTTCCCAAATTTGGTATGGACCCTCAGATCATGGTTCTGATTAAGTGTACAAATTTTTGTTTCGATTGCTCAAAGTTTGGCCGAGATACAGCCTCTGAACCAATTTTGGGTTGACCTCGTTAAGTTTGTGACATCATAACTTTTGAACAAAGATGAATAAAAAAAAATCTGTTGAGTCATTTCTGTGCGGCTTGGTTCAAAGATAATGTGACCAAAGTTTGGAGAAAATTTGAAGGAGGAGGATTGAAAAAATGGAATACTGTACTTTTCAAAATGGCAGCTACTGTAATGGGTGGAGTCTTAATGTAAGATGTAGATTGGCATCAGTATGAAGAGAGGAATCAGATGTACTAAATTAGATTTTTCTAGAGCAAATGGTTCAAAAGTTATAACCTTTAGAAAAGTGAATTTTTGAACTGGTGGTGGCGCTATAGAGTTGGTCATAGAGACTAGAAGACCAGAAGCTGAGATGAAAATGAACACAGAATGAACAAAAATAGATTTAATTCTAATCAGAAGAAGAAAGACTAGTACAATACTTATTGGGATAATAAAGGAATTGAAACGACACATTACAATTTAAAAGTTGCCCCAACACTCAATATCTGGAACAGAATATTTTTTTTTTTTACAAAACAACCAATTACAATGCTAAGCTAACTAGCATAAGACAGCAAACAGAGGCAAGGTCACATTCAGAGACAAATATCTCAGGAACGGTAGCGAATATAAAAAACGTTCAGTCATTTCTGTGCAGCTCGGTCCAAAGATCATCTGAACCGATTTTGGACAAAATTGGACAAAATTTGTAGGAGGAGTAGCAAAAAAACTCTTTTTTTGTTTACATCAATATGGTGGACAGGTACATTTAAGGAAAATGACAAATGACACATTGTCAGAATTGGCATGAGCCAGGAAATAAAATGACATAAACCATACAAATTGTGGATAATGTTTTCAAAAGTTATAAGCATTTTTGCAAAATTCGTTATATATCTGGAATACTAGGTGACGTTGAGTTCAAACTTCTCAGGTTATTCAGGATATTCTGGTGATTATATGTACCAATTTTTGTGAAGATATGTCAAATTGTTTAAAAGTTATTGCAATTTATGACAAAATTCAAAATGGCAGACACGTGTTTCATCTGATGTTGATGAATTCGATATCCAAGAAATCCATAGACACTAAAATCATGATTTTCTGACAAACTGTTCAAAAGATATTGGCCAAAATAGCCATTTTCCAGATGTCATGAACTGTAGGTGGCGCTGTTCCCAAATTTGTATGGACCCTCAGATCACGGTTCCAATACAGCGTACCAATTTTGGTTTCGATTGCTCAAAGTTTGGCCGCGATGCAGCCTCTGAACCAATTTTGGGTTGACCTCGTTGAGTTTGTGACATAACTTTTTTTTTACCCATAGAAAAAAAATTCTGTTTAGTCATTTCTGTGTGGCTCAGTCCAAAGATCATCTGATCAAAGTTTGGACAAAATTGGACAAATTTTGAAGGAGGAGTAGTGAAAAAACTGCATACTGTACTTTTCAAAATGCTACTGTAATGAGCGGAGACTTAATGTAAAATGTTGAAAAGCATCAGCATTAAGAGACGAATCAGATGTACTAAATTTATTTTTTCTAGAGCAAATGGTTCAGAAGTTATAACCTTTAGAATGATGAATGTTTGAACTGGTGGTGGCGCTATAGAATTGGTCATAGAGACTCCAAATTTGGTTCAAAGACTTTTCATGAGCATCTCTACAATTGTGCCAAATTTGATCATTTTCTCATATTCTGTTGACAGGGCTGCCATAGACTCCCATTGGGGAAAAAAATAATAATAAAACTAACGATTACAATAGGGGCTATAGCACCTTTGGTGCTTGGCCCCTAATAATAATAAAGTAAACTAACGGATACAATAGGTGCCTTAGCACCTTCGGCGCTTGGCCCCTAATAAAGTAAACTAACGGATACAATAGGTGCCTTAGTGTCACGATTCCTGTCAGTTCCTGGACTACACTTCCCATAATCCTCCCTGCCTGTCACATGCACACTCCACACCAATCATCATTTGCCTCATACACCTGTAGCCTATTATCTGGACTATTTAAGACTCACTCACACACCACCTCTTTGTGAAGTCGCGACCATCAACGGGTAACAGGCAGGAACGGGAACAGACAGGCAGACAGGAAAATAAACGCTCAGAAATGCAACAACAGTTAACAAGACTTTGCAAAGAGGTGGTGTGTGAGTGAGTCTTAAATAGTCCAGATAATAGGCTACAGGTGTATGTGGCAAATGATGATTGGTGTGGAGTGCGCATGTGACAGGCAGGGAGGATTATGGGAAGTGTAGTCCAGGAACTGACAGGAATCGTGACACTTAGAACCTTTGGTGCTTGGCCCCTAATAAAGTAAACTAACGGATACAATAGGTGCCTTAGCACCTTCGGTGCTTGGCCCCTAAAAACTAACATTTACAATAGGGGCTTGGCCCCTAATAATAGGAAAACTAAAGGATAGAATAGGGGCTACAGCACCTTCGGTGCTTTGCCCCTAATAATAGGAAAACTAACGGATACAATAAGGGCTACAGCACCTTCGGTGCTTGGCCCCTAAATACATGTTCACGAGACTTCTGTGTATTGGAGGTTGTAGGCTAGAGTTTTTGTTTCAAAATGATGTAAAAAATTATCCTGCCTACTCGTTCATATAAAACAATATAATGATTTAAATTTTGTAAGACACTTTTTGTCAAGAAAGACAGTATGCGTGGAGGCGTGAATCTTCATGAATAATGCTGTGATTCACACCTGAGAAGACAAAGACCCGCATAATGACCTGCATAATGAGCTCTTTCAGGTAGGAAGGCTATGTGAGTGAAAATTAATCAAAGTACAAAGTAGTTTTTTTTCTGGTAGTTTAAATGAAACACATTTAGAATAAATGAGGGCACATTTTGAGTATACAGTTTTACCTGGAAATAAATCCTGTTCAAAGATGTAAGTGAACATCACTTAGCTGGCATTCCAATGTGTTTGGTGTTTCTTTGCACTGGAGAAAAAAAAATCCTGCTTCCAGTCAGTGATATACCATTATAACGGTTTCCAACACTGGTAATAACTGAGTATCAAATCAGCATATTAGATTGATTTGACTGCAGTAATCATATGGACAATCATGCGGACAATAGCTCTTTGTGCAAAATGAAAGAGTTGGTGGAAGCAATGTCCAAGAAGTGCAGAGAAATCTTTCTGTACCACTTCATGGTTTTGTGCTGTGTTGTGTAGTACTGTATCAGCTGATCAGACAGGTCAACACCCCCATGTGTTTGTAGTATCTCTTGGGATCTCTTTGGAACAGGTGTTTGGAAATGTTCATTTTCACATCTGTGTCACATCGTGTGCGATGCAGACAGTTCACCTAAACTATTTACCATTTGAATGGCGTGTGGGGTGTGGTGGTCTCAGCTCATTACAGATAATGAAGTGAAAAGGAAAAGAAGGAACCTCTCCTTGGTTTTAAACAAATTTTATAAACTGAGAATATTTGTTTTTGATTTGACTTCATGTAAAAGGAGACATTCCAAGCATTATGTAGACATGTCTCTCATGTCTGTGTGGCAAGTATTTGCTGAGTTTCAGTTCATTTTAAAACGCATTTCAGAATTGACTTCACTGAGAGGGAGACATCAGATTGCACATCATGTTCGTTTATTTTATTTTGCGAAAAGCAGAAAGTTTTTTTTTTGTGTGTGAGTGTACACAAAAAAAGTACACACTGAACACTTTAGAATGATGTCTAACACTGGTATGTGTGATCAAATTCGGCTGAGTATTTTGGGTCTCTTTCACACTGATAAAAAAAGCGAGGTGGTATCGCCGATGCGACCGCCGACCCGAAGGTGTTAATTTGTGTTATGTGGGTATACCATGTCATCAGTCCTATTTGTTTTGTTTATAACAGTGTGATGTTTAATATTAGCAAGTTTGTCATTGTGCTATTTTATTGTTGTTGTATTTTTCATTAAGAGTAATATTGAATCGACATTAAGTATTAGTGTTGTTCGAAGAAAAGGAAAGATCTAATGTTAAAGATCAAAATAAGTGTGTAGTGAGGCTATTTGTTCTGGGAAGGAGGAGGCGGGAACTGGAGAATATCAAAATAAAAAAACGAAAGTAAAGCGGCAGCCCCTCACGGAAAAAAAAATCCAAAATAAAATATGGGCCTGGTCCTCGCTCATCCTTCACTCATTGCACCTTGTATGCTTCCAAAGCTCCTCCATGAGAACTCGAATCCGGTGCGGCACGTAGGTGACACTCATTAACACTTGTCCTGCTTACCAAAAAAAAGCTACAGATCCTGAGCGTCATTGACAAATATATTTTCTTGCAAAATATGTGGTGTAAACAGTAACACCGGTGTTGTCACAAGTTTATTAATCTGTTTATTAAAATTTTCCCATCTTATTTATTAAGGTTACACAGACAAAAAGAACTAAAAGAAGAACCAGACCTATTTTTATTTGATTTTACTTATTTATTCCTTTTTTGTTGTTGTTGTGGGGCCAGTGAAACTTTTGCCAGTTGTCCGTTTTTGCAACTAACTTCAATACATATGTACAAAGAACAAAATAAAACTCACTTTAAGGATTTATATTGTTCAGGTTTAACTGATTAATCAGCTGAATGTTTTCATTCCTGTTCTAGACTCTCTAACTGCAGTATAACAGAAGAAGGTTATAAAGCTCTGGCTTCAGCTCTGAGATCAAACCCTTCACACCTGATAGAGCTGGATCTCACAGGAAATGATCCTGGACAATCAGGAGTGAAAGAGGTCTATGATTTACTACAGGATCCAACCTGTCAACTGAAGACACTGAGGTGAGACGGGACGAATTGATACAAAAACAGTTATATGTAGGCTAAATATTCATAACAAAATATATTATTTAAGTTACACAATAAGCTGGAGAATTTGTTGCTTCAAAATTATCAAGATCAGATCTGATGCTGCTTGTTGGATTGAGTGTCACTCTAGTTTATTTTAAATAACTCTGACTATTAGACTTTGTTTTCAAGTATTGTTTTCAAGCCACATCCATATCACCCTGTAGCCCAAGACTGGTTGGGCCTGGTCAGTACCTGGATGGGAGACCTACTGGGAAAACTAGGTTGCTGCTGAAAGAGGTGTTAGTGAGGCCAGCAGGGGGTGCTTTGTGGTGGGTACACTATACTGTAACAAGCACCATCCTTCAGATGAGGTTCTGTGGTTATTAAAAAATCCCATGGAACTTTTCATAAAAGAGTAGGGGTGTAACCCCGGTGCCCTGGCCAAATTCCCTCCATTGGCCCTTACCAATCATGGCCTCCTAATAATCCCCATTCATTGACTCGGCTCTATCACTCTCTGTCCTCTCCACCTATAGTTGGTGTGTGGTGAGCGCACTGGCGTTGTTGTACTGTGGATGCTGCACACTGGTGGTGGTTGAGGAGAGACCCCTGAAATGATTGTAAAGCGCTTTGGGTGTACAGTAGTATATATGGAAGTGCTATATAAATGCCTTATTTATTCATATTTATTTGTGTATTTAAATGTTCAAAAAAAATGTTACATCTAAATAACTAACTAGAGCTGGCCTTTAGAACAATAATTAAGTTATCATCTTATCAGTCATTTTTGTAAGGCAACAGACATTTAGTTTAGAACTGAATTGATTCTTCTGCAGGTTTTTGAGCCCTGCTGCAGATGAAGCCTGTCAGTATGTCAATAGAGTTGTGGGTAAAAACCCATTACTCCTGAGAGAGCTGAATCTGAGTGAACATGAACTAGAAGACACACAAGTGAATCAGATTGATGCGCTACTGCAGGATAAACACTGTCGAATCAACACACTAGCGTAAGTATTGATTATTTATTTAAATATTACATTACTTTTAGTTATAATGTTACTGTAGCTGATAATATTTCTTCTAATGTTTGAGTCAGAGCCGTTTTTCCACACAGATTGAAATAAAACAGCTGCACTATAAACATAGAGATGTAACATTCAGGGGTTAATCTGTGTTAATTAAATATAAGTATGTATATATTGATTGCTCTTTTTGAACATGACTACTGAATGTGATCGTAAACTGATTGCTGGCGTTTAACAAAGTTTTTTGTGAACTGTTCTGAACTGTTTATAACTGCTTTCAATTTAATGTTTGAATTTCACAGAATGTAAAATGTCTAATTTTGGTGCAGCATATACTGTAACTTGTAAAAATTTTACATGTGCATTTTAAAAATTCGTGACTAGTATCTGCCTGTAATAAGATCCACTGAAAGCAAGTTGATTAAACGCAAGTGCAGCTTTATTCAAATAAACAAACAAAATAAACAAAATTAAAACAACAAAGAAAGACTTAACTAAGGAACTTGAACCTCACCAACAGCAGTTACAGGGAACAAAGCCAGACAGAAGACAATGGAAACATGAGGGCTATATATACACACAGACACTAATAAGTAAACAAGAAACACTGAACAGTATGAACCAATGAAAACATGACACATGAAACAAGGAACAAATCAGAACATGGCAAGAGGCTTGTTCGTGACCGATCGGCCCGACAGGCGTCCCGAGGTAAAACAGAAAAGCAAATGGAGAGTAATTAGCATAGCTGCTGTTCATAACATTAAGCAAAGATAGTCATGTGCAATTGATCTGATATGAGATGCATTATGTGAATGCTTGGCTAAAGAGATGCGTCTTTAATCTAGATTTAAACTGGGTGAGCGAGTCTGAGCCCCGAACATTATCAGGAAGGCTATTCCAGAGTTTAGGAGCCAAATGTGAAAATGCTCTCCCTCCTTTAGAGGACTTAGCTATCCTAGGTACAACCAGAAGTCCAGAGTTTTGTGATCTTAAAGAGCGTGAAGGATTGTAGGGCGATAGAAGATCGTTTAAGTACACAGGAGCTAAACCATTTAGAGCCTTATAGGTCATTAGCAGTACTTTATAATCGATACGGAACTTAATGGGTAACCAATGTAGAGATGATAAAATTGGTGTTATGTGATCATATTTTCTTGACCTGGTAAGAACTCTAGCAGCTGTATTTTGTACTAATTGTAGCTTGTTTATTGAGGAAGCAGGGCAACCAGCTAGTAATGCATTACAGTACTCTAGTCTAGACGTCATGAAAGCATGAACTAACTTTTCTGCATCAGAAACAGATAACATATTCCGTATCTTAGCAATGTTTCTGAGGTGGAAGAAGGTTTTTGTAACATATGAAATATGATTTTCAAAGGACAATTTGCTGTCTAATATAACACCCAGGTCTTTAACTGTCGAGGATGGAGTAACAGTACATCCTTCTAAATGCAGATTGTAGTCTGAGAGATTCTGTGTACGGGTTTTTGGCCCAATAAGTAATACTTCAGTCTTATCTGAATTTAATAGGAGAAAATTACTAGTCATCCAATGTTTTACTTCTTTAACACACTCTGTCAGATTGGATAATTTAGAGTTTTCATCTGGTTGTGTTGAAATATATAACTGAGTATCATTGGCATAGCAGTGGAAACTAATTCCATATTTTCTTATAATATTACCAAGTGGCAGCATGTATATTGAAAATAGCAGAGGGCCTAACACAGATCCTTGCGGCACTCCATAATTTACTATCGTTATCTTAGATTTTTCCCCGTTTAAATAAACAAAATTGTGATGGTCTGATAGATACGACCTAAACCACCGTAATGCCTGTCCCTGAATACCAGTGTAATTCTGTAGTCGATCTAGGAGTATTTTATGATCTATAGTGTCGAACGCAGCACTGAGATCAAGTAGCACTAGTATTGAGATACAGCCTTGGTCAGAAGCTAGAAGTAAGTCATTTGTAATTTTAACGAGCGCAGTTTCTGTGCTATGATGAGACCTGAATCCTGACTGAAATTTTTCATAGATAGCATTTTTTTGCAAGAAGGAGCACAATTGGACCGACACCACTTTTTCTAGTATTTTAGATATAAATGGAAGATTTGAAATGGGTCTGTAATTTGCCAATACATTTGGATCTAATTGTGGTTTCTTAATGAGAGGCTTAATAACTGCTAACTTGAATGGTCTTGGAACATGACCTAGAGATAAAGATGAGTTAATAATATTGAGAAGAGGCTCTTCTGCTACAGGTAACAATTCTTTCAGTAGTTTAGTGGGTATTGGATCTAATAAACATGTTGTTGGTTTAGACGCTGTGATAAGTTTATTTAGCTCTTCCTGTCCTATAGTTGTAAAGCACTGAAACTGTTCTTGAGGGGTGATAATTGAGGCTGAATCATAAAACTCTGTCAAAGGTTGTACATTTACAATTGTATTTCTGATGCTTTCGATTTTTTCAGTAAAGAAATTCATAAAGTCATCCCTACTAAACTGTAATGAAATGTTTTGTTCTGGTGATGTCTGTTTATTTGTTAATCTAGCCACTGTACTAAAGAAGAACCTTGGATTGTTTTGGTTATTTTCTATTAGTTTGCGGAGATGCTCGGCCCTGGCTACTTTTAGAGTCTTTCTATAACGGGACGAGCTGTCTTTCCACGCGATTCTGAAGACCTCTAAACGAGTTTGTCTCCATTTGCGTTCTAGATTACGAGTTTCTCTTTTGATAGCGTGAGTAATACTGTTGTACCATGGTACAGTATTTTTCTCTCTAACCTTTTTTAATCTCATCGGTGCAACAGTATCTAATGTACTAGTGAAAGTGATGCACATACTGCTAGTCATTTTCTCGAGATCATTTGTGTGTTTGGGTACAATGAGCAGCTGAGACAGATCAGGCAGTTTATTTGTGAATTTATCTATAGTTGTTGGGAGAATTGTTCTACCTACTCGATATCGTGGCACAATTTGACAAATATCAGCAGTATGCAGTACGCATGTTACAAGGTAGTGATCAGTGATATCATCACTTTGCGGTAGAATTGCTATATTGGTAGGATTGATTCCATGTGATATAATTAAATCTACTGTATGATTAAGACGGTGAGTGGGTCCAGTGACGTTTTGTTTGACCCCAAACGAGTTTAGTAAATCTGTAAACGCTGCCCCTAACACATCATTTGTATTGTCTACATGAATGTTAAAATCTCCAACAATCATCGCTTTATCAACGTTGACCAATAGGTCTGAGAGAAAGTCTGCAAACTCTTTTAGGAAATCAACATAAGGCCCTGGAGGTCTATAAACGGTAGCCAAAGCAAGAGATAGTATCGACTTTTTACTTATATCTGAGAGTGTAACGTTTAGCACGAGAATTTCAAATGAATTAAACCTGTAGTTTGTTTTCTGGGTAACGTTAAGAATATCTCTATAGGTTGTTGCAACACCACCGCCACGGCCAACCGGACGGCATTTATTTTTATAACAGTAGCCAGGTGGACAAGACTCATTAAGACCGAAATAATCATTTGGTTTAAGCCATGTTTCAGTAAGGCAAATTACATCAAGACTATTATCTGTGATCATTTCATTTATAATAACCGCCTCAGCGATCTAATGTTTAGTAGCCCTAGCTTTAGAAATTGTTTTTGTTCAGTAATTTTGCGAATTTCTGGTTTGATCACGATCAGATTTTTTCTAGATCCTTTATATTTATTGTTAAACCTCACTATTCGGGGAATAGACACAGTTTCTATAGACTGTACTACACTCACATTTCTATCAATTAAGTGGGCAGAACACAGACTGTGATTTGAGGTTTGACTTACTAGTCATACGGTGCGAAGTGTCTTGGATATGTTCTCCGACAGAAGATCAGCTCCGAATCTGCTGGGGTGCAGGCCATCAGCACGGAAGAGCCTAGGTCGCTCCCAGAAAAGATTCCAATTATTTATAAAGAGCAGTTTCTGTTCAGTACACCAAGACATTAACCAGTCATTTAAAGCAAATAATCTACTGAACTTTCATGTCCATGTCGGTACGTCAGAAGCGGTCTGGACACGATGATCCTCGTCGCGGGTGATGTGGCTCGTACCGTCTCGATCAGGCTCCTGAAGTCCTGCTTCAGCACCTCCGTCTGCCGCAGCCTGGTGTCGTTCACCCCCGCGTGCAGAACAACAGCTCCGATGCTCTCGTCAGCATTCAGGATCGCGAGAACCTGTGTAGCGACATCGAGAACACGAGCACCAGAAAAACAGTGACTGCGCACCTTACCTTTGGTTGTGGTAGCGTGGACGTGGCGGACGATGGAGTCTCCAATGACCACGGCGTCGCGTTCTGCCTCGCGAAGAGGGGAGAAGCGGTTCCTCGTCGAGACCTCGAAGACCGGGGGCGGCGGAGGGAGAGAGGTCCTGGTCCGAGGCCTGGCTCGCGCCTTCCGTTGCTGAAGAACCCAAGGTCCCTGGTGTGACGGCGCCGGAGTGAACGAGGGCTGGGATGAACGCGTTCTGGGTGCTCGGGCCCTGTGCAGAGAAGCACACGGCGTAGAGGAAGCAGGAGTGTTAATATCCTGCTGCAAACTTACCGAGGATTGGTGAGCGTCAGCACGGGATGTTCACTGCTCCCGTAGCTCGGCCTGCTTCTCCAGAAGGGTCCGAATCTGTCGTTCCACGGCCTCCAGCTCCAACTGCACCACATGCAGCTTGAACGTGTCCTCACCTGCACTCAAAGGTAGAGACACATCCGATACACTCGCCATTAGTATAGATGAACAATAATATTGTGAGTGAGAAGAGTACAAACGCTAGTGTGACCACGCCGCTATTGCTAACGGGCTAAAGCTAGTAGCGAGTGTTCGGGAAGTCGGATAAAACTAGCGATATCAAGGCAATCCGAGTGTTTTTTTATATAAAATAATGTTGGGGATGTGTTCCCCTGCCGTAAAAGAGAGAATGATAGGTTATAAATATGATTTTAAGAGAAAAAAAACAAGCAATTAGGAATCAACTCGACGGAGCTCTAACTCAAACAGCGCGGCAGCAACAAACAGGTTCGATTAGATTCACGATTCATAGGTGTCAGGGTGCGTGAAGAGAGAACGCAAAAGCAGAAGATTTGTGCAACAGTTTATTTGACACTTCTGGGTATAACAAACATCCAAAGTGTAGTGACACACATGGGCAAACAAAGACACACGGAACAGGTCCAAACACATGAGACGAGCCACACAAAACAATCTACTGACAACATGGGACAGACACCTCAGAGAATAAATCGGAAATGGGAATAAGCGACAGGTGAGGGAAATCAGCTTGTGATCTGTGCACACCCGCGCCAAATAATCAGCGCTGATTGCCCAGGTCACGAGCTGCAGAAAAATGACAGGACACACACAGACAGCAGGTAAAAGTCCCCCCCCCTCCCTCAGGGACGCCTCCTGGCGTCCCCGGAGGACTCACTATGACACAGATGGAATTGGTCAATGAGAGCGCGATCCAGAATGTCACAAGCCGGAATCCAGCATCTCTCCTCCGGACCATATCCCTCCCAATCTACCAGGTATTGATGGCCTCTACCCCTTCGTCTCACATCAAGAAGCCGCTGAACAGTATAAGCCGGCGACCCCTCGATGAGTCTGGGAGGTGGAGGGGCAGAGGTCTGGGGCTGAAGGGGGGGTTGAATGACGGGCTTAAACTTAGAAACATGAAAAACTGGATAGATATTCTTAAACTGGGGGGTTCATTTGAGTTGAACCGACACCGGACCAAGCACCTTAGTAATAGAAAACAGTCCAATAAATTTGGGTCCCAGTTAACGTGAGGGAAGTCTGAGAGGGATGTCCTGGGAAGATAACCAGACCTTCTGACCACTCTCGTAAAGTGGGGGCTTAGTACAGTGACGGTCCACCGTAGATGAGACTAGGAGGGAGTTATGTGCGTACTCGAACATGGTTAATCTGGAACTCCAAGATGACACTTCCGCGGACACGACACAGCGCAAGACCCTCTCTAGATCCTGATTAGTGCACTCACCTGATGTGTTGGACATGTTCGCTCTCGTTCTGGGAGAAGATCAGGATGTCGTCAAGATAAACAAATACAAACCAGTCGACCATGTCTCTGAGCACGTCATTGCAAGTGCCTGGAAGACCGCCAGGGAGTTTGAAAGCCCAAAACACATGACCTTACTGAAAACCACTCTCAAGTCATGGTAAGCCTCCGGTACATTCGCCAGGTTTACTGACTCTTCCTGCAACACAGAATGAAATATAACAGGGGAAAACGCAGGACCCAAACATTGAGTTAAACAAAAAGGGCTCCATGCCAACACAGAATTCAGAGCCCAGTCAACGTGAGGGGCCACCAGAGGGTGGCAAAGTATTGGTAACGCTCACCGTACATGCTCCCTTGGATGGTAAGCACCGCCCCTTCACCGGACACGAGGCCGCCACATGCCCCGCTTCCCCACAGTAAAGGCATAGATTGTTATTGAGACGATAGCGCCATTCAGTGACAGTCAGCTAGGCTCTCCCGATCTGCATAGGCTCCACCTCAGGCAGAACGAGATGCTGAGAAGACGGTTCACCTCCCGCTCCAGATGTAAAGTTGGTGAAGAGCTCGTGAGAAGACACGCCCCTCCGATGTTGTGAACGGATGGTGAGGTTGACTAATCCGTCGTAGCTGGGAGATAATTCGAGAGAATAAATCTCGTTCTTGATAGAAAATGATCCCACTGCGCCTTGGCATTCCCTCCGCATGACGCAGCGAGCGTGCGGAAGTCGATCGAGTAGTCAGAAACCGACTGACCTCCCTGTTGCAGCAATGATAAAGCCCGAGCTGCCTCAGTCCCAAGAGCAGAGCGGTTGAAAACCTTGCGTAGCTCCTCCAAAAATTCTTTAAATGAATTGCAATATTCATGTCCATGGTCCCACAAGGCCGTTCCCCATTCTCTCACTTGCCCAATCAGGAGCGTGATGGTAAATGCCATCTTAGAGCTTTCTGTGGGAAAACAGGATGGCTGGAGTTAAAAAGTCAGAAAACACTGAGACAGGAAAGAACGGCATGAATTGGGCTCACCAGAGTATGGAGCAGGTGGATTGAGTAGAGGTTTGGCACAATGGGGAATGGCCACCTTAGGTTCGGGTGAAGGAGGTACCGTAGGAGCTGTGGGAGGGTTGATCTAGACCCGATCAAGCCGTTCAGAGAGCTGGGATCTGCTGGAGAGACAGCTCTAAGAAAGTGCGATGAGAGGCAGTCATCTCCTATTGCTGCCTTCCCAGAAGAGCGCCTTGCTGCCTGAGGATTCGGTGAATGTCTGCGTCCTTTGCTGAGTCCATGAGGGTCAGTAGATTCTGTCAGGGTGCATGAAGAGAGAACGCAAAAGCAGAGGATTTGTGCAACACTTTATTTGACACTTCTGGGTATAACAAACATCCAAAGTGTAGTGACACACACACGGGCAACAAAGGAATGTGAGAGAGTTCCAGAGCCGTCCGTACAGACACCTGTGGACACAGGCTGTGGAGGCTACCTCAGGTGTGATACCCAACGGGACGGGGAATGAGACAGAACAGCAAGCGCACAGCCAGCTGTATACTCCTCGTCTAGACATCTTGGGCACAGCAGTAGAACAGGTAAGAAACGAAGACACACGGAACAGGTTCAAACACATGAGACGAGGCATACAAAACAATCTACTGACAACATGGGACAGACACCACAGAGAATAAATGGGAAACGGGAATAAGCAACAGGTAAGGGAAATCAGCTTGTGATCTGTGCACACCCACACCGAATAATCAGCGCTGATTGCCCAGGTCACGAGCTGCAGAAAAATGACAGGACACACACAGACAACAAGTAAAAGTCGATGATGCACCCTGATCCATGACAATAGGTGTTCGATTTGATTCAAGAACGATTTTTGCAAATTCAGAGTGATTCGATTCGAGACGATTCACATTAAAATTCGATGCGATTCGATTAATTCGTTTTGATTCTGCATTTTTATATATATTCATAGGGTTATTGAAATGCTTTCCCCAATATGTCTTAGTCAGGGTGCAAATTACTCAGCGACCTTCAGGGGGTTAGGGGGTGCTAAAAAAACTTGTATTGTTAATGTTAGTTCTTAATGATGCTACATAACTTTATTTTAATAGCCTATAAAAATTGGGATTTGTAGAATATAGCCAAAGTTTTAAAAGGCTTTAAAAGTATTGTTAGCTCATTTTAACTATTGTGTATAGTGTTAATGGCTATACAACCTTATTAAAGTGTTCCAGGTACATTAAACATACACTTCCATGGATGGACTACCCTAGAATATCATGCACTTTCCCGACTAATCCTAAACTAACTTTTCTTCATGGAATAGTTATGAAAAAAGCCCTCTTTGTTCTCTTTATATGGAACATTTTCCTTATGATGACTCCTAAAGAAAATGTTTCGAGTGTCTACTGTTGCTATAGTAGTGAACCTTTAATGCGCATCTGATTGAAAGATAAACCGCGCGCTCTTATTTCAGTGTTGTTAATGTTGTAGTTATTTCAGCAGTTTCCTTTGTACATTTAGTTTAACAACATTAAATTTAATTTATCATTCATTGGAACTGTGCATATGCATTTAGACACTCACATTATGTGTTTGCTCCATCCATGCAATAAATGCGCGCCCTTGAATAAGCCGGTTTTTACTTCAGCTTCTCAGGAAATGTTAATGGTATGACCCATTTCCGTAAAAAATCATTTTTTTATCTTATAGAAAATAACGGTGACGTTTCCATGCAATGAAAACATTTTATTTCAGCAGTAGTGACCACGCAATGACTTGTCAGCTTTATCAATGACTTGAGCGGTTTGACTCAGGACTATTGCTGTCTCAAGAGAGCTGTCGTCTGCTCATGTGAATAGCAGTGTCCGTTCTGGTGAGAGCTCCATAATTCACGCATATAGTCATTTAATGTTTATATATTTTAAAGCACTGAATCGCTATTGAATCGTGATTAATCCAATTCATTTTAAATGGATTATTGACCAAAATGAACGATTCACGATTCAAAAATACATGTCACAAGATCGATGCATATGCATCGTCATGATTTGTAATCGATGCATTGAGAAAACAAGTGAATCAATACACCTCTTGCGGTACTTTGATGTCATACACTGACCGGTCTGCACAGCGCCGATGCATCTCGACCAAGCCTAAGCTTACATGAGGTATTTCCCTTGATATAATCGCCTCACACTCCATCCCAGTAGGTGGTGGAATATGCACCATAAGCAGATTTGCCAATCACCATAAAACATCAAAAGTAGAAAAAGATCACATGAGGAGCAAGATTGTGCAAAATAAAAGACATGAAAACATAAACTAAACCTAGAACAGAGGTGATACTGCCTCACAGTGCAGCACTAAAGCAAATAAACTACCTTTTCCAAAACTTGTTTGATTGTCTTCTGCTCAAGGAAATACTTTTATTCCTTAATCTGTTAATGGGAATTTATACAATTATTCATTGTTCATGTTGGTTTAGTGGATTAACTAATGTTAACAGAAAACTTTTGTTTCTAAAAATGTATTAGTAAATGTTGAAACTTACAATAAGGTTATAAAATGTTGTACTAATATTGTCCATGATTGGTTCATATTAACTAATGTAGTTAATGTTAACAAATGAAACCTTATTGTAAAGTTTTAACGAGTAGACAATGTGTCTGATATGTGTTTTTACTATCTTTAAATTAATGATACATCACCCACTGGCCACCCTGCTCTCTAAGATATCGGCATCAGCCATCGGTTGACCACTGTGAATAATCAGTAAAACCTAAATTGCTTTAATCCAGTCAGGTCTCTGAGATCAGGAGATAAACTTCTATTGGCAGTTCCCCGCTCCTCAAAAAAATCTAGGGGTGATAGAGCTTTCATGGTCATCGCCCCAAAACTGTGGAACAGCCTCCCTTTGCAGATTCAGCAGGCTTCAACTTTAGAAGGTTTTAAGTTTCAGTTAAAAACGTACCTTTTTAACTTAGCGTTCGTTGAGAATAGACCATGTTTGGAGATAGCTTCTTGATGCTTTTATATATTTTATTTCATTCGATCTTTCATTTGTCTTGCCTTTATGTATTTTATTGTATCTTTTATCTGTTTTAAATTCCTTTGTATTAATTGGTTTGATATATATTGCTTTATGTCTTTGTGATATTGTGAAGCACTTTGGGCAATTGAAATTGCAGTAAAATGTGCTATATAAATGAATAAAGTTGAAGTTGAAGTTAATCCAGTAAATGTTAATCTTGAAATATTAATAACAAATAAAATTCAGTAAACCCAAACTCCATCAGGTGACAGAAATAGAGAAAAAATCCTTGGAAGAACCCAGGCTCAGTTGTAAAGCTATAAAAAGCTATAAATCTTAACACAAATATTTTTTTTCAAACATGCTTCATTTGATCTAGGAAAATTGTCACTGAAAAAAATACCGTACAGTAGTAAAATTCTAGTTTTTGAAGAATAACGTTAGTTTAGCTCAGCCTCTTTACTGTATATAAGCTGTAAAAAAATAATGGAAAATATATTTAATATTTGTATATAATATTTCCATCTAATTCTGTGATGTGATTTATTTCACTTGTAGGTTAAATAATTGTAACTTAACAGACAAAAGCTGTTCAGCTCTGGCTGCAGTTATTGGATCAGATACCAATCTGAAAGAACTGAGCATGAACAATAATAATCTGCAGGATTCAGGGGTGAAGCTGCTCTGCACTGGACTGAAGAATATAAAGTGTAAATTGGAGATACTGAGGTAAGTTCCGTAACACTGAAACCCTATTGTAATTGTTCAATTTTCCAAGGACCAGCATTCTCCCCTAAAAGTGATCGGGCAGATCAAACCGTAAGTCATAGTGACTTGAAACTTTGAGGGCTGGTAGTACTCATACCGCCTACAGCGTCACAAAGACTCGCCCCGATCAGCCTGACGGGGATGCTACAGCAGTCAAAAGTACGAAATGGCTCGTAACTCCTGAACCGTTAGGCCCGGACTCAAGTGTCTTATATTGTTGGAATCCTTGGCTCAAGGCGGACAGGATGCAGATTGGCGAAATTTTAGAGTATTTTGGTTTTTTTGAAAAACCTACTTTTGCGAACTAGTCCTAGGTTTTTGACTCGATAAGAACCAAACCAGTGCAGAAATTATCTCTGGAGTCTGAATATCAATAATTATGAAAAAAAAAAAGCTGAAATTTTGGTTTATGCTCGCTAAGGGGCGCCAAAAGGTATGATTTGGGCGCAGCCACTTCTACTAAAATGGCTATAACTCGAGAAAGAAATTAGATATTTGCACCAAACTCGGTTCCTGTGTGTAGGGGCTCAATCTTTGGTCATGATAAAAAAAATTGTGTCGATTGGACAATAGGTGGCGCTATAACTTGAAAAAAACATGAAAATAGCTGTTACTACGCAACCGTTAGTCCGATCGACTTAAAATTTGGCATGCAGTGTCTTGGTCCAAGGGGGTATGAGGGTCTATGAGGACATTGGCGTATCTCAAAAAACATGGCTGCCATCGGCCAATGAAATTTGAGCACCTATTAGACGAGGTTAATGGAGGCTGATCAGAACGAAACTCAGTGGGCATGTTCAACTCATGGCCCTAGAGGTGTGTACGAATTTTGAAAGAAATCTGCCACAAGTTGGCGCTAATGAGTTTTACGCCTCAGTAATCACGTGGTGTTTCACAAATCCACACAATATGCATATCATTTGATAGATGTCCTCATGCTGAACAACTTTGCCTCAAGAACCAATGCTGTCAATCAAAGCGTTCATTAATTATTCGTGAATATGTGAAAAACCTACTTTTGCGAACTAGTCCTAGGTTTTTCACCCGATCGGAACGAAACCAGTGTAGGACAATTCTCTGGACTCTCTAGATCAATAATTATCAAAAAAGTTGAACTTTACCCTTTGGGTCGCTTTAACAGGGTCATTTAGAAAATGGGTGTAGCTAAATATACCCTAAAGCCTAAACGAAAACTCAGAACTTCACGTGCACATGCAGCATATCTAAAGAGGCAAGCCAATTTTTGTGTAGATCGGACCATAGGTGGCGCTATAATTGTTAAAAAACTTTAAAAAACTTTTTTTTTTTTTATTGGTTTTAGTTGAAAATATATATAACTTTGGTTGTGGTCAACTTATTTTCACGGGAGTTATGTCCTTAGACTCCTGAATCCTTGTTGAGTCCAAAGCCTTTGGTTTGTGCTACATTGTGATTTAGCGCTTAATTTTAATTTTTTTGCGAATCTTCAAAACCGTTAGTCCGATCGATATGAAACCAGCGTAGGAAACACGAAACCTAAGTTGGTTTACTATATATCTCAGCCCAAATGTCAAAATTTTGCTAGGAAGTGGCAAAAACATCCAATAAAAGTCTCTCATGGGTCATTGTTTATGCTCTCTTATATATGTGTCTATAACTTCAAAACGAAATGAGATATTTTCACCAAAATTGGCACACATATGTATGGACAAACTCTGAGGACACCCAAAAAAAAAGTGGTGGAGATCAAGCAATAGGTGGCGCTATAACTGTCAAAAAACCTTTAAAATCATATTTTTTCTATAGTGAATTGCCTGATACTGTCATTTAGTGCCACCAGATGGCAGCAGAAGGCCACTAATATAGTTCAAGGTTTCGTCATTTATAATCCCTTTAAACTATATAAATCCTTATAATAACATTACAAATCACATTTTGTCAAGGTTTACCACTTCATTTGTTCATGTGACATATGTCTTTGCAGTAATATAACATTACAATTACATTGTAACGTGGAATCTGCATTTTTTTTTTTTTACCACATTATTGATTTCAAATATCCATTTCTGCAACAAAATGTTACAATACAGAAAGGTCGGAGACAATGCATAACAGCGTGTCTGTGACACAAAATGTGTGTGTAAGCATGTTTAATTAATGGAGTTAACATGGAAAATAAACTTCAGATAAAACAGACACTTTTAAAATGAAAGTGAGCCAATAAGAGGTCCTCTGCTGCCACCTGCTGTCTAAAATAGTAATTTTGTCATACTACTCACTAATATTGTTCTATAATTCATATTTAGACTTAATAAAATCATTATTTTAACATTTATTAACACTTTTTTGTCAAAATTAATCTACATTTCCATCAGAGTATTCGTTTTAACAGTTACACAGTTAACAGCCACATTAGGGAAAAGGAAACCTGAAAATGATGTTTTACTGAGATTTGCAGAAAACATCTTTACTCTTCATGTATTTCAAATACTGAATCTACAAGAAAATGTGTGTGTGTGTGTAAGCATGCTTAGTATGTATCAAGTATTATTGTTTAAGCCTTTTCTTTCTCTGTGTTTGTTTTACCATATATCATAGCTGTTCCTCCATGATTTAAGTGGTTACATGCTTGCTAAATAAAACAATTCCTTTTTCCGCATTTGTGCTTAAAGGCCTTAAATGCTTGAACCCCGATAAATGCTGCTCGCAGCTTTAATTGTTCTTGTGTTTTTTATTAAGAAATAATAATGAACCACAAATTAAGCATTCATTTTAAATTAAGGAGAAAATCCAAATATCTTTCATTTTTTGTGGGTATAACAAGTTACGTGGGTATAACATGTCATCAGTCCTATTTGTTTTCTTGATAAAAGTTTGATGTTTAATATTAGCGAGTTTGTCATTATGCTATTTTATTGTTGTTGTATTTTTCATTAAGAGTAATATTGAATCAACATTAAGTATTAGTTTTGTTCGAAGAAAAGGAAAGATCTAATGTTAAAGATCAAAATAAGAGTGTAGTGAGGTTAGTTCTTCTGGGAAGGAGGAGGCAGGAAAGAGAGAACCTTCAACACTTTAATATCAAAATAAAAACAAAACAAAAGTTTGTGAGGCAGTGGTTGTTGGGTGCTGCCCCTTTAAGGACGCTGGTACGGTGAGCACATGTGATTGCTTAGAAAAAAGTTGCAGATAGAAAAACACTGATAGAGAAAGCCATGTTGTTCTCATGTTAAACCTCACTTAACTTCTATAACAACTCCAGTTTGAAACTATAACTTAAAACTATATATTCCCAGCGTGGTGAGTAATTCATATGTTTAAGTGAATTGATAATTTCTTATATGTTGTAGATCGCTATTTGCGATCTACAACATATGGATGATCCAGTGGATGTTAATAATAACTCATTGTCAGTAGTCAACGAGCAAGTTGTGGATCTTTGGAACAAGCAATCAGTCAAAGAAGATGGTCACTATACACTTCCAATCCCTTTCAAAGAACATCCACCACAACTGCCTAATAACTACACAATGGCCAAACATTGATTAGACCTTTTAGGAAAGAGGCTAAAGAAAGACCCAACTTCGCGTCAGAAGTATACAGAAGGTATCTCAGACTCTTTGCTGAAAGGATACGCAGAAGAGGTCGTTGACATTAACAGAGAAGATGGTTGCATGTGGTACCTGCCACATCATCCAGTGCTACATCCACGCAAGCCAGAGAAGGTTCGTATTGTCTTCGATTGTGCAGCACGGTATCAAGGTACTTCTTTGAATGATCATGTTCACCAAGGCCCAGACCTTACTAATAAGCTACTCAGAGTTCTTCTCAAGTTTAGACAAGAACCCGTTGCTCTGAATGCGGACATCGAGAGCATGTTTTATCAAGTCCGAGTGCCATCTGGTGAAAGAGATGTGCTTCGCTTCCTGTGGTGGGAAGATAACGATCCGGACAAACCACCTAAGCATTATCGCATGACGGCTCACCTTTTTGGAGGTGTCTGGAGTCCTAGTGCTGCCAATATTGCCTTGCAATGAGTGGCTGAAGACAACTGTGGGAACTTCTCTGATGTCACTGTGGAAACAGTGAGATGAAATTTCTACGTCGACGATTGTCTTAAGTTGGTAACAACAGAGGAGGTTGCCATCAAACTTGCTTCCAAACTCTGGGAACTGCTCACCTGTGGAGGCTTTAGATTAACCAACTAGTTAAGCAATTCTAAGGAAGTGATGAAATCAATACCAGCTGAGGACTGGGCAAAATCATTGAATGAGGTAAAGCTTGACCAAGAGGATTTGCCATTTGAACGAACACTGTGCGTCCTTTGGGATGTGGAAAGAGATTGCTTCACATTCGACGTCAAGGCAGTGGACAAACCTGCAACAAAAAGAGGAGTATTGAGCACTACCCGTTCCATCTATGATCCTTTAGGATTTTCAAGCCCTTTCATGCTCAAAGCAAAAGCCATCTTTTAAGAGTTGTGCCGCATGAAAGTTGACAGGGATGAGGAGTTACCGTTGGACATGGCTGCACAGTGGCGCAGATGGTTAAACGACTTGCCTCTGTTGTCAGCACTGACAATTCCAAGATGTCTTAGACCAACATCCACTAGTTGCTTGTTAGCTACTCAGCTCCATCACTTTTCCGATGCTTCAGAACTGGCTTACGGTGCTGTTTCATACATCAGGATTGGTGACACTTGCAGGCTGGTGATGTCAAAGCCCAGACTTGCACCAATCAAGCCAGTTAGTATACCACGACTGGAGCTACTAGCAGCGGTAGTTGCTACTGAGCTGGATCAGCATATCAAGTGCCACTTGGAGATTCCAACTGAAAAGACTTTCTTTTGGACAGACAGTACTATCGTACTTCAATACATCAACAACAAGCATTGTTGTTTCAAGACGTTCGTCGCCAACTCTATTTCAAAAATACATGAACGTTCAGAACCATGCCAGTGGAGACACATTGACTCTGCTTCTAATCCTGCGGATGATGTCTCTCGAGGAATGAATATGGAAGAGATTTTGTCAAGTGAACAATGGGTATCTGGTCCGCACTTTCTACAACTTGAGGAGGAACCAAGTGATGAAAAATGCAGTGGACAGACTACTGGAGTGATACTCCAGTTGGCATCGATTGAAAAGGGTTACTGCTATCCTGTTGCATGTCAAAGCTTTGTTACGCAAGAAAGCAAGTGTATTCTCAAGCCAAAACCAGTTCCCTTCTCAAGCTTAAACCCTTTGAGAATGAA
This sequence comes from Ctenopharyngodon idella, assembly GCF_019924925.1. Classification (NCBI taxonomy): domain Eukaryota; kingdom Metazoa; phylum Chordata; class Actinopteri; order Cypriniformes; family Xenocyprididae; genus Ctenopharyngodon; species Ctenopharyngodon idella. Next base: position 18,641,790 of record NC_067223.1, read on the forward strand.
AACAACCAACTCCTTTGTGTGGGAGGCAGACGAACAAATGCCCCAATTCCCTTTGAGGCTAAACATCCAGTGATTCTACCTAACAATTATCACGTCACCCAGCTGATTATCAGTCACTACCATCTTCACTTGGGTCATGCAGTTCCAGAGCAGGTACTTGCGGAAATTCGTCAACGTTTCTGGATACTAAAGGGACGTGCTGTCATTAACCGAACTCTCAAGTCATGTCTACAGTGTCGCAAGTTAAGAGCTAAGCCGCAAATCCAGCAAACGGCAGACTTACCTGACTCTAGAGTGACACCAGGTGAGCCTCTATTCACTCATGTGGGCATAGACTACTTCAGGCCATTCTTGGTTAAGGCACGCAGTGAGCTCAAGAGGTACGGATGTTTGTTTACATATCTCACTACGAGAGCCATCCACTTGGAAGTTGCGCACACCCTCAATACTGAATCCTTCATCAACGCCTTATAGCGATTTATCGCTAGGAGAGGCCCACCCACAGAAATACGCTCAGATAACGGGACTAATTTCGTCGGTGGATTATGAGAGTTGCGGAAAGCCATTAGTGAATGGAAGTGACAAATTCGCACCGTTCGTTCCATTCTAAACACTGTCCTATCGCAGAAGGCACCAGATGATGAGGGGTTGACAACACTGTTTTTCTGCGTTGAGTCTATTGTCAATGGTAGACCAATCACTAAACTCTCAGACAACCCATCAGATCCTCTACCACTCACACCAAATCATCTGTTGTTACTCCGTTCTGGTCCAATTCTACCTCCGGGAGCCTTTGTAAAACAAGACCTTTACAGACGCAGATGGTGCCAGGTGCAATATCTGGCAGATGTCTTCTGGTGCAGATGGCTCAAGGAGTATTTACCTGCATTACAACAACGCCAAAAATGGCTACAACCAAAGCAGAATCTTCGAATAGATCTTGTGCTTATTCTGCATGAAAACACAGCACGCAATCACTGGCCGCTAGGTCTGATTACTCAAGTCTATCCAGGTGCAGATGGACTTGTGCGTACTGTGGAAGTGAAAACACAGGCAGGAGTCTTCAACCGTCCTGCAGACAAAATCTGCCTCCTGGAAGCCAGTCTTCTCAGTTGAATTAGCTAAATTGAGACATAACCCTTCCTTTGTTTGAATGACCTGTTTGGGTCATTGGGGCAGGGATGTTGGGTGCTGCCCCTTTAAGGACGCTGGAAACCAGGTTGCCATAAAGTAACACTCAAAAAAAAAATAATTATAAGAGTTTCTCTCACATGTGTGAAAACTGAATAAGGTGTACAACACTACGAAATGAAGACGAAAAGTGTGTTGGGTGCTGCCCCTTTAAGGACGCTGGTACGGTCCTTATCACATGTGATTGCTTAGAAAAAAGTTGCAGATAGAAAAACACTGATAGAGAAAGCCATGTTGTTCTCATGTTAAACCTCACTTAACTTCTATAACGATTCCAGTTTAAAACTATAACTTAAAACTATATATTCCCAGCGTGGCGAGTAATTCATATGTTGTTTAAGTGAATTGATAATTTCTGATATGTTGTAGATCACTATTTGCGATTAGTGCCATAGCGTCTAAACGGCTAATGTTATACACTTGTATTTTTATGTTAGTGTAGACATTTACTGTTTTTATATTGCTTGTTGAAATATTCATGCAATATATGTTGCATTTAGTTGGTAAACAAAGTTTAGTACGCGTTTGTGACACAGAGACTGTTCTAGAAATATGTGATAATGCTTAATGCATATATGTAATATTTCCTGCCAATACGTGATATTAGCGTTATAGGGATTATTATATTTTGATTTATAAGCATATAATTCAATGCTTACAATCTAAAGCTGATGTTTAAATATTTGTAGAAATTTATTTGGTGATGCGAATGTCACAGACACGCCAGGCTCTACACTCACCCAATCACTACGCACTCCCTCTCCTGAGTATTAACAAGCCACACCTGACGCTCATTCAGCACTCATCACCACAGCCACATAAAAGACACGCCAGATCACACAGTCACTGTCCGGTCTTGTTATTGCATATCAGTTGTTATGCTTACCTCCAGGACTCCCCGAAACGACTACTTACCTGTCTCCAGCGTCTCCTGTGATCCCTTGTGTCTCCACGTCTCCTGTGAGTTCCAGTGTGTTCGTCTTCTCCACGCCACTCTGCATCCTCGCTCCCTAAGAAAACAAAGACAAGTATCAGTTCCAGTACCACGTCTCGGCAACATTATCATCTGCTTCAACTCACCTGCACTCTGCTTGCACGCTCTGTTGTTTCCTCAAATAAACCTGATTACACTTACCAGTGTCTCCGCTCCCTTCTGTCCGTAACAGTGAACAATACTGGATAGTAATTGTGAATTGTTTTGTTTTACAGTTTGACCACACACACATATACACATAAATGTGCAAAAATACTCAACTAAAACTACAACAACAACGACCAAATGTGTACATTGTGAGTTCTACACGAGAGGAATAAAAGACAAAATAAAGATCTAAGTTAATGTTATCATTTCATGGGTAACAGTGGTCCCTCGTGGACTGATTAATCAGCTGAATGTTTTCATTCCTGTTCTAGACTCTCTAACTGCAGTGTAACAGAAGAAGGTTATAAAGCTCTGGCTTCAGCTCTAAAATCAAACCTTTCACACCTAATAGAGCTGGATCTCACAGGAAATGATCCTGGACAATCAGGAGTGAAGAAGCTCAATGATTTACTACAGGATCCAAACTGTCAACTGAAGACACTGAGGTGAGATGAGATGAAATCATTCAAAATTAGTTATATTCAGGCTAAATATTCATAACAAATATATTATTTTAATTATACAATAAGCTGGACAATTTGTTGCATCAGTATGATCAAGATCAGATCAGATGCTGCAGGTTCTGTCATGATGATAACCATCAACACAGTTTAGTTGTGGTACAAGCTACAGGTCAAATAGACATTATGGGTCAGTGTATGTGCTGCTATTCTGGAGTATGGTAAACTTTGACAATTAACATGCACAGTTTTGTTTTTGTGCATATTTCTCATTAATTCTTTTAAATAACTCTGAATATTAGACTTTGTTTTCAAGCATTTATATATTTATTTTTGTATTTAAATGTTCAAAGAAATGTGTTACATGTAAATAACTAATTAGAGGTTGTATTTAGAACAATAATAAGTTTTTATCTTATTAGTCATTTTTGTAATGCAACAGACATTTAGTTTAGAACTGAATTGATTCTTCTGCAGGTTTTTGAGCCCTGCTGCAGATGAAGCCTGTCAGTATGTGAATAGAGTTGTGGGTAAAAACCCGTTACTCCTGAGAGAGCTGAATCTGAGTGGACATGAACTAGGAGACACACGAGTGAATCAGATCGCTGCTCTGCTGCAGGATAAACACTGTCGACTCAACACACTGACGTGAGTATTGATTATTTATTTAAAATATTACATTAATGTTACTGTAGCTGATAATATTTCTTCATGTTTGAGTCAGAGCAGTTTTTCACACAGATTGAAATAAAACAGCTGCACTATAAACACACAGATGTCTTTCCTAACTTTCACAGGTTAATCTGTGTAAACTAAATATAAGTGTGCATATATTGATTACTCTTTTTGAACATGACTGCTGAATGTGATCATGTTTACTGATTGCTGGTGTGTAAGTTTTTTTGTGAACTGTTCAGAACTGCTTTAAATTTAATGTTTGTATTTTACAAAATATCTTACAAAATAAAATAAAAGACACGAAAACATAAACTAAACCTAGAACAGACGTGACACTGCCTCACGGTGCAGCAATAAAGCAAATAAACTACCTTTTCCAAAACTTGTTTGATTGAAATTTACATTATTAAATGCTGTTCTAGTATTGTCCATCACTGGATCATGTTAATTAATGTAGTTAATGTTAACAAATGAAAGCTGATTGTAAAGTGTTAGCGAGTAGACAATGTGTCTGAAAACAACCGACATAAACACTTTTGTCCCAGTGAGCAAACCAAGGGTGACACTGACACGAAAGAACCTTAAAGATGATATGAAATGAATGAACTAACATAAATGGAACAACTATTTCAACCTTTGTATTGTTACAGTGTCAGTAGTAGGGCTGGGCCATATGGCTAAAAAGTTATATCTCGGTATTTTTTGGCTAAATGGCGATGTACGGTATATATCTAGGTATTTTCTAAATTTTTCTATTTGGATTTAGAAAAAAAAAATTATGTATTTACTTTACTTATTTACTTTTTAAATATCTTAATTTAACATCCTGCCTAATGTTGTCCTACAAACAGTGTTTATATTGAAAGCTATTAATACAAATATAGTGAATGTAACCATGTAGTCTGGCACACTAATAGGCCTACAGTATGTGCAAAAAAGAGAAAGTTACTTTACATTCTAACATTGTAACATTACAATCTAAAGATAAAAATAATGCTTTTTAAAGCAGAAGTTGAATTCACTAGACTAAAAATTTAAATAAAAACAAAATCACAGACTAATTAGCTATATATATATATATATATATATATATAGTTGCTGCTATCATAAAAATACACTTACTTGTAGGTTTCAAATTCTACATATGGCACATTTATTGTTCAACAACAAACAATGTATATTTTAGTCAGAATTACGGCGATCTCATTCTATTGAGCTCCGTCTGTTTGGCGCGAATGCGCGCGGCGGCGCTCGTTCACGGAAGTCTATGAAGTTTAGAGGAGAACGAGATTCGCTAGCAGAAGGCTCGTCCACTCCTGACAGCAAAATTGAAATATTTGTATGACTTTATAACATTTACAGATGGAGCATATACCTGTGAAATGTAAGTTATGCGCTTAGGAAAACACCACATCACAAAAGCATTAAACAGCGCAAAAATCTGTCAGCACATCAATCTGTCAGAGCATTTGACGGGGCAAGCCGCTTTAAACGATAAGCCTACGTGTTAACTATATCTTAATCTTACGACTTATTTTTAAAGCCAATAATATTAAGCATGTCTCATGTTTAAGCCAAATTGTATTATGCATTTCCCCCGCAGCAGCACTCTGCGACCTCCACCGATGTTTTTCAGATGCTCTTGTATAAAACTACTGTATATCGATATAAACGGTATTGCCTCATTCCGTATCGTATATTAAAAAATATATCGGTATATCGTACAAACTCGATATACCGCCCAGCCCTAGTCAGTAGTATATTTAAATGAACAATGTGTAGTCTTTCTCCATGTTTTTGCTCCTGGATATCCCTGTTTATTTGTCAGCAAAAGTCTGCTGGATGAGGCTAAACACGTTATTTGATCATCATAGATCTGAGGCATTGGGCCTCATTTATGAAACGAACGTACGGCATAAAACAGTGCGTATGGCCGTTTCCACGCAAAACTTGGCATTTATCAATATGGACATGAGCGGTGGCTACGATCAAATCTCATGTCAGGTCTCAGCGCATGTAAGCAAGTTTTTGAGGTAGCGTGAACTTTCGTGCAGCATAGTAAATCTGCTGGAGAATTGTGATGTGAGCATTTTGTTCATTTAGATTATTTTCCTGACAAACAACAGAAGCTTATTAGTTGATCATTAACCATTCATATTAGAATATCATATTAAAATCAAATTAAATTAGATGGGTGTCTGTGACACATTAAAAATACCACAATGCCCCACCCAGTGGTTTAGCTTTACATTAGCAAATAGTAGCATAAACAACAGAACATGAGGATTCGCACATTGTCACATCACGCAGCACTTCTGCGGATGGAGAAAAACAGAATAAAAGGAATAAAGTAACTAAATAGGACTACATGAAATATAATTTATTTAAATAACAGATTAACAAAAGAAAAAACAATTGTGATGCTTGTTTTTGTGACACTCTAACACACTGTATTTGTTTTCTTTATATCTTTATTTTATTAAATCTAAGTGATTGCTCAGGCGCCTCGCGCACACACAACATCAGTTCTAGCATTTATAACTTGACATTTCAGCCATTCATTGTCAAACTAAAATGCAGTCAACCAAACATAAAAGATACACTGCTCACATAAAATGGTCCGCTGTACATCAGCATGCCCATCGCTAAACTAAACACATTTTTGTGCATGTGAAGGATGCTGTTTTACGTGGATATTGGAACACGGGTGAAGTACAAAGCCTTGTTTACATAATGAATAGTAATTTAGCAACCAAAATGTTACATGCATATACATTTGAGCTCAAAAGTTTACATACCCTTTTCAGAATCTGCAAAGATGTTAATCATCTTAACAAAATTGCAGGTTATTTTTTATTTAGTAGTGTCCTGAATAAGCTATTTCACATAACAGATGTTTACATAAAGTCCACAAGACAAAAAAATAGCTCAATTTATAAAAATGTCCCAGTTCAAAAGTTTACATACCCTTGATTCTGAATACTGTGTATGGTTACCTGGATGATCTACGACAGTTTTTTTTTTTTTTTTTGTGATGGTTGTTCATGAGTCTCTTGTTTGTTCTGAGCAGTTAAACTGAGCTCTGTTCTTCAGAAAAATCCTTCAGGTCCTGCAGATTCTTTGATTTTCCAGCATCTTTTGCATATTTGAACCCTTTCCAACAATGACTATATGCTTTTGAGATCCGTCTTTTCACACTGAGGACAACTGAAGGACTCAAACACAATTATTAAAAAAGGTTTAAACATTCACTGAAGCTCCAGAGGGAAACACGATGCGTTAAGAGCTGGGGGGTGAAAACTTTTTTAATTGGATGAACAGGATAAATTGTACTTTTTTGTCTTCTGGGAAACATGTAAGTATCTTCTGTAGCTTCCAAAGGGCAGTACTAAATGAAAAATATGATCTTTAAAATAAGAAAAACTTGCACATCTTCTTGTTCAAAAGTTTTCACCCCGCAGCTCTTAATGCATCGTGTTTCCTTCTGGAGCATCAGTGCATCTTTTTTAATAGTTGTGTTTGAGTCCCTCAGTTGTCCTTAGTGTGAAAAGATGGATCTCAAAATCATACAGTCAGTGCTGGAAAGGGTTCAAATATGCAAAAAATCCTTGAAAATTGAAGAATTTGCAGGACCTGGGGGATTTTTCTGAAGAACAGAGCTCAGTTTAACTGCTCAGAACAAACAAGGGACTCATGAACAACCATCACAAAACAAACAAACAAAAAACAAACTGTATAGAAACATATTTGGATTCTTGCCAAAGAGAGGTGAGCCCATCAGTTTCGCTTTAGCCTAAAAAAATATATATTTTTAAAAAAATATAATTTTATAGCTTCTTTTTCATTCTTGTTCTGTTCTGAATACCGTTAAACTTAAAGGATTTGTTGTGGAGGGCATTACAATAGGCCTATGAATGTTTCTTTTTATTTACCAGTGTTAAATATAAATTAATGCAATTGTTTGGAATTACGAGGTTAACAATTGTTTGCAATTGTTTGCAATTACCTCTTCTTGGCCAGGTTACGCTTCTCTGTGTCATAAACTCTAGGGGCGAGGCTTCTAAACTGAATTTTTAAAGGGCGTGATATTTAAATGGTGATTGTTTTCAGCCGCCACATTCATCAATGTACAATCATTCGTACGATAGGATTGCCAGCATATGAATGTTTGACAAATCATAGTGAACCCTGTCGTAAGATGATTTCTGCGCTTGTTTCATAAATGAGGACCATTGTCTTTTCTATTTCTGTCTTCAGTCTGTGTGGATGCAGGATTACAGAGAAACAGTGTGTCATCCTGACTTCAGCTCTGAAATCAAACCCATCACACCTGAGAGAGCTGGACCTCAGTGGGAATAAACTAGAAAACACAGGAGTGAATCACTTATGTGATGTACTGAAGGATTCACACTGTAAACTGGAGAGATTAAGGTCAGTAACATTCATATACAAGAATCAAAATGCTGAAAATCAACAGTTTAAACTAAACCACTTTATACTCAATATCTCACAATGAGTCTGAGTTCACATTATATTTGTGTAAAAAATTTTCATCTTAGAATTTTGTGATCTGGTGAAATAAAGATGAAGATCTCTCTTTATCTGTCTGTTTTATTTGCTTATGAAGATGATGTGACTTTACAGAATAAATCACTTTCTTTTCTTCTGTCTTATTTTCTCTCTCTTTTTCTTTCTCTCTCTCTGCTAATGTAGTTTAAGCTCCTGTGATATGACAGAATGTTGTTCTGCTCTGACTTCAGCTCTGAAATCAAACCCGTCACACCTGAGAGAGCTGGACCTGAGCATGAATAAACTAGAAGACTCTGGAGTGAAAAACCTCAGTGATCTACTGATGAACCCACAATTCAAGCCGGAGAAACTAGAGTTAGTATCATTATACTGTACATTATACATTGCAGTAAAACAAGACAGAATTGAAAACAGACTAAAAAACAGTGTAAGAAATTGTCAAGGAAGACTGGTTGTAATGAAGCTCATGATGATGGAGAATACCACTGTCTTTAATCACAAATCTAACACAGGAGAAATAATACAACCACTTCTAATATAAACGACAGAACCATGAAGAAACAGAACGCCCTGGGTTACTTCACTGTAACTCTGTTTCCTGAAAAGGCGGGAACGAGAAGCTGCGCTTACTTCAGCGCTATAAAAACGTCTTTAGTCGTGACCAGCTGTGAATATGTCACAACGTCAATGAAATTGACCTATATTTATAGCCTGCATGACATCATTGGAATGCGCCATATGCAAAGCTATAATTAGATGAACCACAGGTGCATCGGCAGATATTTTGTCTGAAGAGCAGTCCTGGAACATCCCAGTGTGGCAATGAAGTGCAGCTTCTCGTTCCCGCCTTTTCAGGGAACAGGATTACAGTGAAGTAACCCGGGTCGTTCCCTTTCAAAGGCTACACTCAATCTGCGCTTAGTTAAGCACTATGGGAACGAGAATACCCACGCCACCGCACTGTGTGTCTGGACCCCTAGGCTGTGAAGTGTAGTGCAGAGGGTCTTAGACACTAGCTTGCATTGTTGACTCAAGGGCACAAAAGCCCAGAGTAACATGAACATCCAAACTATAAAACCTTATGAATGTGTGCGGAGAGGACCAACCTCATAGGCAAGGGCAATAGCATCCCTCACCCAATGTGACAGTCTGTTTCGTGGCGGCCGAACCCCTGTAACGGCCGCCATGCCAAACGAATAGTCACTCTGACTTATGCCATTTGCTAGTGCGGTGGACGTATGCCTGAAGAGCACGGACTGGACACAGTCTGTGAAGTCTCTCCTCATCGGCATAGTGAATGGCAGAGGGCAGAAGGCTTCGAGAGTGACTGGATGCAAGGTTGAGAAAGGTACCTTCGGCAGATAGTCAGGATGAGGATGCAAAATAGCTTTCACCATTCCTGGGGCAAAGTCTAAGCAGGATGGCACAATGGACAGAGTCTGCAAGTCCCCAATTCTCTTTAGAGAAGTTATAGCCATTAGAAAAAACATTTTCAGAGTTAACAGCTTGTCAGAAACTGACTCTAACGGTTCAAAGGGGGGCTCAACCAGGCCCTCTAGGACTATTGCTAGGTCCCACGAAGGGATCCTGGTTCTAGAAGGAGGCTTAAGCCACCTAGCTCCTCGAATGAAGCAAGAGAGTAGGACAGGGTTGCCCCGTCAATCAGAGCGTGGCAAGCTGAAAGCGCAGCCACATAAACCCTGAGAGTGGCGGGGCATGTGCCTGTTGATAATTTTCCCTGCAGAAAATCCAGAACTGTAGCAATCTGGCAGTTAACCGGATCTGCATTGTGTGCAGTGATCTAGTGGAGGGAGCCCTAGCATTTAAAATGGTCTCAATAACATCAGGTGAAAGCCCTGTATCCCTCAGTTGGTTTCTCTCAGGGCCCAAATGTGAAGGTTTCCACATCTCCGGCAGGGGATGAAATATTGTCCCCTGCACCTGAGACAGAAGGTCCCTCCTCTTCGGTATCGCCAAGGAGAGATATTATCTCAGAGAACAATATTCCATTCAGCTAACACGATGCTATCAGTAAGAGGCAAGTCCCTTGTTGGCGAACTTTGGCTAGAACTCCTGGGAGCATAGGAACAGGAGGAAACACATACAGGTGCATTCTGGGCCATGTATGTGCATCACATCCAAACCCAGGGGGAGCTGGGTGACTCAGAAAGAAGTAGAGTGGACATTGCGCTGCCTGTTGGGGGGCGAAGAGGTCCATCTCTGTTTCATAAAATCTTTACCAGATTTGTTTCACTACCTCGGGTGGAGTTTCTACTCCCCTGTCGGTATGCTCTGTCTGGACAGTAGATCTGCTCCCACATTGAGATGTCTGGGGATATAAATCACCCTGAGGGACAGGAACTTGTCCTGAGCCCAAAGCAGAATGCACTGCACTAGCCTGTCTAGACGTCGCAAACGCAGTCCACCCCGGCGATTTGTATTAGAGGCTATCGCAGTAATGTCCACCCACACTAGGACATGGGTAAGTACTTCAGGGCCAGAAATACAGCCATCAATTCAAGGCAATTGATGTGCAAATCGAGATGACCTCACCATATATCCCTTTGGACTGGACGGCCACCTCAGACCGCTCCCCAGCCCGTACGGGAAATGTCTGTTGTTAGCATCTTGCAACATCAACGCATATAGAGTGGGACCCAAGGAAAAGAACCGGGGTCTGAGCCACATAGAAAGGGAACGAAGCCGCAGCGCGTTACCCTTACCATAAACATGGATTATTTTTAAAGTGCACGAAGCATTAGCACATGACTTACCATAAATATGGATTTTAGAAAGGGCACGAAGCACTCAGCGCATGCCCTTGCCCTTATTTGCCGTGGGGAATTGCTTGGACAAAATCTTCCGGCTCTGAGCCACAACTGAAACGGTCTCGCATGCAAAAGGCCCATAGGAAATCACCGAGGACGCTGACGCCATGAGACCTAACATTTCTTGATACTGCAGAACAGTGCAATCTTGGCCCAGCCTGACATTGTTCAAGGTGGTTAGAATGGTCTCGACTCGAGCGGGAGACAATTGTGCCTGCATCATGGTCGAATCCCATATGACCCCTAAATATGCCGTTCTCTGGGTAGGACAGAGAACACTTTTCTTCTCGTTTAGTCTCAACCCTAGAGAAACTAGATGAGCTAGTACGACATCTGTGTTGCAACGCCATCTCTTGTGACTGTGCTAGTATTAGCCAGTCGTCTATGTAATTCAAAATGCGAATGCTCTGGAGTTGCAATGGATCCAGTGCTGCATCCATGCATTTTGTGTATGTGCGGGGTGATAGGACTAGGCTGAATGGAAGAACCCAATATTGGTACGCTTCGCCCCTGAAAGCGAACCTCAGGAACCTCCTGTGTTGTGGGAATATTTCTATGTGAAAATATGCATCCTTGAGATCGATCGTGAAGAACCAACCGTGATGTTGGATTGTGACACGATAATCTTTACGGTTAACATTTTGAAATTGAGAGCTTTGACTGAATGGTTTAAGCTCGAATATCTAAGATTGGATGCAGCCCCTCGTCCTTTTTGAGAACTAAGAAGACTCTCTCTCTAGAGGGGGAAACATGCTCTATGGCCCCTTTTTCCAGAAGAGATTGCAGCTCTTGTGACAGTAAAGTTGCTTGCCCCGGTTTCACGATAGTGGAGACCACGCCGTTGAAACGCGGAGGACGATGAATAAATTGGATTCTGTATCCTTTTTCTACTGTCTTTAGAACCGACGCAGAAATCCCTGGCAGTAGTTTCCACGCTGCCAAGTTCTCTGAAATGGGCACTAATTTTGATACTTCCCTTTGAGGGGATGTTAGATGTTCTGCGTCCTGATGTGTTACAGGAATCAATGGAAAATCTAACATTTCACTGAAAACCGCTGCCCCCCGAGGCACCAGAGGTGGTGGGGAAGTAGGGTTTATGTGAAAATATTGAGAAGGGACAGGTGTTAGATATTATGAGGCTGCTGAGCGTGACGAGCCAGTCCCCAGTTATTACGGGGGGAAGCGCAACTCGCCACAGTCTGCTTTTGAGCCTTTCTTCAGTAGGTCAGCCTGGTCCACCTGCAACACTGCCACAGTGTGCAGAGCAGTACCAGTCTGACACACTGATCGAAACGCCTTCCCACCAGTATGGATGTTATTATGCATAGCTTGGTGGGGAGTGCTGTCTCTTTAAGTGACGATGAGCTCCAGAGAAGAGACAGCTTGCAAACTTCGAACTCTTCAAACTGGAGCATCATTATATAATCACATGCCCTTGCACCCACGGTAGTCAAATAAGTTGACATTGAGGGCACAAAGGCACATGAAAATAAGGTTTTCCCCATGAATGAGTTAACGTCATGGAGGACCTATTTTGTTTTGCATATATATATATATATATATATATATATATATGGTAACACTTTAGTATAGGGAACACATATAAACCATTAACTACGATTTTTCCCTCAATAAACTCCTAATTTACTGCTTATTAATAGTTAGTAAGGTAGTTGTTAAGTTTAGGTATTGGGTAGGATTAAGAATGTAGAATAAGGTCATGCAGAATAAGGCATTAATATGTGCTTAATAAGTACTAATAAATAGCCAATATGTCAGGGAGTTAACTCAGTCACCAACCCAGTCACAACCGTCACCACTCACCACATTCACCAGCTCACAATCACCTGATTACTGATTCCTTGCACCTGTCAGTGATTACTGGTCAGCCCTATAAATCTGCACTCCTCCTGTTCACTCACTGTCTGGTCTCAACCTTACCTTGTTGTGTTCCCGGATCGACTTACCGGCGCTTCACTTACCTGTGGTTACTTCTGGCCGTCCTAGCTCCCCTCAGCTCCTGCTCTCCGTTGTCTCCACGCTCTTCATCCATTGGATCTCCTACGAAAGAAACAAAGACTGTATCATGCACAGATAAGCTACACTAAGACATTCCCTCTCCCAACCTGCTTACCTGTACTGCTATTACTGCTGTGTTCTGGATCATCTCTGTTCAATAAACCTGCTATTGTTTGTATCACTTACCTCTGTGTTCCTCGTCTATCTGCTGACACAATATTCTATTAATATGCATGTTAATAAGCAACTAGTTAAAATGAAGTATTACCATATATATATATATATATATATATATATATATATATATATACATATATATATATAATTTTATAACTGTGCTTAAATCTTTCATAGATCAGCCTGGAATGCATGTAACACAGCCATTGTGTACAGTGCAGTACCAGCCTGACTCGCTGTGAAACGCCTTTGAGAGGGGAGAGATAGCACGCGAGCAGCTCTCCGATCTGAGGCAGCATCGTATAAACGCGTGCTTTCGCACCCGCGATAATCGACCAGGTTGACGTCACGGGCACAAAGACACATTTATTTATAAATGCTTTGGGGTCTGACTAGTGTTTCACTGCATGAGTGACCGCCCAGAGCAGTTCCCTTTCGCTTTATCATCACGGGAGGAACGCTCGGAGACGGACAAACTCACATTCCATTCTATTCCGAGGCACGCTTCGGTCCTGGCAAGAGGACATCGTGATCTGGAGAGAGAGAGAGAGCAATAGGGATGGACCCGTCTCTCGCTCCTCAGCCAAATCGCCACACGAGTGTTACAGTAAGTACCAGCCGGAGGCAGAAGATAACAGTTAAGATGGTTTATTGGACACAAGCAGAGGTAACAGTGACAACAGGTGAGTAGATAGTGGTTGTAGAGGTGAAGGATGAATGAATGGGTGATAATACTGTCCTTTGTGGTTTGCAGGTTGATGGCGAACGCAGACTGGAGACAATGCTGGCGGATGACACTCACACACAGACTTGGAGCACATGAGGTTGCACGGAGACACAGGAGACAGGTAAGTAGCAATGAGAGTCCTTGAGGTAAGCATAGAGGTAAGTTCCTTGATGCGAACGAGACCGGACAATGTGACTGAGTGTGTGAGTGTCATAAATAGTGCTCGTGATGAGTGTGCTGATGAGATGCAGGTGGCGGTGATTAGTATTCAGGGGAAGGTGTGCGTTGTGATTGGTGGGTGCTGGAGCCTGGCGTGTCTGTGACAGCGAGCCCCAGACAAACAAAACGATACTGGTGTGTGTCCGATTCGGAGATGGAAAGCGAACACAGAGACACACGCCTGTCAAATCTAACTCCTAGCAAAGTGATGAAGGAAGGAAAGAGTTTGAGCAGAGCTGTTTCACACACACTTCACAGTATGGTCTCTGAAGACAAAAGACCTGCCGATGCACCTGTGGTTCATCTAATTATAGCCTCGCATACAGCGCATTCCGATGACGTCATGTAGGCTATAAATATAGGTCAATTTCATTGACGTTGTTTTACACATATTCACAGCTGGTCACGACTAAAGACATTCCCATAGTGCTAACTTGAGTGTAGCCTTTGAAAGGGAACTAAGAGTTTAAATACACAGAGTAATCAAGGTAAAACAGAACAGGTGCAGGAACTAATTAACAACTAAGGAGACTAACTAGGGAACACACACAGGCAGCAACACCATGATAATAAAACACAACAAAACTGTTACACAAATAGATTATTCTGAAATCGTACATTTATGCTGGACTACTGGAAGATTTTCACTACATTTCTTTTATTAAGCAAAATGTATTTAGAGATAAAATGATTTAAATCATCTACAGTCATAAATTCACTTATTTGTCGAGTGAGGACGGATCTAGACTTGGATTGTAACTAGTGTCCTCAAATGATCCTGTCTTGGTTTGTTCATTTATATCATTAAGTTTCCATGTTTTTTTCTGGTTTATTAGTGACTGTATTGCATTTATTCATGATTCATTTAGCTCACACATGAACTGAACATGGATTTGAGTCATTTTCTCTTTCTGTCTTTAGTCTGTATAGATGCAGTATTACAGAGAAACAGTGTGTCATCCTGACTTCAGCTCTGAAATCAAACCCACCACACCTGAGAGAGCTGAACCTGAGTGTGAATAAAATAAAAAACAAAGGAGTGACGCACTTATGTGATATACTGAAGGATTCACACTGTAAACTGGAGAGATTGAGGTCAGTAACATTCACATACAAGAATCAAAATGCTGAATATCACTTCAACAGTTTAAAATAAAACACTTTGTACTCAATATCTCACAATGAGTCTGAGTTCACATTATATTTGTGTAAAATTTTTCACATTAAGGATTGTTTGTAAGATGATCTCTCTTCCTCTGTTTTTGTCTTTCTAGTCTAAAGGACTGTGGCATTACAGATGTTTCTTCTTTAACTCAGTCTTTGACTAACTCAAAAGCACTGCAGTTTTTAAAAGATCTTGATCTGAGACAGAATATGATAGGAGACTCAAAGCAGTTGCTCTGTGACATGCTACGAAACTCAAACTGTAACCTGAGGTGAGGAAACATCACTCTGATATTAAAGAGATCTTCATTTACCTCTAGGGTTGCCAGCTTCTGGAAAGGAAAATAAGGGACAATCGTGGTTCTTTATAGGAATAATATCCTATATAGGAATATAGAATAAGGGACACTTATTTAGGACACTTAGGGACACAAATATTTGTTCTGTACCACACAGTGTATGTCATTTCAGTATCTGCAGTTAAGTATGTGTCACCTGAAATTTGGAGTCAGATTACAGGGGGGTAAAATGACTTTAGAACAATATCATTATTTTATTTTTACACAGAGATTGGTAGGCCTTTTAGTTAAATATGTTGACTTTAGCAATCTTTGTTTTCCAAAGTTTGTGTGCCTGTAATTGGGTCATTCTACAGAAACGTTCACTTTTGGTATGGCAAGATGTCTTAAAATGTATTTCTTTCTAACATTTAAACTTAGACCACATTATTATATCACCCTTTGACTTTATGAATACACATAAATGACAGCTTAATGATTTTTTATTTTTTTTGTGCATTTATTTAAAGACCCTTATGTACCATTTTTTTTTCACTGGTGTTACCTTACTTCTCTGGCAATTTTAAACATTTTTATGAAATATTATTTCTCAATTTTTTCAGCATATGCAGTCAGAGTTGCCGAAAAATAATGATAATGCAAAAAATAAGAAGATTATGTGTTATTTATTTTAATCAGGTTAGTTAAAAGTGTGATTGAATGATGTTAGTTCATTTGCACAACCATGTATTTGCTATAACAATGAAAAAAAAAAAAAACCAGTTATAAACAAGTAATGATGCAATCCTTTAAATCTTAATTCTTGAGTGTAGCAGAATTCAATGAATGTAAAATTATCATCATGTCACATATGACACATTTTATTTAATGTGACAGACAAAAAACAGTAACACCAGTGACACAATGAATTACAAGTGACGTATACATAAGACCAAAGATCCTTATTCTTCAACTATAATTAAGTAGATGGGACTAAATTTTTACATTTGGTATACAATCAAAGACTATCACTGACACTTAGTGAAAGATTTAGCCATATCTGCCCAAAGGAGGATTAACAATGAGAAAGAAAAGTTAGAATCACGTAATCGTAGTGCTATTTTATGCAAAAGAACTAAATGAATAGCTTTGAATAAAGTTTATCTATAAACGGGTAACACCAGTGACAGTAACACCAGTGACAATTTTCATAAAAAGGTAAAACCAGTGACAATTTTCATGAAAAATGCATTTTACAAAATGGCTGCTGCAAGGTATCAAACCACATATTGTCAGTCATGGTATATTCACTAAATTAAGTAGTTTAATCCATTTGTATTCTAGATTTTTAAAATTCCCTAACAATAAAGTAGGACATACCAGTGACTTAAACTAAAAGCTTCATATGAAATTATGATTTTCTATTTAAAATTTCTGATAACTGAAAAAAGATAGTGGACTTTCCATTGGCCTTTCTTCATTGATCTTCAGGAAATAGGAAGAAGGAAGTCAAGTGATGTCGTCTGTGTCGTTTTTTATTTCAAAATAAGAGATTTAAAGGTAACACCAGTGACACAACTCGAGGGGACCACTACATTCATTATATATTTTATAATATTTATTCAGCATTTTGTTTTTGTATGTCATTTACATAATATATTTGATAGTTATGTATAATTATTGTATTTTAAATGGTAGAAAAAAACTGTTTCTGACCTTAAAATAAAGCACTTTCCCTCTGTACATGACTGTGGGGACGAGCACTTCTGTGGTGCTTGGAATTTTTATAATTAATTAAAAAAAGAAACATTGCCACATTGATGGCTCAAGAAGGTGTAATTGTTCAAATAACATTGTTTCATATTAAAATATAAAAAAATTGTAATCCTAAAGTGTTTTTCAAGTGTAATGTTTCTGTAAAGGCTAGGGACAGAAATGTGGGTGTTTCTGTAGAATGACCCAATTCTAAAAGTATTAGATATCTCAATATCCGTCTATATTCTGATTCTTAATAAACTTTTCTTTTGTAATCTTCATTTTAAAGGCCCTATAATATGGTTCAATCCCATAGATATAATGTAGCTCCATGTTAAATTGTTGAATTTTACCCATTTTCTCTCTCTCTCTCTCTCTCTATATATATACACAGTGCTCAACATAAATGAGTACACCCCCTTTGAAAAGTAACATTTTAAACAATATCTCAATGGACACAAAAACATTTCCAAAATGTTGACAAGACTAAGTTTAATATAACATCTGTTTAACTTATAACATGAAAGTAAGGTTAATAATGTAACTTAGATTACACATTTTTTTTTTTGTTTTACTCACATTAGGGTGATGCAAAAATGAGTACACCCCACAACAAAAACTACTACATCTAGTACTTTGTATGGCCTCCATGATTTTTAATGACAGCATCAAGTCTTCTACACTGTAAAAAATATTCCGTAGTTTTTACAAAATAATTTTGGCAGCTGTGGTTGCCAGAATAATTTTGTAAAAAATACAGAAAAACTGTAAACACATTTACAGAACAAACTGTCAATTTTACAGTATAAAACTGTAATTTACAAACAAGAAAATTTGAATGTAAACAAGTAAATTCAACAATGCACACTACTACTAAAATCTGTTTTGTACCTTTAACATATATTGACAACCACCATAATAATGCAGGTGGTAAAAGAGAAAGCCACATGAAGAATCAGAGTTCATCACAAATAGCTTTTCCACGAGCTGAAGTATATACTAATGTAAAGAGGGTGCAAAGAGTCATTCACGCAAACGCAAAACACCATCATGGTAACCCACAACACTTACATAATGCAATAAACATTCATTAAACAACAGAAGATATAACATAAAACCCTAATGTACATAACTAATAACAAAAACTATTAAGAAACATGATTTTTTAAACAAAATACTTTCAAATGTGGAGTGTCACACAGGGAATTGTGGGAATATCAGTTTACAGTTTTTGACTGTAAATTATACATTGATTTGTTCTTTTTTACTTCTAAAAATTGTCAAATTTATAGCATTTTACTGTGAAAATTACATAAAATGTCTTGTAAGAGCTTCTACAGTTTTTCCCTGTATATAGTACTGGAACTTACTGTTAACCTATTTACAATTTTTTTTTCCGTAGCATTTTTACAATATTTCACTGTTAAAATCACATTCATTTTTTACAGTGTAGACATGGAATGAAGAAGTTGGCGACATTTTACAACATCTATCTTTTTCCATTCTTCAAGAATGACCTCTTTTAGAGACTGGATGCTGGATGGAGAGTGTCTGGATGGAGAGTGATGCTCAACTTGTCTCTTCAGAATTCCCCACAGGTGTTCGATTGGGTTCAGATCAGGAGCCACTGAATAACTTTCACCCTGTTCTTCTTCAGAAATCCAACAGTGGCCTTAGATAAGCATTTAGGATCATCGTCATGTTGGAAAAGTGCACGACGACCAAGGGCACGGCGTGATGGTAGCATCTTCTCTTTCAGTATAGAGCAGTACATCTGTGAATTCTTGATGCCATCAATGAAATGCAGCTCCCCGACACCAGCAGCACTCATGCAGCCCCACATAAGGACACTGCCACCACCATGTTTCACTGTAGGCACCATGCATTTTTCTTTGTATTCCTCACCTTTGCAACACCATACAGTTTTGAAGCCATCAGTTCCAAAAACATTTATCTTGGTTTCATCACTCCAGAGTATAGAGTCTTCATCTTTGGGCATGGGCCCTGGCAAACTCTAGGCAGGATTTATTGTGCCTGGGCTTTAGGAAAGGCTTCTTTCATGGACGGCACCTATGCATGCCATTCCTCTGCAGCGTACGCCGTATTGTGTCACGGGAAATAGTCCCCCCAGTTTGGCTTTCTACTTCTTCAGATAACTGCAGTGAACTTGCATGCCGATTTTCTTCAACCCTTCTCATCAGATGTCGCTCCTGTCGAGGTGTTAAGTTCCGTGGACGACCTGGACGTCTCTGTGAGATGGTTGCAGTTCCATCTTTTTTAAATTTTTGTACCACTTTTGCTACAGTATTCTGACTGATAAGTAAAGCTTTGCTGATCTTCTTGTAGCCTTCACCTTTCTGGTGTAAAGAAATTATTTTCTTTCTCAGGTCTTGTGACATTTCTCTTCCACGTGGTGCCATTGCTGACAGCATGAAATTGGAAGGGGTTTTAACACCCTTTTATAGTCAGCTGTCTGCTGGACTCCTGTGTAATGAATAATTAGACTCACCTGTGGTTGAATTCTTGTTAAATTACACATTTGTAGTCTAAAACTTATCACACAAAGTTTCTGCCAATCTCATGATAATCTTGAGTACCTATAGCCTCCTGGGACCCAGGAATAGACTTTTGTCCTCTGTAGTGGACATTATATTTTAGTGATTTTCTCTGACATCATACATGTCACAGTTTTAAGTCTGGATGTCCTGTAAAGAGCACATTCAGGGCTTTGCAGAGATACCACATTTTTAGAGGTTTCACCATGATAACAACAACTTTGTGGTCTTTAAATATGACTGAAAATGAAAATTAACACTCTTATGGAAATATGATAATATTTTCTAATTATCATTTAAATCGGATTCATTTTCAAATTGTTTGTTATAAATCACCATCTCAGGAAAACGTTATGGGGTTTCAAATCAAAATATGACTTTCTGTTATGAAACAGGACATTGATGCCCATGTCCACTGTAGAGGACACCAGGACTTAAATCATGTTTATCAGGCATTTTAGGAAATACAACAAGTGAATAGGGAAAGAAATTATATATCAATATTCCTATTAATTATTAGATATTATTATAAAAATGTTGCCAATTATTGCTCCCATTATTACACTTCTTTTTTCGTTGCATGTTGCTCCAATATACGGAGCCTTTGCAAAAATAAAAAATTGACAGAGTTTTGCGTGCACAAGAGAAACTTTCGCGTGCGCATGAGAAAGTATCGTTACAATTTCCGGTTTGTGTATACTAAAACCTATTTCATTTGTGCGTCACTGTAGCGAAATTGTACAGGTATTTAATTAATTTATGGGTGAAATATATGAATATAATAAATCATAAAGCTTTATGATTAATTATAATACATATACCGACCCAAGAGGAAATTATACATATATTGTGAATTAATTACAATGAATTATAATCAATTACATATATGATTAGTTCTGGTTTGATAATAATTTAGAGAAACTATTAGTTTGTCCAGCAAACCGTTAGCTCCTCATAGACTATTATAAAAAGGAAGGTTTTTCTCTGGCCACGAGAAAGACTTCCTATTCTAGCATCAATCCATAAAGCAAGGATACTGGATCGAAACGTTAAAGTGACCTGGGTTTTGTTGAATGAGCAAAAAAAATTATCGAGCATGAATATAATGTATTTAATATATGAAACTACGGATACAGAGGCTATACTACTAAATATACACAAATAATACACATATATAGAAAGCGAAAGTAAAGTCAAGAAAACAGAGGCGATCAAAGGAATGGCAACTTACGAACAGTTAAAACCTTTGAGAGCCAGCAAGGAAACTCAGCTTACACATCGAGCTTAAAACGCTTCGAAAAGAATGGTTCTATACTTGCATAGGTTCAGGTGCTGTGATCATTTCGTGTTTCTGCAGGAGTTTCGGTGCGTGCGGCTGAAGCGATTGGTCCTTTTCCAAGAAGGTGTTCTTCGGCGGGTTTTCAAACAAGCGTTTAACTTAAGAGTAAGATAACCGGAAAATAAAGAAAAAGGCACTCTTCCTAGGCGATGAAGAGTGAAGACTTCGGGCGAGGGATGAAGAGGGTTTGACAAAGAAACTTGTTGCCAAAAAGATGGTCGTCCCGAAGGGGGGGAGACCAATCTTGTCAGATGGCAAAGACATAAAAGGGGAGATACAGTTTATACTTGAGTTTTATCATTTAGAATAAAACTAATACAACTACAGTCACAGCTAAGCTTATATACTAGGGATAAATACATGCACCTTTAAATACAGCGACGGGTACACTTTGGCACAGTCATATTTGGAGGATACATTCACAATCTCCATGCGTGTTTGTGAGTGTCTGTATGTGTGTGTGTGTGTGTGTATTGGGGTTGTGGCTGGTGTCTGTGACCACATGACCCTTAGCCCCACCAGGGTGACTCTTTGAAGTCCCTAGAGCTGGTGAGAATTTCTTCTGTTTTTCTTCAATGAGGTAACAAAGGTGCCAATGGGGCAATTGGTCCCGGACTTGCCGGAGCCAATTCGTGATTTACACGCACAGTTCAGGAGGCTAAAAGCATTCTGAAGATTCTAAAGTTTTAGATTAGATTTTGAACAGACGCTACAGTCACTGTCTATGAAGAAAGCAAGAGTATGCATGCACATGAACTAATAAAGATCTATGTGCTCAAAATGATTAAGAAAATGCGAGTATGGGTGAATTAATAAAGATCTATGCTCAAAATTATGTAGAAAATGTGAGCATGGATGAATTAATAAAAATCTATTTGCTCAAAATGATGAAGAAAATGCGAGTATGGATGAATTAATAAAGACCTATTTGCTCAAAATTATTAAGAAAATTTGAGTATGGATGGATTAATAAAGATCTGTTTGCTTAAAATTATGAAGAAAATGCGAGTAGCCTATGGATGAATTAATAAAGATCTACAGGTGCTGGTCATATAATTAGAATATCGTGAAAAAGTTCATTTTTTTATTGTAAATTATTTTAAAAAATAAAACTTTCATATATTCTAGATTCCCTACATGTAAAGTAAAACATTTCAAACGTTTTTTTTTTAAATTTGTTGATTAGAGCGTACAGCTCATGAAAGTCCAAAATCCAGTATTTCAAAATATTAGAATATTTACATTTGAGTTTCATTAAATGACCATCCCTACAGTATAAATTCCGGGTATCTTTTGTTCTTTGAAACCACACTAATGGGGAAGACTGCTGACTTGGCAATGGTCCAGGAGACAATCATTGACACCCTCCACAAAGAGAGTAAGTCACAGAAGGTCATTACTGAATGGGGTGGCTGTTTACAGAGTGTATATCAAAGCATATTAAATGCAAAGTTGACTGGAAGGAAGAAATTGGGTAGGCAAAGGTGCACAAGCAACAGGGATGACCGCAAGCTTGAGAATACTGTCAAGTAAAGCCGATTCAAACACTTGGGAGAGCTTCACAATGAGTAGAATGAAGCCGGAGTCAGCGCATCAAGAGTCACCACACTCAGACATCTTCAGGAAAAGGACTACCAAGCCACTTCTGAACCAGAGACAACGTCAGAAGCATCTTACCTGGGCTAAGGAGAAAAAGAACTGGACAGTGAACAGTGGTCGAAAGTCCTCTTTTCAGATAAAAGTAAATTTTGCATTTCATGTTGAAATCATGGTCCCAGAGTCTGAAGGAAGACTGGAGAGGCACAGAATCCAAGCTGCTTGAAGTCTAGTGTGAAGTTTCTGAAGTCAATAATGATTTGGGGGGCCGTGACGTCTGCTGGTGTTGGTCCATTGTGTTTTATCAAGTGCAAAGTCAATGCAGCCATCTTCCAGGAGATTTTGGAGCACTTTATGCTTCCATCTGCTGACAAGCTTTATGGAGATGCTGATTTCCTTTTCCAGCAGGACTTTAGCACCTGCCCACAGTGCAAAAACCACTTCCAAGTGGTTTGCTGAGCATGATATTACTGTGCTTTATTGGCCAGCCAACATGCCTGACCTGAATCTATGGGATATTTTCAAGAGAAAGATGAGAAACAGTTGATCCAACAATATACAGATGATCTGAAGGCTCAATAGTGCCTCAGCAGTGCCACAGGCTGATCACTTCCATGCCACACTTCACTGATGCTGTAATTTGTGCTAGGAGCAAGTCATTTGCTGTAATATGTCCTGCCGATCAAGTATTGAGTGCACAAAAGAACATACTTTAAAGAACTTGAACTTTTCTGTTTTGCAAATCCATTTTTTGATTGATCTTAGGAAATATTCTAATATTTTGAAATACTGGATTTTGGACTTTCATGAGCTGTACGCTCTAATCATCAAAATTTAAAAAAAAAACTTTTGAAATGTTTTACTTTACATGTAGGGAATCTAGAATATATGAAAGTTTCATTTTTAAAAATAATTTATAATAAAAAAATGAACTTTTTGATGATATTCTAATTATATGACCAGCACCTGTATTTGCTAAAAATTATAAAGAAGAAGATAGTGTGAGAGTATGAATTAATAACGATCTGTTTGCTGAAATGTTGCTTTCGTAGGGCAGTTTATATCACTGCCTATATTATGTTTATATTATGTTTATATAGTTTATATTATGTCTGCTTTAAAGCATTCTCATGACGGCTGGGAAACCGCGACATGAATGGCTGTGTGCATTGTTCTTTTTGCCAAGTTAAAAAAAAAGGCTGATACAGTAAAAAGTGCTCAAAATGTGGCTTTCGGTATGGCAGTGCATCATATTTCAAGGAATTATGTACATTTTAACGAATTTAACTCTGTGGTATCCAAGAAATCGCGCTGGGAAATGGGCTCAGTGTGCATTGTCATAATGCCACGTTTAATGGTTCATGAAAAAACATTGGTACAGTAAAAATGATAAAACTTTGTATTTCGTTAGGGCAGTAGGCCATATTTATATTGTCCCATATAAAAATACTGGAACTGTAAAACGTAGGCCTACTAAAATGTCGTATTTCACAAGATCAAACGCCCCTTTATTAAACCACTTTGTCGGATTTAACGCATCCTTACAGGTGGCAGAGAAATGCTTATTTTCTTCATTCAGTTCTAACAGCGCTTATTGCGAGCAGAGCCATTGACATAAAGGACTTTAGATATAAAGGAAGGCACATGTTCAAAAAAATTAAAACGAATAATTAGCTGGATTCATCCTAGACGAACTGGTCTAAGAAAGCCAGATTTTGAGCAAATACAGCTTTATTAGTTCATGTGCATCCATACTCTTATTTTCTTCATAATTTTCATGATCTTTATTAGTTCATGTGCATCCATGCTCTCGCTTTCTTTATAGGCAGTGATGCACAAATGAAATAGGTTATAGTATACACAAACCGGAAATTGTAACGCGTGCGCACGACATAAGTTTCTCATGAGCACGCGAAAGTTTCTTGTGAGCATGCAAAAGTTTCTCGTGCGCACGCGAAACTCTGTCAATTTTTTATTTTTGCAAAGGTCCCTTTAGGGGCTCTGTAACAATAACATATTAATAAGCAGATTAGATACAGTGTATAGATGCATTGTATTGAATGGGAAAATCCATGTATGACTATTTTACCCACATACTGCATAAAGTAAAATGGTATATTGATTCATTCCGTTTTATCTTTCATAACATGGTTTAGAATCATCTTAATACAAAGTTTTAAAGCCTAAAAATTGATTGGTGATTAAAAAAAAATCCCATTGTTTTTGCCTATACATGTCATTTCATGTCATTTTATTTTTTAAACAATTTAGCCCTGGTGTCCACTACAGAGGACATAGCATAACATATGAATAAATATCATTTTTCAAAAACTTTTTTTTTTTTTTTTTTTTTTTTTTCATTGGTTTCTTATTCTCTAAACAATGTAATGATGTGAAAAAATACTAAATTCAAAAAACTTTTTTTGTCTGGGTCTCAGGAGGATAGAGTAGTAGTGCATCCTTCATATCTCTGAAAAGTCTTCAGTTTTATCATATTTATAAAAGATACATACGCTGTACAGAGTCTTTCCGAAAACAGCCGAGCGCCTGGAGGCGTGCCATGTGAGCGGAGTTAAAGAGTGACGAGCACATGCAGCTTTTGCGTAGCGGTCGTCTGCAAGCTATCAATGGTCAGCTAACAAATGTATTTAAACACACAAAATCAGGGGTGTGAAGTAACGAATTACAAATACTCACGTTACTGTAATTGAGTAGTTAAATTGTACTTTTTTTGTGTAGTTAAAAAAATGTGTACTTGAGTACATTTTAAGTGATGTATCGTACTTTTACTCCACTATTTTCCTCCATTTGTGGTCGTTACATACTTGTTTTAATTTTATTTTTATCCATCAACGTGATTGGATAGGGAGAGAGTAATTGGTCTGTGATCGTGCATACTTTAACTGCCACATGCAGTCAATCATGGCTGCTGTGGAAGTGCGTTCTTCAAGCATCAGTTCAATCGAGATGTCAGCATCTTCCTCTAATGTTATGGTAAATTTCGGATTCCTGCTTACTAAATGTAAATATATAGGTGTGACGGCCCGAGGGGTGGCCGCACAAGAGTGGTAATGTGAACGTATTGTCACACACACGCACACACACACGCACACATCCACATGCAAGCACTCATGCACACGTTTACATGGAAGACATGTTTATACATTTAAGGTTAATCTTTGTTTATCTTCCTTATTTGTTATTCACATTTATTTTGGTTTCAGTATAATTGCTTTTAATAACTACACAAAACAAACAATATTCATTCATTCTTTATTTGGTTTGCATATAATTACATTTATAACATATTTTTATATACATTGTTACTGACTTGGAGTGCACACAAATTAGTTACATTGTATCTGTTATTTATATTTGTTTCTATCTTTTGAGTTTAAGTTTACCGTTGACGTGTGGCGATCTTTCGACATGGTCTGCTACGGCCGCATCTTGGTGTCACGAAATTTGGAGTCTGGCCGGAACAGGGCGCTATTGGTTCCGCCCGGATTTTCCATTCACTGAGGTTGCCTGGGGGAGAAGGAAACGTTGTTGCCTTTTATTAATTGAGTTATGTAGTTGTACATTTGCTGTATTTGATTGCACTTTGTTTTTCTTTATTTTGATTTGATATATTTCTTTGTATGATTCTATTTTGATTTATTTGATGTTATATGTTAAATGTAAAGTTTCATTTGTTTCCCTCTTAATTTGTAATGGGCCCATCCTTTCCTTTATAAGTTGTTGCTTTGTTCATTAGATCAAGTCAGCTTCAGTTTGTTGCTTTCATTGTCCGAATAGTTTGACTTTATTTTCTTTTTGTTCGTTTTGTTACTTTTTTTATTTTGTTGTGTTGTAAAAGATTATGAGTTTGTAAAGTTGATTTTCTTTTCTTGGGTTCAAAAAAAAAAAAAAAAACCCATTTTTCTAGTAAATAGCTGGTGTTCCTTGTCCTTGGCTTCTCGGTCCCCCACAATAGGCTAGCCTATCTACAGGGCCTGAAATTGCAGGTAGGCTATCGTGTACAATATTAATAACTCCAGCAAGTGCCGCGATCATAATGCGGGGAAATCCCACTCCTATAGAAACGTGACGCACGATCTGTGCATTGCTGCGTCTCTCCCTCGCGCGCATCCTGTAGCAGTCACCTTGAGAAGTCGGAGACTCTTTGACTCTTGAAGAATTTAGTATGAGTGCGAGATGCGCGCTGTGCTGTTGGGGACGAAAAACACCTTACTGTACTGAAAATGGAGGACCAAATTCAGTACGCACCTTATGGTGATGATGATCTCGCCACACATCATGTTCTCACAGTGAAAAATACATTGCGGAGCAAAGAGAACACTGACAACGCGTGGAAAGACAAGACAGAGCAGGTTACTTTTGATATGAAACGAAGTCTCAAAATTCCAATTTTGTCATTTTTAAAGAAATTTAATAAATACCGATCCATCTCATGGTGTGTGATGCTGAACTCTCATGAATTTTTGTATTTT
Organism: Ctenopharyngodon idella; assembly: GCF_019924925.1. Classification (NCBI taxonomy): domain Eukaryota; kingdom Metazoa; phylum Chordata; class Actinopteri; order Cypriniformes; family Xenocyprididae; genus Ctenopharyngodon; species Ctenopharyngodon idella. The sequence goes on from NC_067223.1 coordinate 18,668,941, forward strand.
TGCATTTGCCATGCGTTCTTTTGCATAGTTTTTGTATTATTTGCACTGCTCCGAACATTGATATTTTATGTGCAGCAATAGCATGCTAACACTCAGTGGCCTTACACCTGATTTTACATATTTTTTATTTTTATTTCAAACATGATTTCAATGGGGATGAGTGTACTGAGAACTCTTTTATTTTTCATCTCTGTACTAGTCTTTCCGTGTTGTTTTCATGCTGTAGCGAATTAACTCAAAGGGGTAATATTAATAATTATTCATAACTCATTATGATTATTATTATGATTAAATATGAATATGTGAATCAGTTAATCAGATTAACTTGACGTAGCTACATTAAAATTAATATTACAATCAATTAACCTGTTCGTCCAGTGAACACTCAGTGTTAATTGTTTATTAATTATAAGAAATGTTCATTTCCAGGTTATGGGAAACAACATTCTTATTGTACAGTGCTACTCAGAGCATGTAGTCAAGATTTAAATCATTTAATTTATTAGCAGACGGAGTCAGAACCAAACATGTATTGTGCACAATTTTTATTAACTAACTCACAAACACATAACTAAACTAACAAACACATAACATACACGCAGGTCACACACATACGTAGGTAAAAATGAACAATGATAGAGTTGAACCGGAAGTGGGACTGGAAATGGAGCTATGGGAAAAAGTCAAAGACAATCTGGAAAAGAATCATCAGTTTCCTCAGTAATAAATCACCTTAGCTGACACAGGTGGTTTACAAATTAATACTAAATCGCTGTTTAGTGTTCAAATGTACGATACTTGCAAAATGCCTTTAGGCTGAGGAGCATCGGATCTGCCAGCTGAGGAGAAATCCTTGAGGATTCAGTCCGGAGTTGTAACCAATATCTTCTGCATTGGTCAAAGACATATGAAACAACTTGAGCTGTTAATTTGACTCTTAGTGGGGAAAGAGTTCTCCCTCTCCTAGTCAAGCACATGGTTAGGGGCAGGGCAGTCGCTGTGTTGTCGGAGAAGTAAGAGAGCGAGAGGAGCATTACGTTCTGACTTTAAGCTCTGGGAGAAGTCACACCCCTAAGGGTTGACCTAACCAATGAAATAGGTAGGCTCTCCGAGCGGCAAAATTCCTCTATGGGGCTTAAAGATTCTTGTAATACTGATGAATTGCACAGGTATCAACATGTCGCATACACAAGCATTTAAATCTTCTCGATGCGAACCCATAAACACTAAACATGGCATAATTGAAGTTACCTTAAATGCATCATAAAACATGTGAATACAATACTGAGTACAATACAACAAACAGTAATAATGGATACCATTTCCTGGGGATATGCATGTTAATTTATGGAACAGTCTGTCTATAAATTAATGCAGGAAAGTCTGTTTTCTGTGGGAAAGATGCAGGTTTTCTGTGTGTCTCTTTGTCTCTGCTCTTCTCTTCTCTTCCATGTGGCAACCAACATTCCTTAGCGCAATAAAACTTGTAACTGAGAACTTCTTGGGGGATGGGGGACAGACCCCAGAGTGAGCTTTAAACAATTATTGGTTAACTATAACAAATAATTGTGTCTGATTTGTCTCAGTCGTTACAATGCATTTTAAAAAAGATGGATAAATATTCTTCATTCTTTCTGACAAACAACAAAAGAAAATGTGAATTACAGTATGTACAATGTTTCATAAATGTTTAAATTGCAGTGTACAGTGTTTATTAGAATACACAGGTCAGTACTCACTATTCACTACTCACGAGTACTTTTAAATAAGCTACTTTTTTACTCTTACTCAAGTAGTTTTTTGGACAAGTACTTTTTACTCTACTCATACTACATTTTTTTTAAATTTAATGGTACTTTTACTTGAGTATATTTTTTCAGTACTCTTTCCATCACTACACATAATACACCACTGCATTATCCCTGGATAAGTTTTGAATCACTATAATGAATATAGCGTATAGTGAATGATGAATAATGAATTTATGAATTCACTACGTTCGTGTTGTTTACATTATATGCACTTAGGCGCCTATTGCCAACAAAACAGACATTTGATGCCCCCTCAAGAGTCACTCCTATATAAACTATAAAATAGGATACGTAATTAAAATGACTGAGCCCAATGAGGAAGAAAAAAAAAAGGAAAGGGAACAATCAAAAGCAACAATGTACAGTAGTGGTCTAAATAAAATAAATAAATAAATAAACAAATAAATAATAGAAGAAAAAAAAAAAGAAAAGAGAAAAAAGCTACACTTAATCACTTACAAGTCTGTTGGGCTCAAAAAAAGAAAGTAATCCTCTAAGAAATAGAGAGTACATTACATTACAGATGAAGATGAAAAAAGTTATCTGTCCAGAGAGTCCAAAAAAGCTTTAGCCGAGTTCGGATCATCGAACAAGTGAATCTTCCCCAGGTGTAAGCATCTGAGCCGGGCAGGGTAGGCGAATCCGTGATATAAGCCACGAGACACCATGATCTTGACAACTGAGGAGAACTCGCCACGTTTCTGCAGGATACCGGTGGATAAGTCTGAGTAAAACCAAAGCTCCGCGCCTTCGTGGGTAATTGTCTTCTTCAACGCTGCCCTCAGAACAGTTTCTTCTTCTGTAAACCGCAAAAAGCGAACCAGAACACTCCTCGGGGGTGAATTCGGATTGCTAGGCGCAAAAGAAGGAGATCTGTGGGCCCGTTCGATATCCAGGGTGAGAGAGTCTGCAGGCAGGTCTAGCAATTTGGGAATGGAGGAACGGAGAAATGGCGCGAGCGGACCGGAGCCTTCCGCTCCTTCTGGTAGGCCAACTATTCTCAAATTTTTCATCGACCTCTGTTCTCCAAGTCGTCCACTTTTGACTCAAGTTGTTCCACTTTAGTCAGTAAATTAGCAAGCTGGCCTTCGGCCACTGCTGCCGAGTCTTCCGCGGATGAAATTCTCCCTTCAGCCTCCGTTAGACGTGTCTCAATGCCCTCAATCCTTTCAGTGAGAGCCGCGAACGAATTTTGTAGAGACGAGACGGATCCAGCTATTCCCTCCAGCCGATTAGTTATTCATTCAAGACGAGAACCGTTGGCTTTTATTTCAGAAAGTACCAGCTCCATGTCTCATTGGGCCTCTGTTGCATTGGCGTTAGATCAAAAGAAAAAGACCATTCCCACCATGGGAATGGTCTTTTTCTTTGGATTTTTGTGAGCGTGTTGATCCGAAAATCAGAAAATCTTTGTTCAAAGTGGAATCAGACATAATTGAAAGTCTGTAAAGTTAATTAGAATGAAAGATTTGGAGGGAAAAATGTAAAATAAATGAATATTAGAGCGGAGCCGAGAACTCAAGCAGCCATCTCGCTCTGGGTCACGTGACGCCCCCCTGGTTGTCATTTCTGAGCATTACTACCTTTTCTACTTGCCTGTGTACTGACTTGGACTGTTTATTTGGATTCTGATTTCTGCTGCCTGCCCTGACCCCTTGCCTGTTTATTGTTTGTGCTTTGCTTGCTGCCTGCCTCGACCCATTGCCTGTCTATCGTTTCTGTTGCTTGCTGCCTGCCCTGACTACTGCCTGTTTACTGGATTTGTTCTCTGCTGTACTGCTATTTGTCTAATAAACTGCAGATGGATCAATACTCTTCTGACTCGTCACATATACACTAGGTTTCGGTTAATTTTTGTGACGGTTCACTTTTTCATTTCAGTGTCAGTTTATCTGCAGTAATGTCAGAGGAGCGAGGAAAGGACTCTCTCTCTAAGATGAGTCTCTCAGAGAAACACAGGTAACACTGCGTCTGTTTTCATTTTAAACTCTACTGGAGTTTGTTTTTCCTGTGAATAACAAAACTTTAAGCATTGTTTTATATTTGCAAATGCTTTACACAACTTCAATTTTGTACTTTTTAAATTAACATTGTCATTGACATTGACATTGTCTATAAAGCCCTGTTTGCTCTATACACAGTGCCGCAGTTAATAATTTGTTAATTACCTTCTAGACGCGACCACACTGAATTAATCCACATACATGACTTTGGTTTTTAGATCAAAATTATTGACAGACATTAGGAAACAAGTATACACTTAATTTAATTGAAGTCTGCTAACAAAACTGTCACAGATATTTCTGCTCTCCATTTCTGTCAATAAACAAAAACTTGACATGTTCTCTTGAATTACTCTTAGAGTATTTTTTTTCTTTGCATATTTCATCTCACTCATGTACATTAAAGAAATCGTTAAACCAGTGTGAGCCATGTAACGATATTTATTAGCTCAAAAGGGGAAATATTAATAATTAGTCATAACTCGTTATGATTAATTATAAATATTTGACTCAGTTAATCAAATGAACTTAATGTTAATTTGTTTTCTACCACTATTGGTTTTCAGTGCAATAGGTTTAGACGTTGAAGGATGTAATGTGTAATATTGTTACCTGAAAATTTCTGTGCACTGATATATATATATATATATATATATATATATATATAAAAAGGTTTGTTTCTGAACTGTTTTCTTCAAAAGAAAGATGTTCAAATCTTTAAGGGAAGGAGTGTAATAGATGTGCTGATTCACTGATATGTAAGCCACGCCCATTTGTATGTACGTGAGTTCTCCATATGTGTTTGAGCACTCAGTAAACAAGTGAACACGCAAAGCATGTGTCTGTCGTTCCTCTTTCCAAGCCAGCCTCAAATCATAATATATTACACTGTAAATGGTGTGAGTGTGTGTATTTCTGTGGAGGATTAGATAAAGACACGGATGTGTTTCAGAGACAGTTGAACCTCCTTTACTAAAGTGTTTTTCTCTCTCTCTCTCTGTCTCTGTTCTTCGTGTCATTAGTGTAAGATCAGGCTCACATGTGTCCAGCTCTGAGTCTCTGAAGAGTGACTGGTCAAAAGAGAAAGGACCAGACTTCAGTGAGAGAAAACCATCATCTAATAAAAGGTATTTTGTATGTTTACATTACATTATAGGGTTAGATTATTTGTCCACAGTGGTATATGTGATTGAACTTGACTGAATAAATCAATAAGTCACAATAAAACTCAATTCCTGGGAACCTTATGGAACTCATTCCAGAAACAATTACACAGACAGCCACAAGAAGGCTTTAAATTCACTATGGAAAATAGATCATGCAACTAAACATGTATACAGTTGCAAGAAAAAGTATGTGAACCACTTGCAGAATCTGTGAAAATGTGCAAAATTTTAACAAAATAAGAGAGATCATACAAAATGCACGTTATTTTTTATTTAGTACTGTCCTGTGTAAGATTTTTTACATAAAAGATGTTTACATATAATTCATAAGACAAAAAAAAAATTTTTTTTTTTTTGAATTTATTAAATTTATTTGACTGAATTTATTAAAATGACCCAGTTGAAAAGATTGTGAACCATTGATTCTTAATACTGTGTGTGGTAACCTGGATGATCTACGACTGTTTTTTTTGTTGTGTGATGGTTGTTCATGAGTCCCTTATTTGTTCTGAGCAGTTAAACTGAGCTCTGTTCTTGTCACGTAAGCACAGAGACAAGAAGGTAAGATCCACGTGCAGCTTTAATGGGGTAATCCAATAAACATAATCCAGGCAGGCGAGGGTCAAAGTCCACAGAACAGTCCATACAAAATAAAGCAAAACACAAACGGAAGCAGGTGACATGAAATTAAACCGCGATCACAAAAGCAAAAACAAACCAAGTATAAATAGACAGACACTGATGAGCAAACACAAAACAGCTGGTTGCAATGACAGGATAATGAGTCCGGGAAGTGTGTTATGGGAAATGAAGTCCAAGGGGTGAAACAAGAGTCCAGGTTGGAGTGCCCTCTAGTGGCCGATTAGGGCACTCTCACTAGTAATCATGACAGTACCCCCCCTCAAAGGAGCGGCTACCAGACGCTCCACCAGACAAAACAAAAAACAAAATTCTCAGGAGGGAGGTGGACTGGAGGAGGACCAGGGGGAGGGATGGTGGGCCAGGTCCAGAGTCCCCGACCGAAGGCCAGGGGGGAGCCGGAGGAACAGACCACGGGGGCTCCATGAAGGTCGGAGTCCTGGCTGAGTGCCAGGGCGGTGCTGGAGGAACTGACCAGGCGGGTTCCAGCAGGTCTGGAGTCCTGGCTGATTGCCAGGGTGGTGCTGGAGGAACTGACCAGGCGGGTTCCAGCAGGTCTGGAGTCCTGGCTGAATGCCAGGGCGGTGCTGGAGGAACTGACCAGGTGGGCTTCAGCAGGACTGACAGCCTGGGCGGCGGCGGCGGCAGGGCAGACGGCCTGGGCGGCGGCGGCGGCAGCAGCAGGGCAGACCAAGGGAGCTCAGAGACCACATCAGGAAGAACGGGCTGCTCATTGACAGGCTCCGAGGCCGTATCATGGAGAGCTGGCTGCTCTGGGACAACAGCAGGCTGCTCTGGGACAACAGCAGGCTGCTCTGGGACAACAGCGGGCTGCTCTGGGACAACAGCGGGCTTGGGCTGGTAGACTGTTCCAAAGTCAATAAAGTTCGGGTGCATCCTCCACGCACGCAGGACAGCCAGAACATAAAAAGTGAAGATAGCCCTCTTGGCCATAACAGGACTGACAAGGAGAGCGGGCTGCTCCGGGGCGGCAGCGGGCTCGGGCTGCTCCGGGACGGCAGCGGGCTCGGGCTGCTCCGGGACGGCAGCGGGCTCGGGCTGCTCCGGGACGGCAGCGGGCTCGGGCTGGCAGACTGGTCCACGATCAAAGGAACTGGAATGTATCCTCCAGGCCCGCAAGACAGCCAGAACATAGAACGTAAGAACAGTCCTTCTGGCCATGACGGGGCTGACAGGAAGCGCATGCGGGGCTGGAGCAGACTCTGAAAAGGCCTCCGGGCCTTGAAGAATGAAGGAAGCCTTCCTCCTCCTCTTCCTCCTTTTACGTGAGTGAGGCGGTGACTCAGTACCCACCTCCTCTGTGGGCTTTGGAGCAAACTCACGGACTGGAGCTGTCTCACGGGCTGGAGCGGGCTCACGGGCTGGAGCGGATTCACAGACTTGAGCGGACTGACGGGCTGGAGCGGGTTCCGGAGTGGGCCCACGGGCTGGAGCGGGCTGACGAGTGGACTGATGGGCTGGAGCAGGTGCTGGAGGTAACCGAATCTGCCCATTCTTACGCAGATGCAGGTAATTAGAGAAATTCCAGAAATTTAACCCCTTCACCAGCTCCATCTCCCACTGCGGCAGAGGGTCATCTAAGCAGTTATTAAATGTGTCCTTGAGGACCGCATCAGGGAGACTAAACCTCTCCGCCCGTGACCAGAACTTCTGGGTGAATGCCCGCACCTCCATACCTCTCTGGAGAAGTTTAGTCAGATCCTGGGGACCGCTCTGACTTCCCCGGGTGCTAGCCGCTGGCCGGAGTCTCCTGCTGCTGGATCTTTGCATGATCGCGGTTTCTGTCACGTAAGCACAGAGACAAGAAGGTAAGATCCACGTGCAGCTTTAATGGGGTAATCCAATAAACATAATCCAGGCAGGCGAGGGTCAAAGTCCACAGAACAGTCCATACAAAATAAAGCAAAACACAAACGGAAGCAGGTGAAATGAAATTAAACCGCGATCACAAAAGCAAAAACAAACCAAGTATAAATAGACAGACACTGATGAGCAAACACAAAACAGCTGGTTGCAATGACAGGATAATGAGTCCGGGAAGTGTGTTATGGGAAATGAAGTCCAAGGGGTGAAACAAGAGTCCAGGTTGGAGTGCCCTCTAGTGGCCGATTAGGGCACTCTCACTAGTAATCATGACAGTACCCCCCCTCAAAGGAGCGGCTACCAGACGCTCCACCAGACAAAACAAAAAACAAAATTCTCAGGAGGGAGGTGGACTGGAGGAGGACCAGGGGGAGGGATGGTGGGCCAGGTCCAGAGTCCCCGACCGAAGGCCAGGGGGGAGCCGGAGGAACAGACCACGGGGGCTCCATGAAGGTCGGAGTCCTGGCTGAGTGCCAGGGCGGCGCCGGAGGAACTGACCAGGCAGGTTCCAGCAGGTCTGGAGTCCTGGCTGAATGCCAGGGCGGTGCTGGAGGAACTGACCAGGCGGGTTCCAGCAGGTCTGGAGTCCTGGCTGATTGCCAGGGTGGTGCTGGAGGAACTGACCAGGCGGGTTCCAGCAGGTCTGGAGTCCTGGCTGAATGCCAGGGCGGTGCTGGAGGAACTGACCAGGTGGGCTTCAGCAGGACTGACAGCCTGGGCGGCGGCGGCGGCAGGGCAGACGGCCTGGGCGGCGGCGGCGGCAGCAGCAGGGCAGACCAAGGGAGCTCAGAGACCACATCAGGAAGAACGGGCTGCTCATTGACAGGCTCCGAGGCCGTATCATGGAGAGCTGGCTGCTTGGTGATGGCCTCAGTGACTGTATCAGGAAGAGCAGGCTGCTCTGGGACAACAGCAGGCTGCTCTGGGACAACAGCGGGCTTGGGCTGGTAGACTGTTCCAAAGTCAATAAAGTTCGGGTGCATCCTCCACGCACGCAGGACAGCCAGAACATAAAAAGTGAAGATAGCCCTCTTGGCCATAACAGGACTGACAAGGAGAGCGGGCTGCTCCGGGGCGGCAGCGGGCTCGGGCTGCTCCGGGACGGCAGCGGGCTCGGGCTGCTCCGGGACGGCAGCGGGCTCGGGCTGCTCCGGGACGGCAGCGGGCTCGGGCTGGCAGACTGGTCCACGATCAAAGGAACTGGAATGTATCCTCCAGGCCCGCAAGACAGCCAGAACATAGAACGTAAGAACAGTCCTTCTGGCCATGACGGGGCTGACAGGAAGCGCATGCGGGGCTGGAGCAGACTCTGAAAAGGCCTCCGGGCCTTGAAGAATGAAGGAAGCCTTCCTCCTCCTCTTCCTCCTTTTACGTGAGTGAGGCGGTGACTCAGTACCCACCTCCTCTGTGGGCTTTGGAGCAAACTCACGGACTGGAGCTGTCTCACGGGCTGGAGCGGGCTCACGGGCTGGAGCGGGCTCACGGGCTGGAGCGGATTCACAGACTTGAGCGGACTGACGGGCTGGAGCGGGTTCCGGAGTGGGCCCACGGGCTGGAGCGGGCTGACGAGTGGACTGATGGGCTGGAGCAGGTGCTGGAGGTAACCGAATCTGCCCATTCTTACGCAGATGCAGGTAATTAGAGAAATTCCAGAAATTTAACCCCTTCACCAGCTCCATCTCCCACTGCGGCAGAGGGTCATCTAAGCAGTTATTAAATGTGTCCTTGAGGACCGCATCAGGGAGACTAAACCTCTCCGCCCGTGACCAGAACTTCTGGGTGAATGCCCGCACCTCCATACCTCTCTGGAGAAGTTTAGTCAGATCCTGGGGACCGCTCTGACTTCCCCGGGTGCTAGCCGCTGGCCGGAGTCTCCTGCTGCTGGATCTTTGCATGATCGCGGTTTCTGTCACGTAAGCACAGAGACAAGAAGGTAAGATCCACGTGCAGCTTTAATGGGGTAATCCAATAAACATAATCCAGGCAGGCGAGGGTCAAAGTCCACAGAACAGTCCATACAAAATAAAGCAAAACACAAACGGAAGCAGGTGACATGAAATTAAACCGCGATCACAAAAGCAAAAACAAACCAAGTATAAATAGACAGACACTGATGAGCAAACACAAAACAGCTGGTTGCAATGACAGGATAATGAGTCCGGGAAGTGTGTTATGGGAAATGAAGTCCAAGGGGTGAAACAAGAGTCCAGGTTGGAGTGCCCTCTAGTGGCCGATTAGGGCACTCTCACTAGTAATCATGACAGTTCTTCAGAAAAAATCTCCAGGTCCCAAAAATTCTTCAGTTTTCCACCATCTTTTGCATATTTGAACCCTTTACAACAACCCTTTATCTCCCTTATTTTGTTACAATTATTAACATTTTCACAAATTCTGCAAGTGGTTCACATACTTTTTCTTGCAACTGTATATCCATCCATCCATCCATCCAACTGTAGTCATAAATGTACAAATGCACAGCTATACTGCATTTAATTAATATTTGTAACGTTAAACCTTTTCAAATGAGATTAAAGTATCTCCTGTAGTAAAGTGTTTCTCTCTGTTCTTTGTGTCATTAGTGTAAGATCAGGCTCACATGAGTCCAGCTCTGTGTCTCTGAAGAGTGACTGGTCAAAAGGTGATCCACCAGAATTCAGTGAGAGAAAAACATCATTCAGTAAAAGGTATTTCATGTGTTTCTAATTTTTGGTCCCATGTTGACTGTGTTAGAAAGTTGTATCAGTGAATAACAACAATGAAACATTTTAGATCAAGTATTTATCAGAGTATTCACAGGCAATGTTTTTTTTCTCTTTCTGTAATATTTTGCCTGGAAAATCAATATTTTATTTGATATATTTGATTACAGGCTTCAATATGAGACATTAGACTCAGACGTTCAGACTCACAGGAAACACAAGAATTTCAAAGACAATCTCCTGTGGATCTTCCAGGCAGGAAAACACATTTTCATAAATGTTTAATATTTATTGCAAACAAGTATGTTATTGAACAAAGAAATTTAATTTGATTCCTCTTGATTACTTATTTTTCCTTTTAAGCGCACATTTTTTTCTTTCTATTTGTTAAAATAAAAAACAGAAAACTGCTGGTTAGAAAGTTAGTCTTTTAACTGGTTTTTTTTTTTTTTTCTTTTACAGATATTATAATTATTGACTGAGTAGTGTGGATCTTGACCAAGTCCAGATATACAATTTGGTTTAAATTGTGTTATTCTGTCTTTTTTTCTTACTTTTGTTTGCAGGATCTTGAGAGCAAAATAATCACGTTTCTGAAGAAAGAGCTGGAAAAGTTTAAGAAAATATTACAGAATGAGAACACACAATATTTTGTGAAGGATATTAATGAGAATGGATGCAGTATCAAAGCAGCAGCTCTTGATCTCACACTACATTACCTGAGAGAGATGAAGCAAGATGAAGCTGCTGATGCTCTAGAAGGTCAGAGACTCATAACCATCTGTCTAATTGTCACTTATAAATGTAGGAGAGAAAATTAAGACTAAAACTATCTATTTTTTTGTTCCTGTGTTAAGATGAACTGCGCTTCATTCATCAGCTCAAATGTAGCCTAAAGAAGAAGTATCAATGTGTGTTTGAAGGAATTGCGAAGCATGGTGACTCCACACTTCTGAATAACATCTACACGGATCTCTATATCACAAAAGGTGGCAGTGAGCAGGTCAACACTGAACATGAGGTAAGACAGCTTGAAGTTGCTTCCAGGCGTCATGAATCTCAAGAGATACAGGTTGAATGCAGAAATTTGTTTGAAGCACCGAAAGAAGACGAGAAGATCCGAACTGTACTGACAAAAGGAGTTGCTGGCATCGGAAAATCAGTCTCTGTGCAAAAGTTTGTTCTGGGCTGGGCTGAAGAAAAAGAAAATCAAGATATCAGCTTCATATTTCCTCTTCCATTCAGAGAGATGAACTTAATGAAGAAAGAAAAACTAAGTTTGATGGACCTTGTAACTCATTTTTTCCCAGAGACAAAAGGACTGAACCTTACAAGATGGAATCAATCCAAAGTCCTATTCATCCTTGATGGATTGGACGAATGTCGCCTTCCTCTGAAGTTTGATCGTAATGAGACGTGGTGTGATGTATCGTCACCAGCCTCTCTGGATGTTCTCCTAACGAACCTCATGAAGGGAAATCTGCTTCCTTCTGCTCTCATCTGGATCACCACCAGACCAGCAGCTGCCAGTAAGATTCCTCCTGACTGTATCGACCGGCTGACAGAGATACGAGGATTCAATGATGCACAAAAGGAAGAGTACTTCAAAAAAAGATTCATGGATCAGAATCAGGCCAACACAATCACTGATCATGTTAAAAAATCAAAGAGTCTATTTATCATGTGCCATATCTCAGTCTTCTGCTGGATTTCAGTCACTGTTCTCGAGAATATTCTGGAGGAAAAAAGAAATAATGATGTGAAAAATAATCAGGCTGATGAGATCTCTAAAACACAGCTGGAATCTAATATTGAAGACACTCCCAAGACTCTGACACAAATGTACACACACTTTCTCCGCTTTCAGATCAAGCAGAGCCACCGAAAGTATGATGGAGAATACGCAGCAAATGTTTCCTGGGATAAAGATGCCATCCTTTCACTGGGGAAACTGGCATTTCATCAGCTGGAAAGAAACAATGTGATCTTCTATGACACAGACCTGGAAGCCTGTGGAATTGACGTCTATAAGGCATCAGTGTACTCAGGCATGTGTACTCAGATCTTTAAGGAGGAAACAGGGATCATACTTGGTACCATGTACTGTTTTGTTCACTTGAGCATTCAAGAGTTTATTGCAGCCCTTTATGCACATCTGTTTCTAGACCTCAACAAGACAAGTGTGTTAGATCATGAGTCTACAGAACAGGAAAACAAAAATGAAACCATGATTGATTTACTCAAGACTGCAGTGGACAAGGCGCTTGAGAGTGACAATGGACACCTGGACCTTTTCCTTCGCTTCCTCCTTGGTCTATCACTCCAGTCCAATCGACGACTCTTACGGGGTCTGTTAACACAGAAAGACGACAATGACCAGAGCAACAAGGAAATAGTTCAGTACATCAAGCAGAAATTAGAAGATAATCTGCCTGCAGAGCGATCCATCAATCTGTTCTACTGTCTGAACGAACTGAACGACCAAACTCTGGTGAAAGAGATTCAGACCCACCTTAGCAAAGGAAGTCTCTCATCTGGTGACCTTTCACCTGCCCAGTGGTCTGCTTTGGTATTTATGTTGACATCAGAGCTATAGCTGGAGGAGTTTGAGCTTCAGAAATTCAAGAAATCAGACGAGTGTCATATTTGATGTACACATTTTAAAATGGACTTTCTACCAAATATTTTTTATCAAGTTCAAATTCTTCTTTTTCATATAATTTTTTTATTATTTCAAATTTAGTAAATATTAAGTAAAATAAATATTAATTTAATTTCAGCAATTGTTATATATATTTTTACTATCTTCAAATATATAGGAGAGGTTTTGGTGTGGATGCGTGTGTGGCCCATACACACAGGATAGCTGTGGCCACAGTTGTAAGTGCTGCACATTCTAGAGACTGGCATGGCAGCCATCTCGGCTGAGGGCTCAGGCGTGGCAGGCATAATGTGAACAGCCTCAGACTTGACCGGCATGATGTGAACAGCCTCTGGCTGGGCAGGCATGGCATGAACAGTCTCTAGACTGGCAGGCATAATGCGAAGAAACTATAGTATGGTATAGCGGCCATCTTATCTAAAGACAACAAATCTTGAGACTGGTCTCTGATGTGGAGACCATGTTGTGAACAGTCTCTGGCATGGCAGGCATGGCGTGAATAGGCCTTAGCATGCAGGGGCGGCGCTAGATCATTGACAGGGGGAGCTGGGCAATTACTTGTAAATATGCGCAAAAACGTTTTATTTTTTATATGAATAATAAAATAAATATGAGGAAAACTCACCCACTTAATTTTTACCATTTTATTACATTATTATTTGATTGTCAGATTATTTTAATCTCTGTTTATTGTCCCGAATCGTGCCTCATTCTCAGTTTGTCCTTTTCACTCATTGAATGCATAAGCCTATGGGAAAAGAGTCATGAACATGAAGCCAATCCGTTCACAAAAACTTCTCCCAATTTTACTTCTGTACATGGCTTTTATACATGTTCAGGGGGTGGTGTAGCAACTGTCCAATGAGAATATACAGTTGCAAGAAAAAGTATGTGAACCACTTGCAGAATCTGTGAAAATGTGCAAAATTTTAACAAAATAAGAGAGATCATACAAAATGCATGTTATTTTTTATTTAGTACTGTCCTGAGTAAGATATTTTACATAAAAGATGTTTACATATAATCCATAAGACAAAAAAATAGCTGAATTTATTAAAATGACCCAGTTCAAAAGTTTGTGAACCATTGATTCTTAATACTGTGTGTGGTTACCTGGATGATCTACGACTGTTTTTTTGTTGTGTGATGGTTGTTCATGAGTCCCCTGTTTATTCTGAGCAGTTAAACTGAGCTCTGTTCTTCAGAAAAAAACTCCAGGTCCCAAAAATTCTTCAGTTTTCCACCATCTTTTGCATATTTGAACCCTTTACAGCAGTGCCTGAATGATTTTGAGATCCATCTTTTCACATGGAGGACAACTGAAACACAACTATTAAAAAAGGTTCAAACGTTCACTGATGCTTCAGAAGGAAACATGATGCATTAAGAGTCGGGGGGTGAAAACTTTTGAACAGGATGAAGAGGTCCAAATTTTTCTTATTTCGCTTGAATATCATTTTTCTTCATTTAGTACTGCCCTTCGGAAGCAACAGAAAATACTTGCATGTTTCCCGCAAGACAAATTAAATACAATTTACCTTGATCTTCAAACTCCAAATGTTTTCACCCCCCATCTATTAATGCATTGTGTTTTCTTCTGGAGCATCAGTGAATGTTTGAACCTTTTTTATTACTTGTGTTTGAGTCCCTCAGTTGTCCTCAGTGTGAAAAAACGGATCTCAAAATCATTCAGTCACTGCTGTAAAGGGTTCAAATATGCAAAAAATGCTGGAAAACTGAAGAATCTGCAGGACCTGGAGATTTTTTCTGAAGAACAGAGCTCAGTTTAACTTCTCAGGACAAACAAGGGACTCATGAACAGCCATCCCAAAACAAAAAAAACAGTCATAGATCATCCAGGTTACCACACACAGTATTAAGAATCAGTGGTTCACATACTTATGAATGGAGTTATTTTAATAAATTCAGCTATTTTTTTTTGTCTTGTGGATTATATATAAACATCTTTTATGTAAAATATCTTACTCAAGACAGTACTAAATAAAAAGTAACATGCATTTTGTATTATCTCCCTTATTTTGTTAAATTATTAACATTTTCACAGATTCTGCAAGTGGTTCACATACTTTTTCTTGCAACTGTACATTCATGATATAGGAATGTGGTACATATAGAAAAACAATTCTAAATATGGTCAACTTCTGGCTGAAGGCCCCCTTCTACCCGGCCTTATGGCCCTCTTTCCTAGACAAAGAAAGGGAGACCCTTTCTTGGCTGCTTTCCAAGAAACACACACATATACATATTGTACATTGAAAACAGATGTGTGATGAAACAATAACAATTCTTCTCCGTTCTCACCTGGCCTTAAAGACCAGGGAGAGAGAAAACAGGGAGAAACAGGGAAAGAAAAATCAGGCTGATAAGATTTATATTACATTGACTCAGCACAATTTAAATACATTTTTTATGAAATTAAACAAGCTTTACTTGTTTAATTGTTTTTTAAGTAATAAAATTTTAGCTCTTAAGAGTGAGTGTTGCACCTTTGTTCAGTTCAATTGAATTTTGATCTTCGGTTGCACCTCTTCTTGTATTGGTAGAGCACCTTTTTTCATATTTGTTATGAAATTAAACAAGCACATAGATCAGTCAGTTCCCAACATTTTTTTTTTTTAATAGGCAGACGTTCACTGAACAAGCATTTCAGAATTTCAGTCAGTGGCAAAATAACAACAAAAGGCACTGGGATATATTTACTTGCAATTTAAAGTTTAAAACCAGGCTTCGCTCTCTGTGGACGATGGCCAAATGTGCCGTGCTGCTGTTTCGGACATCCCCACAGTTGCTTATATGTCTTCAAATGTCGGAGACAGGACAAAGATCTCTTAAATATAGAGGGGAATTTGTACAAGTCAATAAATGCATCTTTATATGGTCCAAAAAGTAAATTAGTGTTAATGCGGAGGAGTGTGGAATCTAAAGTATTAGCGCACATAGGTAGGAGGCGCACACACAATTTTTTTTTTTTTTTTTTTTTTGTCAGCATCGGCAACTTCATCTTTGTGTTACAGTACAGAAGGGACGGAGACAACGGGAAACAGGTAAGTGATGTTTATTGAACAACCAGAAGAACAAGTAGTGATGCAGGTGAGTAAATGGCAATATAGCATGTTGAGTGGAAGATAACTGAGTGGTAATACTGTCCTTTGTGTTGTAGGAGTGGAGATCGTGGATGGCAGAGGAATGGAGATTGTAGCAGAGATGAGACGACACTGGGGAACTCACACGAAGACTGGAACACGGAAGGAAACTAGGAGCACACTGGAGAAGAGACAGTAAGTATACTGGAGTCCTTGAGGTAAGCATAGAAGATGTTCTATGTGCAAACAAGACCGGACGCTAACTGAAGTGTGTGCGAGTCTTATGTAGTGGCTGATTAGGGTGTTGATAGATGACAGGTGCGTGTGCTCAGAACTCTGGTGAGGGAGTGCGCTGTGATTGGGTGATGGTGGGGCCTGGCGTGTCTGTGACAGTACCCCCCCCTCCACGGCCCACTCCTGAGGGCCGAGGACCCTGACATCGTGGTGGTCGTCCTCTTCCACGTGGGGCAGGCCTGTCTGGATGAGAGGCGTGGAAAGTGTCAAGCAGGTTTGGGTCTAGGATGTTGTTTCTGGGTACCCACGAGCGTTCCTCGGGACCGTAGCCCTCCCAGTCCACCAGGTACTCCAAAAGACTACCACGGTGCCGGGAGTCCAAGATCTCATTCACTTGGTAAGCGGCTCCGTCTTCCAGGATTAGAGGAAGGGGGGGGGGGGGGGTTCAGCTGCTGCGCCATGCTCTGTGGAGACAGAAACGGAAGAGTGGTGAGGTTTTAGCAGAGACACGTGGAAAGTGGGATGAATGCGATACTGTGCAGGTAACTTGAGTTGGTAGGTGACCGGGTTGATCTGCTTGGTGATGGTAAAGGGGCCAATGAATCTGGGACTTAGCTTTATGCAGGGCAGACGCAGTCTGATGTCCCTAGTAGACAGCCAGACCTTCTGTCCCGGTTGGTAGACTGGAGTGTTGGAACGTTGAAGGTCGGCTGTCATCCTGCGTCTGCGCAAAGCAGTACGGTTCCCCTGACCAGGAGAAGAGTGGGGGTTGGTAACCCAGCACGGACTGGAAGGGAGTGAGTCCAGTAGTAGGTTGGCACAGGGAGTTCTGTGCGTACCCAGGAACTGGTTTCAAGAGTCCTGGTGGCCATGGCAGAAGGTACGGAGGAACTGGCCGATCTCCTGGATCTTCCTCTCCGTTCGACTGTGGGTGGTATCAAGACGAGAGGCTCACGGTCACACTTAGGAGAGAGAAGAATGCTTTCCATACTCTGGAGATGAACTGAGGTCCTCGATCCCATACTATGTCCTCTGGAATTCCGTAATTTATGAAGATGTGGTTGAACATGATCTCAGCAGTTTCCATTGCAGTAGGCAGACCTCTTAAGGGAATTAGACGGCAAGACTTAGAGAGTCTGTCTATTACCACCAGGACACAGGTACAGTTGTTAGATACAGGTAGGTCTGTGATGAAGTCCACTCCTAGGTGTGACCATGGTCTGTTGGGAACGGGCAGAGGATGGAGCTTGCCGGAGGGAAGATGGCAAGGGCTTTTCGAGATGGCGCATTCCTGGCATCCTTGCACATACCTTCTCACGTCCCTTGCCATGTTTGGCCACCAGAAGCACTCTTTCAGCAGCGAGAGAGTTTCATTGACCCCGGGGTGGCTAGTGCCCAGCGACGTGTGGGAAGAGTGGATGAGTGGAGTGCGCCGTGTCCTGTTGATGTACTGCAAACCTGGGGGGCAGCCCGGCGGAGTGTTGGTGGAGGCATTGGAGGAATGAATGGTGGCTTCAGACCAGCTGACGGGACTCACAATAATCTTTTCAGGTAGGATTGATTCGGGCTCTTGTGTTTTCTTCAGGGGCATAGAGACAAGATAAGGCGTCCGCCTTGACATTCTTGGGACCTGGACGATAGGAGATAGTGAAGTGAAAACATGTGAAGAATAGCGCCCAGCGTGCCTGTCAGGGATTCAATCTCTTGGCATCTCTGAGATACTCCAAGTTTTTATGGTCAGTAAGTACCAAGAAGGGGTACTTGGCACCCTCCAACCAATGCCTCCACTCTTCCAGGGCCAGCTTGATGGCCAGAAGTTCCCTGTTGCCGATGTCATGGTTTCTCTCCGCCGGGCTGAGTTTGCGAGTGAAGAAGGCACATGGATGGAGTCTACTTGGATTCCCCTACTGCTGAGATAACACCGCTCCCACTCCCATGGTTGAAGCATCCACCTCGACTATGAAGGGCTTCTCTGGATCAGGATGAATGAGGAGGGGAGCGGTGATGAAAGCTTCTTTCAAGGTGTTGAAGGCATCGGTGGCAGCTGGTGACCAGGACAGAGACTCAGGCCTGTTGCGGAGGAGGTTGGTCAATGGGCTTGTGATGGAGCTGTAGTTTTGGATAAACCTGCGGTTGAAATTTGCAAATCCTAGGAACCTTTGGAGTTCTTTGATGGTGGATGGAGTTGGCCAGTTCTTGATGGCTTCGACCTTCCCCTCGTCCATTTGGATGCCACTGCTGTCGATGTTGTAGCCAAGGAACTGCACTGAGGGTTGATGGAAAGAGCATTTTTCAGCCTTGACGAACAGATGGAATTCCCTCAGGCGTTTCAGGACCTCCGCAATGTGGTGGCGATGTTCGGCCATGCTCCGGGAGTATATCAGGATGTCATCAATGTAGGCCAGAACAAACTTGTGAAAAAACACCCGGAGCACCTCGCGGATGAAGTCCTGAAATACAGAGGGGGCGTTGACCAGACCATATGGCATGATGCAATACTCATAGTGTCCGGTAGGGGTCATGAAGGCTGTCTTCCATTCGTCCCCCTCACGTATTCGGATGAGGTTGTAAGCGCTGCGGAGGTCCAACTTGGTAAACACAGTGGTACCGCGGAGATGTTCCAAGGCCGCTGGGACAAGGGGAAGTGGGTAGTGGAACTTGACAGTAATCTTGTTGAATGCCCGGTAATCGATACAAGGCTGCAAGCCTCGGTCCTTTTTTGCCACAAAGAAGAAACTCAAAGCAGCAGGGGAAGTAGACGGGCGGATGTAGCCTTGTTGTAGGCCGTCGCTGGCATAACAAGGAGGGGGCGTAACAAGGAGGAATATCCACCGAACGTTTCTCCACAGGACTTTCGATGGAAGTAGTGCAGACGGGAAGAGACTCTGGACGAGGAGAGGAATGCAGAGGTAACGCAGGAAAACTGCGTTGGGAAACAGTTATCGCCCCACTTCAGGATTTCGCCGGTTTTCCACGAGATGACAGGATTATGCTGCTCCAACCATGGGCGCCCTAAAACCACATCAGCGGTGGATTCCTCCAGAACCAGCAGATGTTGATGTTCGATGTGTAGAAGGCCAACTTGGAGTTGCACTTGTCCGACACACAAATGTATCCGTCTACGACTGCAAGGTTTTCCAGTTATTGAGTGTATCTGGTAGGTGGACAGCGTGACTGTGGTCTTGAATTTGAGCTGGCGGCAGAGGGCGCCAGAGACAAAGTTACCCGCTGACCCGGAGTCGACGAGAGCATTGACCGGAATGGAAACATTGGCAGCAGTAAGAATTACAATGGCAGTGAGAGGCTTCATCTTACTTATAGGAGGAAGAATGGCACTCACCATGGGACGAGGAGGACGAGTGGGGCATGCTGAGATGACATGTCCAGGAGCACCACAATATAAACATAATCCCTGGGTCAGCCGCCTCTGCCACTCAGTAAAAGTCAGCCGGGTATTTTCCAGTTGCATGGGTTCATTGCCTGGTTCTGGAGGACTGATGGATTCTGGACGGCGGAGGGATGATGTTAGTAGCGACTGGCCCTGGTGCTCTTCGAGACACGACTGCATACGAGTGGCGAAGCGAATGGAGAGTTGGATGAATCGTTCTAGCCCGATGGAGTCCTCGTATGCAGCGAGATGCAACCGCACTCGTGGATCCAGGCCTTGACGGTAGGTGGTTAACAGAGACTGTTCGACCAGCAAACATTGCAATAGGAATCCGTTGCAATCCTCCGCCGAACCAGAGAAGGATGCCGGTTTGGCCATGGTACTGGCTTACACAGGCGGTGAAAGAGTGACGGTGGTGTTGGCAGAGGTGATCGCTGGTGGAGATGCTGGTGGATTGAAGGTGAGTGCTCGGCGTAAGACATCCACAAGCTCTTGAAACGGATCTGGAGTGCTCATTCTGGTGTTCTACGGTTTCGGGTCCGGTCTTCTGTTACAGTACAGGAAACAGGTAAGTGATGTTTATTGAACAACCAGAAGAACGAGTAGTGATGCAGGTGAGTAAATGGCAATATAGCAGGTTGAATGGAAGATAACTGAGTGGTAATACTGTCTTTTGTGTTGTAGGAGTGGAGATCGTGGATGGCAGAGGAACGGAGATCGTAGCAGAGATGAAACGACACTGGGGAACTCACACGAAGACTGGAACACGGAAGGAAACTAGGAGCACGCTGGAGAAGAGACAGTAAGTATACTGGAGTCCTTGAGGTAAGCATAGAAGACGTTCTATGTGCAAACGAGCCTGGATGCTGACTGAAGTGTGTGTGAGTCTTTTATGTCGTGGCTGATTGGGGTGTTGATAGATGACAGGTGCGTGTGCTCAGAACTCTGGTGAGGGAGTGCGCTGTGACTGGGTGATGGTGGAGCCTGGCGTGTCTGTGACACTTTGCAGCCGACGCTGGCTCAGAAAGCATTATAGTTTTAAATAGTTTAAAATGTGTTCTTTTCCCCCCAACACATTCATAATCATTACTTTTGCCGGTGCTTTGCAGCAAAATTTATGCGCGAGCTTGAGCGTGGAATGTGCTATATCATACCTATAGCTTATAGATAAGTTATTAAAGGATGGTTTAGTAGGCTATTATATTAATTAATTTAATATAAACATGCGACTAAACGATTAATGGCCTAAATCAGGGGTATTCAACAGGCGGCCCACGGGCCGCATCCAGCCCATCAGCATTAAATTTGTGGCCCTCATCATGCTACATATAGCCTAAATGTATTTTTATTATAATTTGCGTTCAAAATTAGCATGAATATTACTTTGTTTTTTTAAGGCAGGAACACACCAAGCCGACGCCGATGAACTAGTGGCGATGAAAGCAGACTGCGGGGTTGGCTCACGTCGGCAGCGTTTGGGTCCAAAGTTGGCCTGACACACCAAACCAACGCTCGACAGCCGACGGCCAAGTAGCACGTCCGCTCTGCGCCTGCGTTAGATGAAATGCCTTTCCGTACCAGCAGGTGGCAGTAGCTGAACAGCCATCAGAATGATCAGATGGCCTGATGGACCAACGAGCTCCGACGCCGATTCAACATGTTGAATCAGCCGAAAAAAAGCAGATGAGGACCAACTTCAGCCGACGGTGTGGAACACACTGAGAAAACTTAGTCGGCCGATGAACAAAAACTGCCCGACAGCCGACTGTCGGCTTGGTGTGTTCCTGCCTTTACACGTACACTAGGGTAGGCGTACAGCGTGATGCTGTAATCATCAGCAGAGAACACGCATAGTGTATGCGCGCAGCACAGTTTTTCTAACCGCAAATAACAATATTGACTGAAGGCACTTTGCACGTGCACATTGAATAGTTTTTGCACTAATTAGTTTGTCCACAAGGTGTCAGCACTGAAATGGGCTGTTGTTTCAGTCTGAAAAGAAACAGAGAAGACAGATCAAGAGTAACAACAAATACAATAGCCGGCCGTGTTGAAGAGCGCTGGTGTGAGGGGATTGAAAGATACCAGCAACTCTATTTTAAACGAGTACAAAGACATTTTATTGTAACTATTTGAGCAAAAAAAGACTAGACAAGCATGAATCTCTTTAGCGCAAATGTGTCGAGCACTTGTGTTCGTGAACGCAATCAAAGGCTCAAGACTGTGCGCGCAAGTAAAAAACAAAGTAACCTTTTTTTTCTATCATGAAATGCAGTTGACATTCCTCGAACTTTGCAGTGTGAAAGTTGCCGAAGGTCCTCTTAGCAGCATTAAAAACAAAACTTTTATTCTTAATGTCAATGTGTTATAAACAGAAAGCAAGCAGAGAGCGCTCCCATTACAGATCTGTTGTCACATCATTGAGCTCACAGAGAATATCTTATTTATCATGTTTACAACGCAGAGGTGTAAAGAGTACCTGAAAACCATACTTGAGTACAGATACCTTACTGTAAAAATTACTCCATTACAAGTTACAAGTCACCAATTCAAATACGACTTGAGTAAAAGTCTTAAAGTATCCCATTTTAAAAGTACATAAGTATTTTACTCATACTGAATGTTGGCTCAAAGATGCACTAGTCCTCAACACAAAGAGATATTGTAGGTCAGTGAAAAACAAGAAAGTTTATTTATGAGGTTTTACTAGAAAAGAAATCGAACACCTCAATATTTCGACATGGAAGAACAAAACACAGATAAAACAAACAAGGCTGTCTAAGTCAAACTCAAGTGTTCAAAAAAGGCATAAGTAAAACATTTGTTTCAAAAAGGTCTTTTCAGTAAAATGGACAAAAAAAAATCAAATCAGAGCTGACTTTGATATAATGTACCTCTCAGTCTCAGAGAGGGGCAATATTTTTATTCAACTTTAACAAAAGCTGGTTCTCAAAGTTCTTGGAATTTATTCTAGCTCTTTTTGGTCTGAAAATGAAGCCAGCAGTGCTAAAAAGTCGCTCGCAAGCAGCAGATGCAGGTAGGGGAGTGTTGAACCTTAATGACAACTTCAATAGAGGTGTGAAGGTTTTCAGGACACCCATGTCATCACCAGCACATGTCAGATAGCCATCAAGCACTGCTGGGCCTTGTTGTGTTCCTCTGAAGAAGTGGCATCACTTGTAAGCTGAGAGGTCTCCTCCATATTTCCCTTTATGTAGTCAAGACCTACAATATAATACACATTTGGTAATGTTTCTGCAACAATTTAATTCAAAAGCATTTTTTGTGCTTTTAAAATTATAAAGCTTATATGTACTTATTCAGTTTAAAATATATTATCTCAGCATTCCACGGCTCAAAAAATTTCACACATTACTGATAAAAGTAAATAGAATATTCCCAAATGTCCCAAAAATTATATACAATTCTAGAACACCCATTATTCCATCTAAATGTTTAAGTTAGTTCTAAAATCAGTTTGCAGTTAATTTAAAAAACAAACACATCTGCACTAATTAGCATGTCACTGCTCTTCATTTAGTTTTATATGCCTGTCAACAAACCAAGTTTGAGGATGGCATCATCAGTTGTCCAATAGTTTTAAACTTCGGAAGCAGCCGCAATCAGCTCACAATCATTGAGCATGTCACCAAAGCGCTTGTTCACACCTGCAAGGATTGCATCTACCAGGCTCTTGCACAGTTTCATGGATATCTTGGCTCACTTTAGTTTGGAAACCATGATGTTGAGTGTTGGTACAAGCCAGCCCATGTGCACATTGGTTTCTCCCTGCAAGATATTAATCGCTTTGGCAACAGGGGCCATAGCGGTGACATATTCCCCAAGAAAGGCCTTTTCTGCAGGAGTGAACCTATAAAAGAAAAACCTTGTTTAAGACTATTTAATGTAGCTGATTACTGCAAAATATAGATGCTACTCAATCATTATAGAAATGTATCATCACTGAAGTGATTTGAAGTGATTTGCTGCTACCACTCCTGTATCCCATTTTTGAATGAATATTAAGAAAATATCCATTATTTCATCTGACAATTCAGGATGCCTTGATGGCATACAAATATTGACTTTTGCTGGTGGAAAAAGGCATAAAGTCTCTGAAAGAAACTTTAAAAGAAAACATATCATTACATTATAACATTACTCACATGGGGATTTTGAATTCTGCACAGAGATTCCGGAAAGCACCATCTCCCTTTTTCTTCATGATCTTCAGGATTCTCTCAACTGAAAGAAACAAAGAGTTCCATCGTGTGGCATTTGGACGAATTAACTGCAAACTACAATCCTCTTCCATCATCTCTGCAGCTTTGTTGGACCGGCAACTCTTGTTCCACAAGGCCCAACATTTGGAGAAGGATGATCTTGATAACCTTTTGTATGTTTCATCCATTTGAGCAGTGTCAACGTCCACGGTGGAAACCAGGTTCAGAAGATGGCAAGCACAACGCTGGTTCTTGGGCAAATGAAATTCAAGATCATCCTTGGCTAGAATTTCAGCAACCTCAACATATTCAATCTCCTCACATTTCTCCTCAACTTGAGTGTCAGATTCATCCTCATCTTCTAATGGGGTTGCTGTGTCACTTTCTATATTGTTGCCGTGTATGTTCTCACTTCCATAGAAATTTGATCCATTGTCTGTTGTCATACAGACAACTTTTTCATGGATCTCAAATTCAGAGTGCATGTCATGTATCGCAGCTGCAAGTACATCAAACGTGTGCAACCCCTTTAATTGTCGACAGGCAAGTGCTGCAGAGCATCACTGTAGATTGTCTGGGTCAATCCAGTGCGCTGTCATACCTATAAAGCTGTGCCGCCTTGAACTCCAGCAATCAGTGGTTGTACAGATGTATTCCACCCCTCTCATGGCTTCTGTTACATTTTCCTTCATTCCTCCTGCAGCTTCCTCTACAGATGGTTGATCGTGACCGTACAGTAGATTTAGGCTGCAAGTCATGAATCAAGCCCTTAAATTCATCTTTTTCAACCACGCTGAAAGGTTGGAGACCGTATACAATGAATCACAGTGCAGCGTTATTAACAGTTGCTTGAGAAATGATCTTGGTCTCTCCAATTTTGAGTTGTTTCGTTAGGGGCTCCATATTTTTACTACTCCAATTCTGAGTAGTTATTCAAGTGATTAGGATGTTTTCTCTGTAATAAAATAAAACAAAGAGGAGCAGTGTTATTTTTCAACTTAGTAAAATATATATAAATTCAATGATAACTACAATCACAAATTCACAGCTTAATACACCTGATGCACAATTTATAATCAGTTAGCAGACTTCCCATATAGATCATTAGATTTCAGTGACTACATTCATTCACATTGCACTAAAAATTTTAAACTAAAATATAGCAGTCGCAGTGGGTTTTTTTTTTTTACCATATTAGTAATTGTATTAACTTTTGGTATTGCTAACAAACAGCAAAGTTATGTTAACAAACATTATGCTTGCAATACCATTGTAAAGTCAAACATGGTCTGTATAGATTAATTTGACTAAATTGACATTAAAATAGCATTAAATAGGCTCTTACCTCATTTTCTTTAACCTTATTTTCGTGGTTTGTGGCAAACAAAGTAGACACTGCATCCTCTAAGAGTCATTCTGTACACCGGCAAATGAAAACATTTCTTTCAAATGAGGCCAGGGATGGTCATCATCAGTGCTGGCACTGCATGATGTGCTGGCTTCGGCTTCATCAGTGGCTGCAGCCATGTTGCTAATTTATGTGAAACACCTAGCATTCGGCAGGCTGCTAATTCACGTTCACAACGGAGTAGCGCATATAGGCAAATAGCATCCAGTACCTTCAATACCCTGCAGATGGCAATATCGCCTCTCCGCCCAAGAAATAAGCCACAGCAGATAAAGTTGCCGACTTGTCATGCACAAACACAATTTAGCGAGTAACGATAAGTGTCAGTTCAAATGTAGTGGAGTAAAGAGTACAAATATTCATTCAAAAATGTAGTTGAGTAGAGAGTAAAAGTTGCTTATATTTTTGATACTCAGTACAAGTACAAAGTAGCCAAAAAAATTCTTAAGTACAGTAACGAAGTACATTTACTCAAGTACTTTACACCACTGTTACAATGTTGGTTATAATTAGAGAATTCATGAGGTTGTGATTGAACAAAAAAAAAAAAAAAAAGATTTTTGGATTCTGACAAAATTAAAAGGTAGGTAATAATAATAGGCTACAAATAATAAAACCTTTGAGCGACCCTGAGTATAAATAGGTGCTATAAAAAGTGTTAAAAAGGTGCAATGGAGTATGAAAAGACTATAAAAAAGTACAATGTTTTTGTCTTACTGACAAACTGTCTCATCAGCCACTGAACAACAGCCAGACCTGAAATTACTTGTGAAAACAACGCAGACATTTCAATATGAATAAGGACTTCTTTTCATCAGTTCTTGTTTTACTTTATGCATTTGTACATTAAGAATACAGCAAGACAAGCTATTAATCCTTTTTTTAAATGCCATTTATCATGTTCAGTGACACTTTAAATAGGACTAATAAGTACTAGTAAGACTTAGCTAGATAATAAACTGCACTTTTAGTAAATACTCAGTAAAACTACAAATATAAGTAGGCCTAAATAAAATTCTTACGATCCAAGTTATAATTTGTGGCCCTTTGCATTTCATGTGGTTAAAATGCGGCCCTCTTGGCCTCTGAACTTGAGTACCCCTGGCCTAAATGAACGACTACTAGAAAAATCTTTAGTCGGGGGCAGGTCTTGGCACAAGGAACCACTCCACTGTAAAATAAAATGCTGTGACATTACGAAAAGTGCAACAGTAGCTGCATATCACGTCATGCATGCGTAATGAGTCAAATGTTTTTATTTTATTTCATTTGTTAATTTTATTATCAACTTATTTATTAAATATAACACGCAACTTGTATATAATTGCTGAAAAAAATTGTGGAGGTGCTATGGGGGTGCTTTGGTCTTTCTTGGGGGTTCTGAAGTATGGCGTTATTTTACTGTCAAATGTCGAGAGCGCATTACTGTGATGCGGGAGCACATACATGTAATGCGCGAGCACAAAACTCTCCGCTCGCGCGCAGATTTCCTTTGCTCTCGCACAAAAATTGGATGTGCGCTCTCAACTATACAGTGCTCTTATGAACTGCCTCTCCTCTTGCTCAGATATTGCTTGTGTGCTCAAACTGTGTAATGCGCACTCACGAATCTCTCCGTGCTCTTGCACTAGAAATTAAACTGCTTCGCATTAAACGCTGTTAAAAGTTATCAACCAATCAGAATAGACGACTGATCGATGAAAATGCTATGTGGAATCTTATTGGCTGAGAGTGATCTGCGCCTGGAATTCTTTCGACAAAGATGGATATTTAATTTCTTTACAATTTAATAATATTTAATAATATTAATCAAATGTAAGCCTATCTTAGAAATGGCTTGGAATGGGGTGCTTGGATGATTTGTATATTAATAAACTTGTTTGTCTAACTGCATTACATTACAGGTCAAACCCCACTGAACGATTTATCAAAAACCATCATATTAGCCAATATCATGGACCAAAACATTAAATTAAACATTAATTTAAAACAAAAATATTAAACAACTAATTTAATGTTATAAATCAGTATATTTAGAAATGTGTAAAATGTTATAAATTAGCCTATTAAAAATATTTATTTATTAATTTAAATTAATTCATTACAATATCGTTTGAAATTAATGAAGACTTGTTTTGTCCAGTGGTTTTTGAACGAATCGCTTAAATGAATAATTCTGATACATCAAATACATTTTAACAGCCACTGGTTGCCACCTACTGGCAGTGTAATAACATTAGTTTCAAAGGTCCTTTAGCTACTCATTTTGATTGCTAAAATCAGTGTATATTTGGACTATAAATTGTTATTGCAATACTTGGGTTATTATTGTAATGATGGGTCGACAGCATGGAGATCCATTTGCAGCTTTTATTAAGAATAGTGTATACACAGGTAAGGGCAGAGGCAGAGACGTAAACGGGGACAGGCAATGGTCGAGGCAGGCGGCAGACAAACGGTATCAGGAAGCAGGCAGAGATCAGGGCAGGCGGCAAACAAACACAGTCCAGTAAACAGGCAAGGATCAAGGCAGGCAGCAGAGAATCACAAGAGATAAACAGTCCAATCGGCAACAGTATAACAATCCACAGAAAACGCTTAGAAATGATCACCGGGGCAAATCAAGACTTCGCAGTGTGTGTGTGTGTGCGTGCTGCTTAAATAGTGTGAGTGTGATGTGGTGCAGATGTGTGTGCAATCAGTCCCAGGAATGAGGGCCTATGGGAAATGTAGTCCGAAAGATGGTATCAGTATTCCGGTGAAGGCTCCCTCCGGTGGTGCGGGGAAGGAAGTGCGGGAGCCTCACTTGTGACAATTATTTAACTTCTAACTAAGAAGTAGCAATAGTGTGTTGTTGAAAACACTTTGTGAATATAGCTTACATGACCACTGCTTTCAGCGACAATGCAAAAGCAGGTTTAAATATTCCGATATGATTGTATTTTCAAAGGTTTAATAGACATAGCCGAATTGTTGTCATTTAGGAATAAGGTTGCGTTCTTTTAATGATTAATCATGCATACATATGGGCTTATAGCTAAAGTATTTTTGTATGTCATATTTGTACCAGACCTCAAAAGAAATTTACTATGGTGGTATATTTGATCTACACATTTTAAGTATTCAGGGAATGATGATCTGACCCTGGTCTAAATAGTTATGTCTTAAATCAGAATATATTTTTGGTAACACTTTACAATAAGGTTTCATTAACATTAGTTAACTACATTAGTTAACATGAACTAATAATGAACTGCACTTATATAGCATTTATTAATCTTTGTTAATGTTAATTTTAACATTTACTAATACATTATTAAAATCAAAAGTTGTATTTGTTAACATTAGTAAATGCACAGTGAAGTAACATACAACCAACAAACAGCTGTATTTTTATCTAAGGTTAATAAAGATTAATAATTACAGTAATGTATTGCTCATTGTTAGTTTACGTTAGATAATACATTAACTAATGTTAACAAATAAAAAACTTATTGTAAAATGTTACCTATTTATTTTATATAAATTTCAACACAAGTACACAAAATGTAAGACCACAATAACTTTAAGAACTTTTTTGTTTGTTTAGATAAATTGGGGATTGACCTGTAATGTGATGCAGTTAGACTAGGTTACATTTGATTAATATTATTAAATTGTAAAGAAATTAAATATCCATGTTTGTCAAAAGAATTCCATGCGCAGTTCACTCTCAGCCAATAAGATTCCACCTAGCATTTTCATCGATCAGTCGTCTATTCTGATTGGTTGATAAATTTTGACAGCGTTTAATCCAGAAGCAAATTAATTTCTAGTGCAAGAGCACAGAGAGATTCACGAGCACGCAGGACACAGTTTGAACGCACACACACAATATCTGAGCGAGAGGAGAGGCAGTTCATAAGAGATCACACATCCAGTTTTGTGTGAGAACAAGGAAAATCGTGCGCGAGATTACATGTATGTGCTCTCGCGTCACAATAATACGCTCTCGACATTTGCATTTACATTTATTCATTTGGCAGACGCTTTTATCCAAAGCGACTTACAAGTGAGGAATACAACAAGCGAGTCATCATGAAGAGGCAAATTGACACAAGAAGTGCTCACAATACAAGTTTCAGACTTTGCCCAGAGTATCATAAGCTACAATAGACAGGGATTAAAGGAAGTGAAAGGATAGGTAATGAAAGGATAGTTTTTTTGTTTTGTTTTTTTTTTAAGATGAGGTTAAGTACTCAAGAAAGAGATGAGTTTTCAGCTGTCTTTTGAATATTGCCATTCTGAATTCCGGATGAAGGCAGGCATTTGGCAGTAAAATAACGCCATACTGAAGCATCTGTTAGCCCCTGCCTAGCGCCGCCAATGTTGGCCTGACAGGCATGGCGTGAGACAGGCTCTGGCATGGCAGGCATGGTGTGAACAGGTCCTGGCAGTGACAGGCATGGCGTGAACAGGTCCTGGCGTGGCAGGCATGACATGAACAGGCCCTGGCATGGCAGACTTAACGTGAACAGATACTGACCTGGCTGGCATGACGTGAACAGGCTTTGCCGTGGCAGTCGTGGTGTGAACAGGCCCTGGTGTGGCAGGCATGGCGTGAACAACTTTAGACATGACAGATGGGGTGTGGAAACACTCTGGTATGGATGGTACTGTGGGATTGTGGGGCTCCTCATCCACAAAACCCACAGTAAATGATGAGCCACTCAAAAGAAGGGCATGATCAATATATTCCGCTAAGGACCAGTAAATCTTTCCGCCAGGAAGCCGGCTCATTTAACCCAAAACGAAAAATGTCTTTTAGAGCAACATCATTAAAATCCACAAGGTGAGCAAGTACACAAAAGTCTTGAACATAGTCCTCTATGGCCTTGTTTCCTTGGTGGAGGTGCAAAAGCAGAGAAACTGCTGGGTTCATTTTGTTGGTCGTGGATTCTGTAAAGATGTAGACTGAGGCGAGTTGCAGTAAGAACCCATGTGCAGCTTTATTTAACATTTATTTAAACTCACCAACTGCAGAATACAGGTAACATTATCAATACACAACAAAGTAATAAGGAGAACAAGAGGGTTAAATACATGAACTTAGTGAACACATGACTAAGACAACCAGTGGGCAAGTGACACAAGGAACAAGGGAACCAGTGAACAAACAGGACTCAGAAACACATAACCATAAGCAACTAATCAGAACATGAAACATAGACTAAGGGAGCACATGAGGAGCAAGGGAAGCAAGACACAAACAAGCAACATGAATCAAACCACAAAATAAAAGACATGAACATGAAACAAAACTATACATTACACATAGCAAAAATACATGTACGTATGAATGGGGGCATTTTTAGAATTATAGTGAAAGGCCTTTAATGTGGAATAAAAGTGTGAACTGTCTCAACTGTTGCCTTTGGCTTGCTTAGTTGGGGACACTTAAAGGGTTACTTCACCCAAAAATGAAATTTCTTTCATTAATTACTCACCCTCATGTCATTCCACACCTGTGAGACCTTTGTTCATCTTTCATTTTTGGGTGAACTAACCCTTTGAGTGTCCCCAACTAAGCAAGCCAAAGGCAACAGTTGCAAGAACCCAAACTTCATCAGGTGACAGAAATAGAGAAAAAAATCCTTCAGAGAATCCAGGCTCAGCTATAAATCTATAAATCTTAACCTTAATTTTTTTTCAAACATGCTTCAAACATTTGATCTAGGAAATTTGTCACTGAATAAAAAAGTGCTAATGTACAGGAATACTAGTTTTTGAAGAGTAATGTTAGTTTAGCTTAGCCTAATTACTTTATATATGCTGTACATGTAAAAAAAAAAAAAAAAAAAAAAAAAGGAAAACATTTTTAATATTTGTATATAGACAATTGTATGTGTTCCATCTAATTCTGTAATGTGATTTTTTTCCCTTGTAGGTTAAATAATTGTAACTTAACAGACAAAAGCTGTTCGGCTCTGGCTGCAGTTCTTGGTTCAGATACCAATCTGAAAGAGCTGATCATGAACAATAATAATCTGCAGGATTCAGGAGTGAAGCTGCTCTGTGGTGGACTGAAGAATATAAAATGTAAACTGGAGATTCTGAGGTAAGTTGAGCCAGAGGAGTCACATGATGAGAGTGAGGCGCAATGACTGACAGAGGCAAAAGCGCAAGAGAACTTTTGATAATAATGGTTGCATTTCTTTGTTTCATATATATGAGTTTGTCTTTGTTTTATTGTTGTTGGGTTTTTCATTAAAAATAATAATGAAGCACAAACTAAACATTCGTTTTAAATTAACCCTTTCAAGCGTGAGTTTAAAATATTCTAACTGACCCCCCAGAGTGAGTTATTTTAGAACGTTTGCCCTTATTGTTTCCATGGCGACGCGTCTTGCGTGTCACAAGCACTGAACGTAGCCACAATAACACTGTATGACAGATGGATCACTATTATTTTGTTTTTCCTTTTTTATTTAAAATATTCGCAAAATTGCTTACCATGTCATCAACTATATGAATTTCCGATTCTCAAATATGTGTAAGTGAGTGTGTTTTGTCGTTTTAAAACCTTTATAAATGATCTTTATTAGCTTAGTTGGAGACCCATTGTAATTATACAATACAGCTTTTTTTTTTTCTTCTTGGGCAGTACCCTCAGCACCCCTACTTCCCACATTACTGAATTTAATGCAAATAATTGCAAGAGATTATCATATTTTTAGGATAAAGTATTTTCTATATTATATGTGTATTTTAGTTCTTGTGTTACCAATTAAATGGTGCTGTTTTTGTTTATAGAAATTTACAATTTAGTGATTTAATCATTATTTGCATACCTAGTGTTGAGTCAGAATTCAGATGATTGTGTTAGAGCTGGTAAATCTGCCACAGAAAGGAGGGCGAGATCTGGTAGATATCACTTATCTTAAGATTTTATGTGACAGGAATAATGTATTTTAGTGCTTTTGAGGGACCTATGTATCTTTGATTCTGCTTTCAGTTTTGCAGCTAGTCTCGACTAAACACTTCCTGTAGTTTATGAGTGTTTTACACCACTGTGGAGGAATTTTGTCTCATTATGTCCCTCTCCTCCTTGCAAAACTGCTTCAGCTCAGTGGCATTTGTAGGCTTTCCACCATAAGCTGTGTCCTTCCACAAATCTGGACTTTGATTAGGCCATTCCCAAATTTTAATTTTCTTGTTTTTCAACCATTTTCAGGTTGCTTGTTGTGATTCATTCAGATCAAAGACTTTCACACCTGTACAGTTTTTGATAACTGAAACCTTGAAAGTGATGTTGATGTCTAACATATTAAAGTTCTCTGTGCCTTTTGTTTGCCTCCATATTCAGTTTTCAGTTTTTGCAACAATCTTTCAATACATTTGTACAAAGAACAAAATAAAATTAACTTTAAGGATTTATATTGTTCAGGTTTAACTGATTAATCAGCAGAATGTTTTTATTCCTGTTCTAGATTTTCTAACTGCAGTGTAACAGAAGAAGGTTATAAAGCTCTGGCTTCAGCTCTGAGATCAAACCCTTCACACCTGATAGAGCTGGATCTCACAGGAAATGATCCTGGACAATCAGGAATGAAGGAGCTCAATGATTTACTACAGGATCCAAACTGTCAGCTGAAGACACTGAGGTGAGACGGAATGAATTAATACAAAATTAGTTATATGTAGGCTAAATATTCATAACAAATACATTATTTTCATTATATAATAAGTTGGACAATTTGTTGCATCAAAATGATCAAGATCAGATGCTGTGGGTTCTGACATTATGATGATGATGATAACCGTCAACACAGTTTAGTTGTACAAGTTACAGATGGTACTCAACCAGAATGCCGCGTTACCCACTGCAGCAAAAATAAACCAGTTGCATTTCAAAGTAGTTTGCAAAATGACCGCCAGAAGGCGCAAAGGGACATTTTGCAAAACAGCTGCAATTGTTGCATTTTAAAATGTAAGCAACGTTAGAGCTGTAGTCATAAATCAACAATAATAAAAACGCAACAGTCGTGTTATATTGGGGGGGGGGGGGGGGGGGGGGGTAATGTTGTTTAGACAATCTATAGTACAAATTCACCAGTTCACGTAATATTATTTGTAAGAAAATTGAACTGTTATACATAGTGCTGAGAGAGCACGTGCTCTCTCAGATTTATGAGGCAAATTAAATTGAAATGCACTGCAGCTAAAAAGACAAACAGATTTGATACAATCACACCAGTGTGAGAATGGTCGGTGCCAAATGTCATCAGCTGCTAAATTCGTTCACTGTATGGCTTGCGCTGATCCAAAGACTGCCATGCGCTCATTTATCATATATCTCAACCAAAGATCACAACTGTTCAGTGTTTACAGTCATGTAAGGTTTATTTATGTTTCTGATATTAAAATACACAACCTACTAGCAAATAAGTAAACTTGTTTGCACAACTCCAGCGTTCAGTGTCAGAAAAAATATCAATCTTTATATTTTAGATGAGGGAAATACACAATACTAATTTAGTCTGCACGCTGAAGCATAAAGTCTGTGTCTGAGTCTGTGTCAGCTGTAAAGATGAAGTTGAGGACGCTGACTCCATAGAACAGTGGATGCGCCTTTAGAGAGAAGTGCAACTTTCATATATAGATTACATAATCAGACAGTTGCGTATTTGATTTCGATATGAATTGGTTCATTTAAAAGTAGACATTTCAAGCTTTCAATGAACATATTTCTCATGTCTGTGAGGCAAACATCGAAAATATGTGAAATAACGTTTGACTAATTGTTCATTTAAAGTCCCTGTGAACCGGAAGTTGCAAACGACTTTTCTCCAGTGTTGTGACGTAGAGCAGGGTTTTACTTTAGTGCTCCTCCTTTCCATCTCTCGCTCATAGCAGACTAACGGTTGGAGGGGAGTGGTTTAAGCGTTTTCAACCCAACCCGTCAAACTTTACGTCATCAGAGAAGGAACGCCATTCCAGACTGGAAGTAACTTTTCAGATTTTGATTAAAGATTACCACAACAAACAATTTTTTTCTGTGTATTAACTTGCATGGATTAATAGTTCACCACAAGACTAGTAATATGCGCTTACAAAGTAAATAGGGTCAATTTTGATTTCATGATGACTTTAAACCATTAGTTGACTAATCATATTTATATTAGTTTTATTTCTTAAATACTGGAGAGAATAAACCATTATAATGAGCGTTTACGTAATTGCTAGCCTATATAGCACTCAAACGTACACATATGTACGTAAGCTTGCCATAAAGAACCGGCAAAAGGAATGTTTCGGTTCATTTAACCTATAAGACGCACTCCAGTTCACGTGCAAGTGATTGCGCCTGCGCCTCCATGTCATGATTATATTTGCTTCTTATTTATTAAATCCAGGCAATTGGTAGATGAAACATTGATTAAAATTAAGAGACAGTTTTTTACAAAACAAAATTCACTTTAAAGAAAGGCTTTCTACAAAACAAAACTTAATGAAGTGGTCAAAATCATGTCTGACCCACTCCACGTCTCCCGATATATTGATCATCTTATGATGTATCCTATTATCTTACTCATGCTGTTCACTTTTCATAATCAAATAGATGAAATTAAAATATATATATTATTATTATGTTAGGCCTATAAACATAAATATGAAACTAAATACATTTTCTTTAATGGCTACCAACGAGTAGGCTATAGTACAGTACCAAGAAATGTCATGTCGTGAGCAAGAGCGGATCATGAGTCGAGTCGGATCAAGCAGAATTTATTTTTAGACTTATTTGTTAGCCAGTTGTGGTCTGTGCAACAAATATTAAATGTTCTAAACCATCTATTGTGTTTTATTGTTGCACTATAGTAATGATAATATTTACAATAATATATTGAATTTGATAGGTGTCTCACATTGTCCCACAGCAAAATAAAAATAGTGTAGATTAGTGTACAGTTGTCAGGGAGTCAACTCAGTCACCAACGTCACCACTCACCACATTCATCAGATCACAATCACCTGATTACCGATTCCTTGCACCTGTCAACGATCACCGGTCAGCTCTATAAAACTACACTCCTCTTGTTCACTCACTGTCTGGTCTCAACCTTACCTTGTTGTGTTACCGGATCGACTTACCTGCGCTTCACTTACCTGTTGTTACTTCTGGCCGTCCTAGCTCCCCTCAGCTCCTGCTCTATATTATCTCCTCGCTCTTCAACCACTGGATCTCCTACGAAAGAAACAAAGACTGTATCACTCACAGATAAGCTTCACTAAGACATTCCCTCTCCCAACCTGCTTAAATAGACTGCGATTACTGCTGAGTTGTGGATCTCTGTAGTGAACAGCAGACGTGATGGCACCAGAGCTTCACAACAGACATCCCTTTGTCCCACTTTGATTAATACAAAAGAGTGTGATAGGGCCCTCAACGACAACTAAATGACTGTTGTATTGACTGCCAAAGGTGGATGACAGGAAAGACGACATCAACGGCCCATTGATCAAAGGCTAATCTCATCACGAGTTGCCTTTGTTCACCTCTGCCCTCCATGCCTGAATCCAAGGTGTAAATGACCATGGACTCCTAGGGCTGCCAAACTGGTTCTAGCTAGAGCACAGCAAGAACAAAGAAATGCTCAAAAAGAAAGACATTTTCTAAACACATTGGCTTGAAATCACCAAAAATGGACAGGAATACTGTAAGGAACATGTCCTATACGTCCTTTTACTCATCCAGGAAACTGTGCACACACAGTGGAAACCACACCTGGAATAAAAGCCAATGCAACTGCACCCACTGAGACAGAAGTGTAGTTCCTCAACCAATTCACATCAAGTTTGGACTCTACGAGTTCAGAACACTGCCACAAGGAATTTGAGAAAGGTTTGAAAAAGAAATAAAGCATTTTCAAGGCCCTAAAGACACTGTCTTATTTAACTGTGTATTTTGGGACAATACAACAAGTTCCACAGCATGGGAAGCTGATGTGATGGGTGGACACCTTGAATGCTACGACCCAATCACATCACCACATCAGGAAAGGTGGGGATTTGTAATCCCCTCCCCAACAGGATGGAATAAAAGCTTTCCCAAGTGAACAAACCCTTGTTCTGAGTTTCTGACCTGACGAGGGAAGAACAACAGCACGACCAAGGTGATACACTTGCGAGTAAACCTTTCACCGCGCACGGACCTTCAAACAGCCCAGCTGTTTCTGCAGAGGACTTTGGCTCCTGACCTGCATAACTCAAGTACCTTCAACCTTCAGAAGATCCTACGGACTGACCACCATCTGACCTACAGTTCTCTGGATTACACAAAGACCTCCAGCACTCAGTGCAGCTCGGCAACTGTTGGAAAGCAATCCAGTCTCCCACTGCACACCAGTGGACAACTTTTCCCATTCCCGGACTGATCACCCGACCAAGTGAAATGTAAATATAAGCTAACCAAACCTTTTCCCAAAGGCCTTGGCATTAGGTTTTTGCTAAATGAGATTGCTATTTGTGTAGAGACTGTTTATCTAGGGTCAGCGTACACAGATAGATACATTAGACACGTTATCTGTATTCATAGTATATGCTTATTTACTATTTCATAACAGCATCCAGAAAAACCACAATTGACTCCCTCATAGACTGCTAATTACCCATTCATTGCTTTGTCCAATTCGTTGCTCATCTACTTGGCATTCAGTTTTGTTGTTAACATCCATTTGTGTTGTAGTTTGTAGATTCTGTTTGATTATTGATTCAATTTTCTTAATAGTTTAGTCATTTTTTTAGTCATTTTTCCTTAGTAGTTTAGTCATTTTCCTTTGTTGTATTTAGTGAGTGTGATATTTTACTCTTGTATATCTTTTTGTTAATAAATTCATTTTATTGCAAACTGTGTCATTCTTGTGTTGATAATCAGAGGCTCTACAAGCTCACCCGAATCTCACTAAATCCTTCAGATTGGTCAGATGATAAACTTCCTCCAATTTATAAAATTCTAATTCAGTCAACAATCTTTCATGATTGCTCTTTATTGTCAAGGTGAGATTCCTGACTGGTGCCCCGAAATATTGGAAGGAATCATCTGACTAAATATTAATATTAATATTAATATTAATATTTAAGACCATAAATAACAACATTTGTGGTGCCCTCATGTGAGGCTAATCCAAAATCACTACATCTCTGTTCAATAAACCTGCTATTGTTTATATCACTTACCTCTGTGTTCCTCGTCTATCTGCTGACAACAATGTTTTATAATAATAATTTATTCTATTTAGTGTCTATTTTATTCTTTTAACATATTTAATATTGGGTGCATCCATTTGACATATTTGGGGGGAAAATTAAAAAGCAATGCAATAGTTACTTCCCTGGTAATTAGTTAATTTTATAATGAAGTAACTCAGTTACTAACAATGTTCCCGGTTTTTGGTGTTCTGTCCCCGACTGGAGCTGTCCCCAGAAATGTCCCCGATTTATATCTCGTTCAAAACAACCAGTATATACATTGCAAACAGACCAACGAGCATATAGCAGCCTGCTGGAGAAATTGTGTAGTGATCATGTTCACCAACAGAGGGGGCTGTGCAGCAACACTTGGTCGCGCGCGCGCCGCTACTTCATGAGGAACATAATCTGGATCTAGATCTGGACCAGAGCAAAGCACCATTATCATCAAATATCAAAATAAACATCGTTATCGGTTTCAAGGTAGTAACATACTAACTATTCATGTTAAATGAAAGTAATACTGTTTGTATGTTTTATAACAGAGCCTCAACAGGGTGCGAGATTGTTTTGCACAATTTTAAACATCCACAAAAGTTCCGCAGTCACAGCAATTTCCACACACTCGTCTTAATTATATCACGTGCTGAAGGTACACTCAGAAGTGAATAGAATAAAAATAAAATAAAATAATACACATACTTTGTGCTTAAAATGAGTCTAAAATGCAAAATAGTTAAAAATACACTGAACCAAATTATAAATGCAACACTTGTTTTTGCCCCATTTTTCATGAGCTGAACTCAAAGATCTAAGACTTTTTCTATGTACGCAAAAGGCCTATTTCTCTCAAATATTGTTCACAAATCTGTCTAAATCTGTGTTAGTGAGCACTTCTCCTTTGCCGAGATAATCCATCCATCTCACAGGTGTGGCATATCACGATGCTGATTAGACAGCATGATTATTACACAGGTGTGCCTTAGGCTGGCCACAATAAAAGGCCACTCTAAAATGTGCAGTTTTATCACACAGCACAATGCCACAGATATTGCAAGTTTTGAGGGTGTGTGCAATTGGCATGCTGACTGCAGGAATGTCCACCAGAGCTGTTGCCCGTGAATTGAATGTTCATTTCTCTACCATAAGCCGTCTCCAAAGGCGTTTCAGAGAATTTGGCAGTACATCCAACCGGCCTCACAACCGCAGACCATGTGTAACCACACCAGCCCAGGACCTCCACATCCAGCATCTTCACCTCCAAGATCATCTGAGACCAGCCACCCGGGCAGCTGCTGCAACAATCGGTTTGCATAACCAAAGAATTTCTTCACAAACTGTCAGAAACCGTCTCAGGGAAGCTCATCTGCATGCTCGTTGTCCTCATCAGGGTCTCGACCTGACTGCAGTTTGTCGTCGTAACCGACTTGAGTGGGCAAATGCTCACATTCGATGGCATCTGGCACTTTGGAGAGGTGTTCTCTTCACTGATGAATCCCGGTTTTCACTGTACAGGGCAGATGGCAGACAGCATGTATGGCGTTGTGTGGGTGAGCGGTTTGCTGATGTCAACGTTGTGGATTGAGTGGCCCATGGTGGCGGTGG
Source organism: Ctenopharyngodon idella (assembly GCF_019924925.1). NCBI lineage: Eukaryota > Metazoa > Chordata > Actinopteri > Cypriniformes > Xenocyprididae > Ctenopharyngodon > Ctenopharyngodon idella. The sequence continues at coordinate 18,707,998 of NC_067223.1, forward strand.
GGTTATGGTATGGGCAGGCATATGTTATGGACAGCGAACACAGGTGCATTTTATTGATGGCATTTTGAATACACAGAGATACCGTGACGAGATCCTGAGGCCCATTGTTGTGCCATTCATCCACGACCATCACCTCATGTTGCAGCATGATAATGCACGGCCCCATGGTGCAAGGATCTGTACACAATTCCTGGAAGCTGAAAACATCCCAGTTCTTGCATGGCCAGCATACTCAGTGGACATGTCACCCATTGAGCATGTTTGGGATGCTCTGAATCGGCATATACGACAGCATGTTCCAGTTCCTGCCAATATCCAGCAACTTCGCACAGCCATTGAAGAGGAGTGGACCAACATTCCACAGGCCACAATCAACAACCTGATCAACTCTATGCGAAGGAGATGTGTTGAACTGCGTGAGGCAAATGGTGGTCACACCAGATACTGACTGGTTTTCGGACCCCCCAAATACAGTAAAACTGCATATTTTAGAGTGGCCTTTTATTGTGGCCAGCCTAAGGCACACCTGTGCAATAATCATGCTGTCTAATCAGCATCTTGATATGCCACACCTGTGAGTTGGATAGATTATCTCGGCAAAGGAGAAGTGCTCACTAACACAGATTTAGACAGATTTGTGAACAATATTTAAGTGAAATAGGCCTTTTGTGTACATAGAAAAAGTCTTAGATCTTTGAGTTCAGCTCATGAAAAATGGGGGCAAAAACAAAAGTTTTGCGTTTATAATTTTGTTCAGTGTAGTTAAAAGTTAAAACAGTTGTAATTTCTGTATACAGTATTAAACAGCTTGTGAAAATTAAAATATTAAATTCAATAATGTTAAAAAATATTTGTTAAATGCTGTTTTATATTTATCTTCTTAAATTTATTTTTAAGTTTTAAGTTTTATTTTTGTAATGTAATGTGCTTTTGTAAAGTCATACTAATGTTATAATATGCGTATTGTTTTGAACTGCTTTTACAGTGGTTACTATTAATCGTGTAAAAGTCTCTTTGGTGAATTGTATTAAAACCAGAGCAAAACTCCTAATAATAAAACTAAATCATAATTATTAATGTAACAATAGCCTATAAGGAACCCACAACAATTAAAAACAAAAACATTCAAAAATGTATTTATTATGAGATTTTGGTGATATTTTGACCACTCAAATAGGAAATGTCCCCGTTTGCATTTCCGAAATCTGGTCACCTTAGTGTAGCAAAAAACTTAAAATACCTCAGTTATATACATCAGTTTAAATAGATTTTTGTTGGTGTTGGTGTGGGTTTCAGGGATGTTTAGATAACTATAAAATAGTTAACATGTTCACTTTTTAAAAAAATATTTAGCTATCAGATCTGTTTGAATGCTTCAGTTTGTTTTCATATTATAATATATTAAAACAAATTGAAGCATTTAAACTGATATAATACTGTATATCAGTTTAAATACTTCAAGATTGTAAGATAATAAAATATAATATAATGCAAGCCTAATAAGGGGATTGTTTAGGGCTCCTTGCCACTAAAAATTTTGAAACCTCCTGGTATAGAAAATCTGGGAAATTGATAAGCAATAAACATTAAATTTTGATGGTTTAACATTGTCTGTTGCTAAGAATTGACTGTACAAAAACACATTATGGTTGTCCCAAATCATCAGTGTAACAGCTCATATTATTATTATAAAGAATTCAGTTAACTGTCCTGCAGGAGATCTTTAAATTATTTTTTAATAGAATGTCTTGGTAAAGACTGGTACAGTTAACGCAGCAATGTGAAAAAAATCTCAAGTAACCTAAAATGTGCTAAATTTAGTGACTGAACTGCTTGTTTTCAAAAATATGATTTAATATATCAAGTTACATCAACGATCAAATAAAATAGAAATGGCACATTAAAGTTAAAAGTTACAATTGCATGATAAAAAACATTTTTTGTGTGTGTTTACGTACACTGTAAAGGTCTGGTATAAAGAATGTTTTTGTTCAGGTGGCCAAAATGTGCGCTCAATAGAAAAAAGTTTTGCTCAGCAAGAAAAAAAAATTAGAGGGAACATTGGTTACTATATCAGTTACTATTTGTGAGAAATAACTAGTAACTAGTTACTTTTTTAAAGTAATGTGCCCAACACTGTTCATGATCAACAATAATGCTAGCCTAATGTCTAGAATAGCGATTTAAGTCTGAATTGCGAGTTTTTAGTCCTCTCCTATAACAGATAGTCTGGGGGGTTCAGGCAGTTCAGTAGCTTCATCGTGGGGGTGCAGAACAATAGAGGTGTGAATCGTGCTCTTTCATATGGAGAGTGTCGGACAGCCGGCCAGATGATATGTTTTTTAACTTAAAGAGCAGGCAAAGTTCCTTTCAGGATAAATCTCTTGATGTGTCCATCTTGTCAAGTTATGAATACTGTGATGTATTTAAAGGGTTTTCATAAAAATGTTCAATTGAAGTGTTCAATACATTTGTTTCAAATGGTTTTGTCCAATCAGCTGCTGGTCAAATCATGTCAATCATTTTAATTTCAATTTCTCTGTACTGTACTATACAATTTTGTAGCCAATAAAGAAAACGTATTCGGTTTCACATTTATATTTAATGGGAATTTGTCGGGAGACAGGGAGTGACTCATACACGATTTTGATCACTTATTTAATTTTTGTTTTGCAGAAAGCCTTTCTTTAAAGTGAATCCAGGACATATAATCAGGACATTGGAGGCGCAGGCGCAGGCGCAATCACATGCGTTGTGCATGAACTGGAGCGTGTCTCATAAACAAACCGAAACTCTCACAGACATGAGTAATATATCTACAGAAAACTTCTAAAATATCTACTTTTAAACAAAACAATTCAAAAGGAAAAGAAATAGGCCACTCTCTGATAATACAATTCCTGTGAAATGTCCATTTCTCTCTTGACGTGACCACTACTGCAGAGATAGTGAGTCAGTGTCGTCAACTTCATCTTTTCAGCCGACACTGACACAATAACAATGAACAATTCAAATGTCTCCTTGCTATTTTTTGACACATTCATAATTATTACTTTTGCCGGTTCTTTATGGCAAGCTTTATATGTGAGTGCTTGAGTGCGGAATAGGCTGTATTACGTAAACGCTCATTATGGTTTAGTATTCTCTCCAGTAGCCTATATATTTAAGTTATTAAATTAATATAAATGTGCGATTTGTCAAAAGTTTTTATTTGTGACAAACTAACAAAGCCGGGACTCGAAGTCTGATCGCTGGATGCACAATCTCCGAAATCTTGCAGCATAGTCCACGAGGCTGTCATCTGGGTATCGCTACGACCCTGTGCAAAGCCTAATTCATGTAGCATTTTTATACTGGCATGTTTTATTTATTTTTTTTTAATATATTTATTTTTATTATTAATTAAAAAAAAATTATGCTGATCATAACAACCTACTGTATTTCATTCTTAATATCATAAAGAAGAAAAAACACAAATGATGTTGAGTCTGTTAGCAAGTCCTGACGTCTTAATTTTATGATCATTTAGTTTAATTTATTTCAGTGTAAATTTTCAGTCAGTGAATCTACTACAAAGTATAAGAGACTTATACTGAATTGCATTTCTAATTATAGGCCTACATAAAAAACTGAGTTCACAGTGTTAACATTTACTTAAATTCAATGCAAATAATAAACGCCTACATTTATTTTCAGTTCTACAATTGTTCTGTAATTTCAGCACTGTAATTATGAATTCATTTAACTACAATGTTTCAATTGAATTCATCTGCTACCACAGCTCTCAACAGAGCTGCAGCAGATTAATACTTGAGAGAATGAACTGACACATTAACTTTCTAATTTTTTAAAAGTCTGTGATTATAGCACCTCTTAGCGATAAAAGGCAGCAAACACACGTCCCCAGTGTTGCCGCCGTGATAGCCAGAATAAAAGTATTATTCTGGTTGACTACCTACTGTACAGGTCAAATAGACATTATGGGTCAGTGTATGTGCTATTCTGGTGTTTGGTATACCTTGACAATTAACATGCACAATTTGGTTTTTGTACACACTTCTCATTAAAAACTCTAGATAACCTTTCAGTCAAATTGTTTTCTGAACCAGATTCACCGTATCTCTACAGCAGGTCTATGAGTCTCCAGATGTTCACGAACATGCAGTTTCACAAGCCAGTTTTCTCTGCTAATGTTTCTCATTCCTCCTGCTTAAAAGCCAGAAAGATCTTGAGGCCTTAATTTCACACTCTGTATTCATACTGAAAATCATGATCTAGTGAGCTTTTGCACTTCTGCTCTGTGGGACGTTTCTGTTCTTATGAGTTTGCTTTAGGAGTTTTGCTCTAGTTTCTTTTAAATAACTCTATTACACTTTGTTTTCCAGTATTTATATATTTATTTGTGTATTTAAATGTTCAAAGAAAAGTGTTACATCTAAATAACTAACTAGAACTTGTCTTTAGAACAATAAGTTTTTTTTTTTTTTTTTTTTTTTTTTAAGTTATTTTGTAATGCAACGGACATTTAGTTGAGAACTGAATTGTCTCTTCTGCAGGTTTTTGAGTCCTGCTGCAGATGAAGCCTGTCAGTATGTGAATAGAGTTGTGGGCAAAAACCCGTTACTCCTGAGAGAGCTGATTCTGAGTGGACATGAACTAGGAGACACACGAGTGAATCAGATTGCTGCTCTGCTGCAGGATAAACACTGTCGACTCAACTCACTGACGTGAGTATTGTTCATTTATTTATATTATTACATTACTTTTAAATAGAGATGCACCGATCAGCCGGCCATGGATCGGAATCGACTAATTTTCCGCATGACCGGCCTGATTGGTGACCGGCAGGTCAGTCTCGTGTCTTTACGATTCCAAGCTGATCTGTTTTATTGCCAGTGTCACAGGCAATAATGTCAGCTGCGCGTTCTCACTCTCTTCTCTCCGACAGCGAAGTGACACCTGCCTCCTCTCTCTCACTCGTCTCATTCGCTCTGGTTAAATTGTGCTTGTATTGTGCAAAAATTGTGTCATTCCCGCAGGTTTCGCGCTTCTCAGCCTCAAACAGCTTGTGAGTCACAAGTACCAAATTTGAGTGGCTTATTACGCTTAATTTGGTCAAATACATACAAAATTATGTCAAAATGCCTGTCTTGGCGAGTATTCAGTTAAACACAGTCAGTTTTGAAACATTAAATAGTTGAGAAAGAGAACGCATGTTGTGTAACAGTATATTGGTTCCATGCATAAACTCTTAATGCAACAGCAGCCTAATATTCCTGCTGCTGTCTGTCATGTTAATCAAAGAACAAAAGACAAAGAAAATCACTCTCTGCTTTTGACTGAACAAGTTTTATAACTTTAATTGTAAGCATTAAACTGTATTTAGACTATCCAGTGTTATTTTACATTTGATTACTTTCAATTCTGTAGTATTTCTAAACCCGAATAAAAACCTACTTAAAGGATTAGTCCACTTTCAAATAAAAATTTCCTGATAATTTAACTCACCCCCATGTCATCCAAGATGTCCATGTCCTTCTTTCTTCAGTCAAAAAGAAATGAAGGTTTTTGATGAAAACATTCCAGGATTATTCTCCTTATAGTGGACTTCAATTGCCCCAAACGGTTGAAGGTCAAAATTGCAGTTTCAGTGCAGCTTCAAAGGGCTTTAAACGACACCAGACGAGAAATAAGGGTCATATCTAGAGAAACCATTGGTCATTTTCTAAAAAAAATGTTTAAATTATATACATTTTAACCATAGATGCTCGTCTTGAACTAGCTTTCTTCTTCTTCTTCTCTATATTCCGGCAGTGTAGATGCTAAGTGTTTTACTGCCCTTCACTGGTCAAAGTTTGAACTAATTGTTATATACTTGCACTAGCATATTGTATATGACAATTTAGTTCAAACTTTGACCTGTGGAGGGCAGTAATACTTAGCATCGTCTACACTGCTGGAATTCTAATAGAGAAGAAGAAGAGAGCTAGTTTTTTTTTTTTTTTTTGGTGTAAATATAATTTATTCTAAAGCAATATTCTCATCAGTGTTCTATTAGCTTTTACATATTTAAATCTGCATATTAATGATATTTACCATGATAAGGGTATTTTAAATTATATTTATTAATAATATTTAATGATAAGGGCATTTTTCCTTTATAAAGGGCATTTTTCCTGAATTTTTATTTCAAATTCTTATATGTGTTCAATAAATTAGAATCAATAGCCTAAATCAAATTAAATTATTTACACTGAAAAACTACAAAAAGCATTAAATAATGTTATTCTTTAAATATTTTTGATTTTACATATAAGAAATATTTTCCACTAATCTGAAACAAAAGATTCGTAAAGCTTCAAAGCAGTGTTTTGAAACCGGCCATCACTAGATATTGTTGAAAAGTCATTGTTTCCCTTTCATGGGAACTTCGAGCTGCGTCGAGACACATTGGGAACGCTCCTGCGTGACTGCATCATGAAGCACTTGTGAAATTGAACCAATGGCGTGACGGAATGTCAGAGGCGAGTGACGTCACAGACCAGGAAACTATAAAGCATACCCAGAACAAAGAATGCTAGCTTCTGTGTCTTCAGCAAGCACTCTGTGTTATCGTGTGTCTTATTTGGTGTTGTCTGTCAGTTACACATACAGAAACTATCTTTTTGTTTGAGAACAAGAGTATCATTATTGCACCACATATATATAATATATATATATATATATATATATATATATATATAGATACACACAGGTGCTGGTCATATAATTAGAATATCTTCAAAAAGTTGATTTATTTCACTAATTCCATTCAAAAAGTGAAACTTATATATTATATTCATTCATTACACACAGACTGATATATTTCGAATGTTTATTTCTTTTAATTTTGAAGATTATAACTGACAACTAAGGAAAATCCAAAATTCAGTATCTCAGAAAATTAGAATATTACTTAAGACCAATACAAAGAAAGGATTTTTAGAAATCTTGGCCAACTGAAAAGTATGAACATGAAAAGTATGAGCATGTACAGCACTCAATACTTAGTTGGGGCTCCTTTTGCCTGAATTACTGCAGCAATGCGGCATGTCATGGAGTCGATCAGTCTGTGGCACTGCTCAGGTGTTATAAGAGCGCAGGTTGCTCTGATAGTGGCCTTCAGCTCTTCTGCATTGTTGGGTCTGGCATATCGCATCTTCCTCTTCACAATACCCCATAGATTTTCTATGGGGTTAAGGTCAGGCGAGTTTGCTGGCCAATTAAGAACAGGGATACCATGGTCCTTAAACCAGGTACTGGTAGCTTTGGCACTGTGTGCAGGTGCCAAGTCCTGTTGGAAAATGAAATCTGCATCTCCATAAAGTTGGTCAGCAGCAGGAAGCATGAAGTGCTCTAAAACTTCCTGGTATACGGCTGCGTTGACCTTGGACCTCAGAAAACACAGTGGACCAACACCAGCAGATGACATGGCACCCCAAACCATCACTGACTGTGGAAACTTTACACTGGACCTCAAGCAACGTGGATTGTGTGCCTCTTCTCTCTTCCTCCAGACTCTGGGACCCTGATTTCCAAAGGAAATGCAAAATTTACTTTCATCAGAGAACATAACTTTGGACCACTCAGCAGCAGTGCAGTCCTTTTTGTCTTTAGCCCAGGCAAGACGCTTCTGATGCTGTCTGTTGTTCAAGAGTGGCTTGACACAAGGAATGCGACAGCTGAAACCCATGTCTTGCATACGTCTGTGCGTAGTGGTTCTTGAAGCACTGACTCCAGCTGCAGTCCACTCTTTGTGAATCTCCCCCACATTTTTGAATGGGTTTTGTTTCACAATCCTCTCCAGTGTGCGGTTATCCCTATTGCTTGTACACTTTTTTCTACCACATCTTTTCCTTCCCTTTGCCTCTCTATTAATGTGCTTGGACACAGAGCTCTGTGAACAGCCAGCCTCTTTTGCAATGACCTTTTGTGTCTTGCCCTCCTTGTGCAAGGTGTCAATGGTCGTCTTTTGGACAACTGTCAAGTCAGCAGTCTTCCCCATGATTGTGTAGCCTACAGAACTAGACTGAGAGACCATTTAAAGGCCTTTGCAGGTGTTTTGAGTTAATTAGCTGATTAGAGTGTGGCACCTGGTGTCTTCAATATTGAACCTTTTCACAATATTCTAATTTTCTGAGATACTGAATTTGGGATTTTCCTTAGTTGTCAGTTATAATCATCAAAATTAAAAGAAATAAACATTTGAAATATATCAGTCTGTGTGTAATGAATGAATATAATATACAAGTTTGAATGGAATTAGTGAAATAAATCAACTTTTTGATGATATTCTAATTATATGACTAGCATCTGTATATATAAAAAGACACTATAATGGCGAGCAAACAGCAGTTCATTAAGTGTGTTCATCCCTGCCCTCGTTTTATTACGGGTGGGGATACACATGAGATGTGTGTTGTTTGTTTAGGATTGGAGCATGCCCAGGCAGCTCTTAAAGGAACTGTCTGTGTGCATTGCGAAAAGCTGTCTTTAAGAACACTCCGTTCTTGCCGGGCATTCTTTGTTAATAAGGAGGGCGCCTCGGCCAGTGTTCCCCGTGGATCGGGTCCCGCTTCTGCTGAGGCAGAGCGGCAGCTTTCCTTTGTGGGGTTCACAAATGGATCTGACAGAGGGGTTAGAGACGGGCTCAGCCCTTTCTCTGCCCTCACCTGCCAGAGCCAGTGTCTCTCCTCTGGTGGTGGAAGCACGCACTGCAGTTTCTTCCCACCAGAGAGAGGCACCGGCGCTTCAACTATCCAGCTCTGAGGAGTTGGATGTTGTGGGTGTTGATGCTGGAGATGAGGACTCGCCATCTCAATCTCCAGCATATGAGGAGCTGCTTGAGGTTGTGACCAGGGCAGTAGAGAAACTGATGTAGCGAATTACAGGTATTTAATTAATTAGCTGAAATTATGGGTGAAATATATATATAATTAAATCATAACGCGTTATGATTAATTGTAATATAGATCGACCAAAAAGGGAATTATGCACATATATTGTGAATTAATTACAACGGATTATAATTAATTGCATATATGGTTCAGGATTAGTTCTAGTTAAATTTAGAAAGACTGGTCTAGTTCGTCCAGCAAACTATCAGCTTCCTTATTGACTATTATAAAAGGAAGTTATTCCTCTGGCCATGAAGAATAATTTCCTATTCTAGCGTTAAAGCGTAAAGCAGTTTGCAAAATCAGAACGTAGAAGTGACTTGATTTTCTGAATGAGCAACAGAAACAATAGAGCATGAATATAATGTATTTAATAGATACAAACTACGAATATATGACTAAAAATACAACAAATGAACATACATAGAATAACACGAAAGTAAAGTCAAGAAAACAGAGGTGATCAAAGAAATGGCAAAATTACAAACAGTTAAAACCTTTGAGAGCCAGCAAGGAAACTCAACTTACACGTGAAGCTTAAAGCGCATGGAAAGAAGTTGTTCTGTACTTGCATAAGTTCAGGTGCTATGGTTACTCGCTTGTCTGTAGGAGTTTCAGGGCGCGTGGTTTGGTGATTGGTCCATCTCCAGGAGTTTCAGTTCGTGCGGCTGGAGCGATTGGTCCTTTTCCGAGAAAGAGTTCTTCGGCGGGAATTTCAAACAAGGTTTTAACTTAAGAGTAAAATAACCAGAAAATAAAGAAGAGAGAGTCCGTCTCCTAGGTGATGGAGGATGACGAAGGCTTGACAAAAGAAAACTTGTGCGACGAAGACACATGTGTCATTGTGTTTTAAGGACAACAGACCAGAACACCTCCTTGGGTACGTCAGCCAATGATGAGGGTGCGATTTTGGTGGGCAAACTTTTTCTTTGTCTCCATTTATGACCTAATTTGCATCGTTTATGAAGTGTCAGATCTGAGTACATTTTCTTCAAAGTACCATTAAAAATAGAAGATTTTACAGTAATGTGACATACGTTGTCAATTAGGGCATAACGAAAGCTTTACAATGAGACCAAACCTGTCAGATGGCAAAGACATAAAAGGGGAGATGCAGTTTATACTTGAATTTTATCATTTAGAATAAAACTAATACAACTACAGTCATAGCTAATCTTATATACTAGGGATACATACATGCAACTTGAAATAAAATGACGGGTACACTTTGGCACAGTCATATTTGGAGGATAAATGTACATACAATCTCCATGAGGGGTTTGTGAGTGTCTGTATGTGTGTGTGTGTTGGGGTTGTGGCCGGTGTCTGTGACCGGACTTGCACGCACAGTTCAGGAGGCTAAAAGCATTATGAAGATTCTAAAGTTGGCTGGCAGATCCGATCTTGCACAGACGCTACACTGAACATTGAGTGGTCAGCTGAAATAAGTGAAACTCGTCAGAAAAGCAAATTAGACTTTCTGCCCTCCAGTTCGCAACCTCAGTGTCGGGGATTACCGTTCTTTTCCTGACCTCCACACCAAGGTGTCGAGGTCGTGGAAGAGACCGGTTCAGTAGAGTATTCAGCCCCCAAACGTCAACTTATTCAAACATCATGGGGCTGATGGGGCAATGCCTCGGGTTGAAGAGACGCTTGTGGGCTATCTCTCACCCGAGTCTGCATCGTCCCTCAAATCCCCGATGCTACCCACCAAGCTGCTAAGAACAACATCTGCGCTGGTAGGCAAAGCTTATACGGAAACAGGTCAGGCCGCGGCATGTCTACACACCATGTCAATTTTACAAGCCTATCAGGCTGATCTGCTAGGGGAGATTGATGAGAGCGGGGAAGCGAGTTTTGAAGCCATCCAGGAGCTAAGAAAAGCTACTGATTTGTGTGTCCATGCCACCAAGGAGGCGGCCAAAACAATCGGCCGCTCTATGGCAGCCCTGGTGGCCATGGAGAGGCATCTGTGATTGAACTTGTCTGACATCAACGACAAGACAAGAACATCCTCCTGGATGCGCCACTGTCTCCCCTGGGCCTCTTTGGCGACTCTGTTATGTCCGTCGTCAAGGGATTCCAGGAGACAAAGAAACAGTCTGCGGCCTTCTAAAGATTTCTTCCCCGCTGCTCTCAACCCCCCAAGGCTGCTGGGCAGGAGCAGCCTCGGCCATCAGCTAGCTCCTCACACCAAGCGCAACAAAAATAAAGTTTCGCCACCCATGCTCCCCCGCAAAAGGCTTGGTCTTCTCGGGATAAGGCAGATCTGAGGACTGTCATTATCGCCAAGAAGGCTTCGAAGAGGTCCTGATGTCAGTGACACAGGACCTCTGAGGGCAGCCCCCTCTGAAGAGGGTCCTATATCACACTCTATGGTATCCGCCCCTCCTCGGCGCCCTCATGGGGCCGTTCTGCCAACCCTGCCACCGACATTTGATTCGGTTGTTCCCTGCTGGTTTGCCGCTTCAGGGCGCCGAGTCGAATGCTCAAAAAACACCAGAGGCGAGTCTCGAGAGACTGGTTCCCTTAGTAGAAATTCTGGCAGAATGGAAATTTCTTCCAAATATTTCTCAATGGGTACTGCTTACAATAGAAAAGGGTTACAGAATTCAGTTCGGGTCTTGCCCGCCCCAGTTCAACGGGGTCCTCCCTACGGTGGTGGACCCCAAACAGTCTCTGTTATTTTAACAGGAAGTTATGATGCTCTTGCAAAAAGGAGCTATAGAAAAGGTTCCTCCTCCCAGCAAGCTGTCAGGGTTTTACAGCCGTTACTTCATTGTTCCAAAGAAGGATGGAGGGTTGCGTCCCATTCTAGATTTATGCGTATTAAATCGTTCTGTTCAGAAGCTCAAGTTCAAGATGCTTACACTCAAACAGATCATCCCACAGATCAGGTCCGAGGAATGGTTTGTGACAATAGATCTGAAAGACAGGAAGTTCCTCAGATTTGCTTTCAGGGGCGAAGCTTATCAATACCGGGTTCTTCCTTTCGGCCTAGCACTTTCACCCCGCACCTTTACAAAATGCGTGGATGCAGCTCTGGCTCCTTTGAGACTCCAGGGCATTCGCGTATTAAATTACATCGACGATTGGTTGATTTTAGCTCAATCTGAGCACATGGCTGTTCAACATCGAGATGTCGTTCTGTCTCACATGAGAAGGTTAGGGCTGAGACTCAATGTCAAGAAGAGTGTGCTTCTTCCAGCTCAAACTACCAGCTATCTAGGGGTAGTCTGGGATTCAACTACGATGCAGACACATCTATCTCCTGCTCATATGAATTCCATTCTCTCAGCCGTGAATAGGGTGAAACTAGGCCAGTCACTCACTGTAAAACAGTTTCAGAGACTGTTGGGTCTGATGGCAGCTGCGTCCAATGTGATACCTTTTGGCCTGCTGCACATGAGACCCTTATAGTGGTGGCTCAGGACCAAGGGGTTTTCTCCGAGGGGAAATCTGTTTCACTTGATCAAGGTTACACGGCGTCATGTTGAAAAAGCCTTGGTTCCTGTCCCAAGGGCCTGTGTTGGGAGCTCCTTGTCGTCACGTAAAGCTAACGACGGATGCATCCCTCACAGGCTGGGGGTGCGATCATGAGTGGTCGCTCGGCACAGGGTCTCTGGGAGGACCATCTACTTTCCTGGCACATAAATCGGCTGGAAATGATGGCGGTATTTCAAGCTCTCAAGTACTTCCTCCCAGACCTGAAGGGCCATCATGTGTTGGTCCGCACGGACAACACGGTGGTCTCCTACATCAATCATCAGGGGGGTCTGAGGTCTCACCACCTGTGCAATTTGGCCCATCGGATCCTCCTGTGGGCCCAGGGGAAGTTCCTCTCCTTGAGAGCGGCTAACATCCCGGGGCGTCAAAATGTAGGGGCAGACATCCTGTCAAGGCAAGGGCCAAGGCCCGGGGAATGGAGACTCCACCCCGAGGTGGTGGAGCTCCTATGGAAAAACTTCGGTCGAGCAGAAGTCGACCTATTTGCTTCTAAAGAAATGACTCATTGCCCAATGTGGTTCTCTCTCACACATCTAGCCCCTCTGGGTCTGGACGCCATGGTACAGATGTTGCCGAGGCTACGTCTGTACGCATTTCCCCCGATCGCTCTGCTCCCAGGAGTTCTGGAGAGGGTTCGTCGGGACAGGGTCCGTCTCATATTGGTACCCCCATTCTGGCCAACCCGAGTTTGGTTTGCGGACCTTGTGTCTCTTCTCGACAGCTCTCCTCTGGAGATCCCTGTCAGACAGGACCTCCTGTCTCAAGCGGGCAGCACAATACTTCACTATTTAATCTCTCAAAAGAATTGGAGATCTTCAAGCACTTTCGGTTGCTCCTTCATGTTTGGAATTTGCGCCTGATATGATTAAGGCTTTTCTTCATCCTAGACCTGGTTACATGCCTAAGGTCCCCACCAACGTCCCAGGGCTGATTGTACTGCAGGCCTTTTGTCCTCCTCCATTTTCCAATCCAGATCAGGAAAAACTTAATCTGCTTTGCCCGGTTAGGGCACTAGACACATATGTCCACAGAGCTGCCCTGTGGCGTAAAACCGAACAACTTTTCGTTTGTTACGGGTCTCCTAAGAAGGGAGGCCCTGTGTCTAAGCAGAGAATGTGCAAGTGGGTGGTCGAGGCTATCTCACTTATGAATCTACCGGACAGTCTTCTCCTTTTGCTGTCAGGGCACACTCTACTAGGGGTATGGCTGCCTCAAAGGCTTTAATCTCGGGGGTCCCTCTCCATGATATATGTGATGCGGCTGGGTGGTCCTCTCAGCATACGTTCATCAGGTTCTATAACCTTGACTTAGGCTTCACTCCAGGGTCTGCTGTGCTCTCGTCATAAGCTAACAGACAGACACTTGGCATTATGGCGTAGTTGGGATAGGGTTCCCAATGCGTCTCGACGCAGCTCGGAGTTCCCATGAAAGGGAAAGTCTCGGGTTATGTGTGTAACCCTGGTTCCCTGAATAGGGAACGAGACGCTGCGTCGCCTTGCCATACTCCCTGCGTGCCTGTGAGCGCATTGCTTCAGCCTATCAGAAGCTAGCGTTCTTTGTTCTGGGTATGCTTTATAGTTTCCTGGTCTGTGACGTCACCCGCCTCTGATGTTCCATCACGCCATTGATTCGATTTCACAAGTGCTTCATGACGCAATCACACAGGAGCATTCCCAATGCGTCTCAACGCAGCGTCTCGTTCCCTATTCAGGGAACCATAACATAAACTAAACTAAACCTAGAACAGATGTGACACTGGCTCACGGTGTAGCACTAAAGCAAATGAACTACCTTTTACAAAACTTGTTTGATTGTCTTCTGCTCAAGGAAATACTTTTATTCCTTAATCTTTTAGTGTTAGTCTATTCGATTATTCATTGTTCATGTTAGTTCACAGTGGATTAACTAATGTTAACAAAAAACCTTTGTATTTAAAAATTTATTAGTAAATGTTGAAACTTGTATTAAGGTTATTAAATGCTGTTCTAGTATTGACCATCATTGGTTCATGTTAACTAATAAAGCTTATTGTAAAGTGTTAGCGAGTAGACAATGTGTCTGAAAACAACTGACATAAACACATTTGTCTAAGTGAAAAAACCAAGGGTGACATTGACATGAAAGAACCTTAAAGATGATATGAAATGAATGTGTAAACTAACATAAATAGATCAACGATTTCAACCTTTGTATCATTACAGTGTCGGTAGTAGATTTAAATGAACAATGTGTAGTCTTTCTCCATGTTACCTGCACCTGGATATCCCTGTTTATTTGTCAGCAAAAGTCTGCTGGATGAAGCTAAACATGTTAGTTGATCATCATAGATCTGAGGCATTGTCTTTTCTCTTTCTGTCTTCAGTCTGAATAGATGCAGTATTACAGAGAAAAACAGTGTGTCATCCTGACTAAAGCTCTGAAATCAAACTTGTCACACCTGAGAGAGCTGAACCTGAGCTGGAATAAACTAAGAGACTCTGGAGTGAAAAACCTCAGTGATCTACTGATGAACCCACAATTCAAGCTGGAGAAACTAGAGTTAGTATCATTATACTGTACAGCAGTTACAGTGTGATTGAAGTTTATTTATTTTATTTATTCCCGATTGGTCACATTTTTTATGTATTTTTTATCTAGTTAGTAATTGTTTCATTTTCAATATTTGATACAGTGTACTGATTGTGTACATGCAGAAATCTGCCTTTTCAACAGAGAATAAAGAATAGAGACATCAAATAAATAGTTAAAAATGAAAGAGAAGAAACAGAATCTTACAGCACACAGAACTAGTGTGACTGGGTTTCAGAACAGACTATTGGAAACTAAATGCTACTGTAGCTCTTCAATAAGATGATCATCATAGATGTGAACTATTGTTATTTCTTTGTCTTCAGTCTGAGTGGATGCAGTATTACAGAGAAACAGAGTCTCATCCTGACTTCAGCTCTGAAATCAAACCCATCACACCTGAGAGAGCTGATCCTGAGTGAGAATAAACTAGAAAACACAGGAGTGAAGCACTTATGTGACGTACTGAAGGATTCACACTGTAAACTGGAGAGATTGAGGTCAGTAACATTCACATACAAGAATCAAAATGCTTAAAATCCCTTCAACAGTTTAAACTAAAACACTTTATACTCAATATCTCACAATGAGTCTTTGTTCACATTATATTTGTGCAACATTTTTAAATTAGTATTTTCTGATCTGGTGAAATAAAGATGATGATGTCTCTTCCTCTGTCTGTTTTATTTGCTTATGAAGATGATGTTACTTTACAGAATAAAGAGTTCCCATTCAGTCAGTCACGTTCGACGTTACGTTGATACTGATGTAAATGGGGTCTCGCCTGGGAGCCCAGTCACCTCCAAGTGATACAAAACACCTACCCTGCACATTCGGGTATAAATTGGACCAGCATACTCACTTCATTCATATTTTTGCTTCGGAGCCGAGCAGTTGTACAGCGATCGCTCTTTCCAATTCACCTCTATTGAGAGTAAATTTCTGAGCAAATAACAGCAATTTTAATTGCTATCAGGAGAACACTCCAATAACAGCAATTTTAATGGCTATTTTGCTTGCAGCTTGTCGTGGGATCTCTCTGCAGGTGTGACAGCGCATCCAGCTTGCTGTGCACACAGGGCAGCATTTGCCCCTGGGCACTTTGGCTAAAGAGTATTCCCTAAAAGAGCAAGCACGGGCAGTGAGCGTCTTTTTAAAGACGCCTCTGTCCGTGCATTCCTGGATGCGTTGTTTCCTGTTTTCATCTGACGGCCATGATCGCTTTCTCACATGCCCAGCATGTTGATACAGCGTCCGTGGGTGATTCATGTTCTTGAGAGAACATGATCACGTCGACACGCAGGTCGTGACTCTCTTTTCTCCTTTTGAGTCCCCTTTGTTTTTGCCCAGCTGCCGCTTGTGTGTAAAGCACAGCCGTGGGTCTGTTCAACATTTTGGGAGACTGAGGGTTACAGCGAGAGCTTTCAGGCAAGAAAACCCCTGCGGATCTCCCGCTCCTCAGCATGTAGTGTGCTGGTGAGCTGCCAGTTTCTATTTGCTCATACTGAATCAGATTCAGAGTTGACAGCCATGCTTGCCTGGGCTGCCGCGTGCTCAGATTCGTTCTGAGCAATCGCGGCTGGAGGATTGGTTCTGCACTCTGAGTGCGACGCGAAAGACCACCTCGCCCTGCCCCCATGCCTTTTTTTTCCCAGAAGTGCATGAAGAACTTTGACAGTATGGAGGTACATTAGTGCCAAAATCTGTTCAAAGTTTTTCCTCTCTCACTACCCTCGTCTGTGGGGCAGTCAGGGGGTTAATGGGGGTTCCTCAGGTGGACTGTGCAATTGCGGTGCATTTATGCCCGCAAAGTGCTGCCACCTGGAGGAATCATCCGTGGCTCCCATCCAGTGCCTGTGAGGTGATGGCAGCTCTAGCTGTTAAGCCTCACAGTGCCCCTGGACAGACCGCCTCCTTCTTGCAAGCAATGGCCATCCTGCAGGCCAAAGCAATGCACAAGGGTAGTTCTGAGCTGGGGTTGATGCAGGACCTGCGCACACTGACTGACCTTGCCCTCTGGGTGAGGGAAGTCACAGCACGGGCCCTCAGCCAGACGATGTCTACCTTGGTGATCCAGGAATGCCATCTCTGGATAAACCCTGTAGAGATGCAAGATGTTGACAAAGTGCGCTTTCTCGACGCTCCCATCTCACAAGGTGATCTTTGCGGCGACACTGCAGGGGAATGCACAGCAGCGCTCCACCCCGGCTCAGCCTTGAGGCCAACCCCTCTGCAGGAAGGTGATGCAGCTCGTCCCCAGGCCATCACTAAACCTAAACGGTTAGCGAGGCGGCCTTGTGACGGGTGACCCGGAGTTGCAGGGAACAGCTCTTTCTCAGGAGCTGGTGTACGCACCACTCCTTCCCCGGAGGAGGGCTGGGTGGAGAATCTTACTACTGTTCTGCCATTGGCCCAAATTCTCAAGAAAGAGTGGTTTCCTGACTCTCCATTCATACAGGGTGTGTGTGGGCAGATAGCGGTCGGTTATGGCCAGTCTTGAATCTGGCCCTTTACAAGCTCCCGTTCAAGTTACTCACGCAGGAATGCATCCTCCCCAGGATTTGTTTGCAGCAATCAACCTGAAGGACACGTACTTTCATTTCACCTCGACACAGACCGTTCTTACTCTCTGCTTCGAGGGTCGAGCATACCAGTCTCACCAACAAGCACGCACAGTCAGTGCTGAACTGCCTGTGGTTCCACTGAAACAATTTCAGAAGCTCCTGGGGCATATGGCATCCATAGCCGTGGTCACGGCGCTCGGATTGATGCATATGAGACTTCAGCATTGGCTACACAGCTGAGTCCAGAGATGGGCATGATGCCAGGGCACGCTCTGGGTGGCCGCTTAAATGACATCTTTCCTACTGAAAAACCGAATACCTTTAATGCATTCTTGCCGTTCATTTACATGTTTAGTCTATATGTTTAGTCGTTGATCTATGCGAACTGGAATAATTTGATAACGTTTTATCTACACATAGGGAAAGGAAAGGGAAGGTGTTACAATTCACGTCTCCCCTGGACTCCATCTCCCATCATCCTCCCTGATTCACACCTGCACTCACTTCCTCATTGCCCTCCTGCTGATTACAAACTCCCTGCACCTGGATTTCATCATCTGCACACCCTTTATATGGACTCACTTCCCTGCACTCCATTGTCTGTTCTTATGTTTGCTTATGGTTTGGTTGTTCTGGTTCTTTGTTTAATAAACCCATTTTGTAGAAGTTCAATTATGATTAATCTCTGCTGCAACCGACCGTTACAGAAGAACAGACCAAACAGTGAGGACTTCTGCAGCTATGGGGATCTTCATCGTCCCAATTCATCCTGCTATCCAGAAGCCCATCAGTTCAGCCTTAAACAGGACGGTCGCCCGCTGGAGAGGTACGTGGAGGAATTTTCTGAGCTTTCTTGTTTGGTGAACTGGCCAGATGCACCACTTAACGCGTGTTTTCTGAAGGGACTGGACGAGGATACGATTCATTATATTGAACCTGCCTGTTCCTTTTCCCTAGTCAAGTCTATTAATCTGATTCTCTTTTTAAATGGTTCTGATTTCTAAATTGAAGAGGTTCAGGAAAAAACGTGTCTTCCTTGTCCAGTCTCCTCAGAAAAACACGCGGCCTGGTCAGTTCACCTACCGCCAGATTCCTCCACATATCCCTCCAGTGGGTCTTCCCAAGTTGTCCTGCCTGTCCCGAAGCCCAGACCACCAATGGCCACCGCCGCATCGGAGCCAAGCCATGAAATGGCCGCCGTTAAGCACAAGCCGCCCAAGAAGATGGCCGCTGCCATGCCAGGGCCACAGGGCAAGATGGCCGATGCAGCGCTGGGGCCAAAATGCGAAATGGCCACTTCAAAGCTCAAGCCACCATGGATTATGGCCGCTGCCATGCCAGAGCCACTGAACAAGGTGGCCACCGTGAAGCATAAGCCGCCTATTAAGATGGCCGCTGCCGCGCCAGAGCCACAGAATGAGAGAGACCACTGGCTCATAGATTTCTGGACTGAACCTGCCACTCCTATTCTCCACGAGTTCTCCACGAGCCCACTCCAGTTCTCCAGGAGCCTGCTCCAGTACTCCACGGGCCAGCTCCAGTTCTCCACGAGCCAGCTCCAGTTCTCCACGAGCCCGCTCCGGTTCTCCACGAGCCCACTCCAGTTGTCCACGAACCCGCTCTAGCCTATGAGCCCGCTTCATTCCACGAGCCCGTTCCTACCACCACGGAATCTCCCAAAGAAAGGCCATATACCCGTGGGGTGGGAACATGTGGGTGGGGTTCAGGAACCGCCATGGCTGCCCGAAGCTCCTAACCCGCTTTGGCTTTCCAAGGCTCCTGACCCGCCATGGCCACCCGAGGCTCCTGACCCGCCATGGCTGCTCGACCTCCTAGATCTCCTAGACCTCCATACCTGTCTGCACGACCTCCCTCACCTGCGTGTAGGTCTCCAGGGCGCCCACCCCCCCTCCTCGGTTGTTCCATCCACAGCGCGAGAATGCGCCTACCGGAAGGGGGAGGTACTGTTGCAGTTCACGTCTCCCCAGGACTCCATCTCCCATCATCCTCCCTGATTCACACCTGCACTCACTTCCTCATTGCCCTCCTGCTGATTACAAACTCCCTGCACCTGGACTTCATCATCTTCACACCTTTTATATGGACTCACTTTCCTGCACTCCATTGTCTGTTCTTATGTTTGCTTATGGTTTGGTTGTTCTGGTTCTTTATTTAATAAACCCATTTTGTAGAAGTTCGATTCTGATTCATCTCTGCTGCAGCCGACCATTACAGAAGGAGGCCTTCACAGGGGATAGTTTAGTTGACACTTCAGGGCTGCATTATCGTCATGTCTAGATGCAGGTCTTTCATCTCATCAAGATACTGCCTAGATCTGGCAGGCTGCGGCAAACCTCCAGATAAACAGAGAGAGACTAATATTAGCGTAGACACCATTCTTATGATGTAGTGAGTACATCAGGTGTTATGGGAAGTGTTCCTGGTTCCGGCTGACCTAATCTATGCAGCCTAACAATTTACATGAATTGAATTATAGAAGTAGATAATGTGTTATGTGTATGCAAGTTTCGACCGCTGCTGCACGGCAAGCATGTACTGGTCTTGACGGACAACACATTGACCATGGCGTACATCAACTGTCAGGGTGGCCTATGCTCTTGTCGCATGTCGCAACTTGCCCACCATCTCCTCCTCTCAGGTCGCTATGCTCCATTTACATTCTGGGCGAGCTCAATAGTGTGGCTGATGTGCTCTCACGACAGCTCGTGCTCCCAGGAGAATGATCCAGCTGATTTGGAGCCGATTTGGGGATGCACAGATAGTTCTGTTGCCTCCCAGGAGTCCGCTCACTGCCAGTTGACCCTCGGCACGGATGCACTGGCACACAGCTGGCCCCGGGGTCTACGTTTCCCCCAGTGAGCCTTTTCGCACAGACACTGTGCAAGGTCAGGGAGGACGAGGAGCAGGTCTTGCTAGTTGCACCTTACTGGCCCAACTGGACCTGGTTCCCAGAACTGATACTCCTCACGACAGAGTTCCTAAGAGGTGCCAGGAGGTTAAATCCTCCCAGGCCACTCCTCATCCACTCTTGGGACCTATCTGTCATCCTCTCGGGCCTACAGAGAGCTCCCTTTGAGCCCCTAGAGGCAGTTGAGCCTGTCTTGAAGACAGCGCTCCTGACTATGCTTGCTTCCTTCAAGAGGGTGGGGGACATGCAAGCATTTTTGTTCAGCGATTCTAGCCCAGAATTCGGGTCAACCTTGTCTTATGTCATCCTGAGACCTCGGCTTGGATACGTGCCCTAAAGTTCCCACCATTCGCCTTCAGGACCAGGTGGTGAACTTGCAAGCACTGCCCCTGGAGGAGGCAGACCCTCAGATTTCTCAGATTTTATAATTTCAGAGTGGAACCGAAGTCCTCACGTGTGCTGTCAACAAGTAGATAGCCACAGGTTCTCACTTGCCACGCACTTATTCTGTTCCTCAGTTCAGTTCCCTAGATTGCGAAGCCTGTGGGGTTCCTTTCAGCATCTTGCGGCGGAGGCATCCAACGGCAGGTAGTCCAACGCTAGATGCCCATATGATGTAATTCCCTTCAGGTAATCCATATGTGTATTATCCACGGTACAATTTCCCTGATGGTAAACCCGTGTCTTTCCTTGGGCAGCTCTGCTCTGCTCTGCCCTGTCTCTGTGCTGTAGCATTTCCTCCCTGGCTAGGTGGGACCTACTTCAGAGTTCTTCCATATGTAGTACTGCCCCACGGGTCAGTCCATATGTGTATTTCCACACGTTAACTCCCTTTGGGCAGGGTGTGGTCTCCATAGCGTTCCCCTCCCTTGGGACTGGGAACGCTTCCCTGGCATTTTGGTCTGGCTGAAAAACGTGGGAATTGATTTCCGAAGCACTCTTCCCTGGGGTAGGAACAGCAGCTTCGACCATCTTCTGAGTAAGATCCTGTCCCTTCCACCCCCTAGGGCATGGGGGACTTCTCTCGTAACACTCGTAACACGGTTCAGTCGCTATGGCATTTTCCATAGGGACCCCAATACGTTAGTATCGACGTAACTTCGAATGTGACTAACTGCATGGGAACATCTAGGTTACTATTGTAACCCCCGTTTCCTGAAGGTGGGAACAGAGACGTTACGTCCCCTTGCCTGTCTCAGCTCCTCAGCAAAATATGAATGAAGTGAGTATGCCAATCCTATTTATACCCGTATCTGCTGGGTAGGTGTGACTCAGCATGTAAATCTCACTGGCCAATCTCCATTGGCTCGTTTTGTACCACTTGGAGGTGATTGGGCTCCCAGGCGAGACCCCATTACGTCAGTATCGACGTAACATCTCCGTTCTCTCCTTCAGGGAACGAGGGTTACAATAGTAACCTAGACGTTTTCTTTTTTTCTGTCACATTTTCTGCTCTCTCTTTCTCTCTGCTAATGTAGGTTAAGCTCCAGTGACATGATTTTCACAAAATGTTCTTTTGTTAAGCAAAATGTGTATTCAGAGATTGTAAATTACACTCTTAAATGACTTAACAATAGAATAATGTACAAGATTTTCTTGCATTAAAAATGTTTACCTTTTAAATGTAAATTTTTCTATTGTTTCTACATTGATCCTATATATTAATCTAGAGTGATAAATTCACTTATTTGTGGAGTGAGGATGGATCCAGACTTGTATTGTAACTAGTATCCTCAAATGCTCCTTTTTGTTCGTTTATATCATTAAGTTTCTATGTTTTTAGTGGTTTATTAGTGATTGTATGCCGTTTATTCATGATTCATTTAACTCACACATGAACTGAACATGGATTTTTCTCTTTCTGTCTTCAATCTGAGTGGATGCAATATTGCAGAGAAACAGTGTCTCATCCCGACTTTAGCTCTGAAATCAAACCTGTCACTCCTGAGAGAGCTGGACCTGAAATGGAATAAACTAGAAAACACAGGAGTGAAGCACTTATGTGACTTACTGAAGGATTCATGCTGTAAACTGGAGAGATTAAGGTCAGTAACATTCACATACAAGAATCAAAATGCTTAAAATCACTTCAACAGTTTTAATTAAAACACTTTCCCCCAGTTTCACAGACAAGGCTTAAGCTAGTTCTAGAATAAAATGCATGTTTGAGCTGTTTCAACTGAAAGCAACTTGTACTAACATACACTATATTGCCAAAAGTTTTGGGACGCCTGTCTTTATGTGCACATGAACTTTAACGACATCCCATTCTTAATCCGTAGGGTTTAATATGGAGTTGGCCCACCCTTTGCAGCTATTACAGCCTCAACTCTTCTGGGAAGGCTTTCCACAAGGTTTAGGAGTGTGTTTATGGGAATTTTTGACCATTCTTCTAGAAGCGCATTTGTGAGGTCAGGCAGTGATGTTGGCAAGAAGGCCTGGCTCGCAGTCTCCGCTCTAATTCATCCCAAAGGTGTTCTATCGGGTTGAGGTCAGGACTCTGTGCAGGCCAGTCAAGTTCCTCCACACCAAACTCGCTCATCCATGTCTTTATGGACCTTGCTTTGTGCACTGGTGCACAGTCATGTTGGAACAGGAAGGGGCCATCCCCAAACTGTTCCCACAAAGTTGGGAGCAAATTGTCCAAAATGTCTTGGTATGCTGAAGCATTAAGAGTTCCTTTCACTGGAACTAAGGGGCCAAGCCCAACCCCTGAAAAACATAATCCATAATCCCCCTCCACCAAACTTTACACTTGGCACAATGCAGTCAGGCAAGTACCGTTCTCCTGTCAACCACCAAACCCAGACTTGTCCATTGGTTTGCCAGACAGAGCAGCGTGATTCGTCACCAGAGAACACGTTTCCACTTCTCTAGAGTCCAGTGGTGGCGTGCTTTACACCACTGCATCCAACGTTTTGCATTGCATTTGGTGATATAAGGCTTGGATGCAGCTGCTTAGCCATGGAAAGCCATTCCATGAAGCTCTCTACGCACTATTCTTGAGCTAATCTGAAGGCCCACGAAGTTTGGAGGTCTGTAGCTATTGACTCTGCAGAAAGTTGGTGACTTCTGCGCACTGTGCGCCTCAGCATGCGCTGACCCCACTCTGTGATTTTACATGGCCTACCACTTCGTGGCTGAGTTGCTGTTGTTCCCAATTGCTTCTACTTTGTTATGAGACCACTAACAGTTGACCGTGGAATATTTAGTAGTGAGGAAATTTCACAAATGGAATTGCACAGATGGCAACCTATCACAGTACCACGCTTGAATTCACTGAGCTCCTGAGAGCGACCTATTCTTTTACAAATGTTTGTAGAAGCAGTCTGCATGCCTAGGTGCTTGATTTTATACACCTGTGGCCATGGAAGTGATTGGAACACCTAAATTCAATGACCTAAATTCAATGATTTGGAGGGGTGTCCCAATACTTTTGGCAATATAGTGTATCTTAAAATATCAGTGCTATTGTTTTTGTCTCAAGATGCACCACACCAGTGATGTTTTTTTTTCTAGTGTACATTTATAAAAGCTACTTAAATATCCTAATTGAACTAAGGCCTAATCCTGGCTTAGGTTAAGTGCTGTCTGTGAAACCGGGCCATAATACTCAATATTTCACAATGAGCCTGAGTTCACATTATATTTGTGTAAAAATTTTCATCTTAGTATTTTATTCTGTAAAGTCACATCATCTTCATAAGCAAATAAAACAGACAGAGGAAGAGAAAATCATCTTTATTTCACCAGATCACAAAGTGTTTTCTTCTTTGTTATTTTCTGCTCTCTCTAATGTAGTTTACGCCGCTGTTATATGACAGAAGATGGTTGTTCTGCTCTGACTTCAGCTCTGAAATCAAACCCGTCACACCTGAGAGAGCTGAACCTGAGCTGGAATAAACTTGGAGACTCTGGAGTGAAAAAACTCAGTGATCTACTGATGAACCCACAGTTCAAGCTGGAGAAACTAGAGTTAGTATCATTATACTGTACAGCAGTTACAGTGTGATTGAAGTTTATTTATTTTAAGACAGCAGGGCTTATGTTTCATTCTTTATGGCACTGCACTTTCTGTGTTTTCCCTATTGGTCACATTTTTTATGTGTTTTTTTATCAAGAAGAAACAGTATCTTCCAGCACACAGAACTAGTGTGACTGGGTTTCAAAACAGACTATTGGAAACTAAATGCTGCTGTAGCTCTTCAATAAGATGATCATCATAGATGTGAACAATTGTTATTTCTCTGTCTTCAGTCTGAGTTACTGCAGTATTACAGAGAAACAGTGTGTCATCCTGACTTCAGCTCTGAAATCAAACCCGTCACACCTGAGAGAGCTGAACCTGAGCTGGAACAGAATAGGAAACACAGGAGTGAAGCAATTATATGACGTACTGAAGGATTCACACTGTAAACTGGAGAGACTGAGGTCAGTAACATTCACATACAAGAATCAAAATGCTTAAAATCACTTCAACAGTTTAAACCAGAGGTCTTCAACCCTGCTCCTGGGGACCCACTCCAACCCTAATTAAACACACATAAACCAGCTAATCAAAATCTTTAGGATAAATTTTGCAGGACAGTGGGTCCCTAGGAGCAGGGTTGAAGAACTCTGGTTTAAACTAAAGCACTTTATACTCAATATCTCACAATGAGCCTGAGTTCATATTATATTTGTGTAAAATTCTTCACCTTAATGATTTGTTTGTAAGATGATTTCTCTTCCTCTGTTTGTGTCTTTCTAGTCTACAGAACTGTGGCATTACAGATGTTTCTTCTTTAACTCAGACTTTGACTAACTCAAAAGCACTGCAGTTTTTAAAAGATCTTGATCTGAGTAACAATATGATAGGAGACTCAAAGCAGTGGCTCTGTGACGTGCTACAAGACTCAAACTGTGACCTGAGGTGAGGAAACATCACTGTGATATTAAAGAGATCTTCTTTTATCTCTGATATGTGAACAAACCTTTCAGATATTTGTTAAAGGAAATTATCATTAAAAGGTTAGTTCAACCAAAAATGAAAATTCTGTCATTTATTACTCACCCTCATGTTGTTAAGACCTTCGTTCATCTTCAGAACACAAATTAAGATATTTTTGATAAAATCCGATGGCTCAGTGAGGCCTCCATTGCCAGCAATGTCACTGAACCTCTCAAGATCCAGAAAGGTACTCAAAACATATTTAAAACAGTTCATGTGAGTACAGTGGTTCAACCTTAATATTATACTGCGACGAGAATACTTTTTGTGCACCAAAAAAAAACAAAATAATGACTTTTCAACAATATCTAGTGATGGGCGATTTCAAAACACTGCTTCATGAAGCTTCGAAGCTTTATGAATCTTTTGTTTTGAATCAGTGATTCGGATTGCGTATGAAACTGCCAAAGTCACATGAACTATTGAAATTTCAAAACACTTATGACTTAAGGAAGATTAGATTATGTTACGGAATTGTGTAATTCTGTATATTGTTTATTTGGTTGATTTTGTTTGTTTCCTATTATTGTTATTTCTGTCTGTGTGTTCTTTTGCTTTGCTGGTGTTAAGCAGGATATCACGTAATCGGTTGCGGGATGGCTCCACCTCTCTCTGCCAGGATTGGGTTAGGATGATTGAATGAGGGTTTAAAACCATCTCTTCCGCTTCATGCAGTTGAGCTGTGCGACTTCGGGTCGGTCGCACTTCTCCTGTCTCCTCTCCAGCCGCCAGACCCCTATTACACATTGAGCATTATTTTTCGACTCTGTTATATTTTTTCTTTTCTTTACAGTGATGGTGCTCGGTAGGGTTGACCTGCCCTTTTCTTTTGAAAGTAAGTTCGCTCTGTTTTTGTTAGTGTAGTAAGGGTAATTTGTTGTATTTTTGTTTTTGATATTTTGAGGGAAGCTATTTTGGATATTTTTTATTTATTACCCGTTTAGTTTGTTATTTTGGGCCTTGGGTCTTCCTGAAGTTCACGCACCCACTGGTTTATGTTATCCTGGAAATTCTCAAATCTTTATTTATTTACTTTCTTTCATCTTAATAAAACATTAATCGTTTTCTTGAACCCTGAATCCAGTGGTTTGATTTATTTATTTATTTTTCTTTGGTCTGACGACTGGGCGGGGGAGGCATTTTTTCTTTCTTTTTTTTATTTATTGCGATTTAACCTAGATGGATCGTAATAATAAGAAAACTATTAATCCCTGTAAGGGGAAACTCATTTGCCACCATTACACAATACAAACAACACAGATAGACAATTAAACATTAAAGTCAATTTGGCGCTCCCAACCACTAATTCAACCACTAAACAAAAGATTCTAAAGTGTTAATTGTCTTGCTGGCAATAGAGGCATCACTGAGCCATCGGATTTTATCAAAAATATCTTAATTTATGTTCCGAAGATGAACGAAGGTCTTATGGGTGTGGAATGACATGAGGGTGAGTAATTAATGACAGAATTTTCATTTTTGGGTGAACTAATTTAAGCTTTATTCTGACAAAGGGTTTGTGTGAGAACAAAATGTGAAGTTATTAAAATGTTCAACACAAAGGAGGTGTCACGATCACCGTCTGTTCCTGTCAGTTCCTGGACTCCATTTCCCATAATCCTCCCTGCCAATCACATGCACACTCCACACCAATCACCTGTTGCCACATACAGTTTAGCACACTACCTGGACTATAAAAGACTCACACACACACCACCTGGTGGCGAAGTCTTGTTTTGCCCCGGTGATCAACTCTGAGCGTTTTCTTGTGGACTATTTACCCTGTTACCGTTGGATTGTTTATTCTCTGTGACCCTTGCTGCCTGCCCTGATCTTTGCCTGTTTCCTGGACCGTGATTGTTTGCTGCCTGCCCTGATCCTTGCCTGTACCGATTCTGTTTGTCTGCCGCCTGCCTCAACCGTTGCCTGTCCTTGTTTATGTTCCTGCCTTTGCCCCTGTCTACCTGTGTAAATACTGTTCTTAATAAAGCTTGCAAATGGATCCCTGCTCTGCCGACCCAACATTACAGGAGGAAAGGAACAAAATCACACTGTCACAGCTTTATTCAACAACACCTGCTTTATTAATTGTGTCAGTAGAAGTGAATCATTTCAGTTTGAGAATTGACTTGTTCAGATTGTAGGAAACGCTGCACTCCTGCTAAAATCAGTGTGTTCAGCTTCAGCTCACAGCTGTCCAGCCTTACATGAGAAACGTCTCTGTCTCTAGTGTGTTTTTACTTTGACAAGAAACACGTCACACTACTTTACTCACTTTACTTTCAGTTATTTACTAAGAGCCCTACAAACATGTTTAAACTAGAGTGTTTAATGTTTAAACTTTAACTAAAGGTTTGTGTTTTAACTCAAAATATCATTTGTATTTGCTCCCTGTGGTTTATTCCATGTGCCGTACACTCATTAGTTTCTCAATAGGAGTCACATCAACACAAACAAACATATCAACATGATTCATGTTTAAATGTATTATATTAGAACACAGATATCTCTGCAAGATCATGTAAATTCAGTAATTAATCTAATTACAGCAATTTAATGTAACTTCTTTTTACTAAAAAAAAGTAATTGAAATATAATAACTAATTTGCACTTTGTTCCACTGAACACTGATTGTTTCTCTTCTGTTCCTCCTTACAGAGTAGATGAAGATCTGTGAAATCATCATGAGAGGATCAGTAATCATCAGGTGATCCACAGAAGAGTCACTACTGTGTCTATGAGGAGAAATAAATGTGTGATTAATGTGTAAATGTGTTTCATACAGATGGAAGAGACTCTTTACAGTTAAATAAAGCAGCATGTGTATCAGCATGAGTATCAGAAACATGCAATATTGAATGATTAATGTTGCTTTAATATTCAATCAAATGATGGTTTTGTTTGATTTAAAGGTGGAACAGGAGGAAGAAGCTCAGATGAGTCTGTCAGCAGAAATCTTCAGGCTCTTCAGTATCAGGCCTACAAATATAATAATGTTTGGATTGAACTCATCCATAATGATTATAATATTTATGATATGATATTTCAGACCAACTAAACATTTTTACCAGTTAACAGCATTTGTGTCTTTCACTCGCTCTGATAGTCTAATGTATTTGTTTAGCAATTATAATCTCTTTCACCACATTTACATTCTCATGTAAATAAAATGACACTAATAAAGTTAAGAATAATTGTTCTTGTTTGAAAACAATCTCATCTGTTTAACAGGCTCTGGCTCAGTGCAGATTGATCATCAATATCAAAATGTTGTCAGAATGTGATCAGACTTTTTCACCATCTTTGATGTTACTTTGGTCACTGTCGCTATGGTTACTGGTAAGAGAACACAGGCTTGACTCTTGTTGCACGTTCATACAGACAGTATTCCAGATGTTACTGTAAGTTTCTGTGTGAACGGGACATTTAGAGACTCACTCCTGTAAGTAAATGCGGTTGTTAATCCCAAAAAATGACAAAGCCAATCAAATCGAAGTAGGAGGGCTTTACTGTTCACATAACCTATTTTTATAGGTTGTATAGTATCAGAAGTTATTTTATTCACAATACAGCACTACAGTTTTGTATTAAAAGTACAATGCTAATTTATGTGAACATATTTATGCGTGGATATGTGATATCTATACAAAAATCTGAAGGCAAAGTACCACAGCGTGAAGTGAAGCGCATAACCCCTTCCAGACTGTTTCAAGTGTATAAATATATAAAATGGTTCTTAATCTGAGTGGTTCGAAAAGTGATGAGTCTAAGTGGTCATATAAAGTCACAAATTGGCTGTTTGTGGACCTTACAAGCATTTTAGCATTGGCTCCTTACATCTAGCATTCAGGGTCC
Organism: Ctenopharyngodon idella; assembly: GCF_019924925.1. NCBI lineage: Eukaryota > Metazoa > Chordata > Actinopteri > Cypriniformes > Xenocyprididae > Ctenopharyngodon > Ctenopharyngodon idella. Next base: position 18,737,347 of record NC_067223.1, read on the forward strand.
TATCATACACCCAGCGCAAGTGTTGTTTGCTAGTTTCAGCCCGACGCAGTTATTTTCACGTCCTGCTCCACGTTGTTTAAATAGAAAATGGATTTGCGCCCATTTGTGCACCCATGGGTATGCTGGTCTGAAAACGAGGTGTGTTCAGGCGCATTGTAGGCGCATTACTATTTTGAGGCAACTGAAAAGGACTGCGCCATTGACCAGCTGAAACCTGGTCTAAAGTCAATGGCACAATATTTGTTTTGTTATTTAAAGAGCGTTAGTAATATGTGTCTATATGCGGGTGCACAACACACATACATTCTGCTTATTACACACACAGGGACACGCAGCAGCACACAAACATGCCAAATATTAAGAATAAAAGGATTACAATGTAAAAGATTATTATTGTTTGCATAAAGATAAAATGCTTTGGTGGAATTCTGCTTTTCTCGCAGATGGTCTGCTCGTGTGCTCTAACCTCACACACGAGCAGATTCATTTCCTCACTATAGACGCGTTCAGTTTTTCCACTTGCAAATTCTGCCTTGTAAATAGCGAATACGCCATGGCACAAGCGCAACTGGCTTTTAAAGGGAATGGGAGATGAGACTCTGATTGGTTTATTGCACGGTACGCCCAAAACACACTCTTTACTCATTAAGAGAACAGGGACAACCCTTTTAGACCATGCACCGGGCAAACCGACCATTTTTCCTGTCCTTAAACTAGCAAAAGTGGATTCAGACACACCCTAAGTGCACTTGCGCTTTAGACCATGTGCTTAGATCGTTAAAATAGAGCCCTCAGTGTGCTTTAAAGACAGAGATAAAGCATTTAAAGGGTTAGTTCACCCAAAAATGAAAATGTAATTTATTACTCACCCTCATGTCGTTCTACACCCAAAAGACCTTCGTTCATTTTGTGTGCCAAAAACCCCCAAAATAATGACTTTTCAACAATATCTATGGGCCGATTTCAAAACACTGCTTCATGAAGCTTCTGAGCTTTACGAATCTTTTGTTTCAAATTAGTGATTCGGATCTCATATCAAATGGCTAAACTGCTGAAATCACGTGACTTTGGCGCTCCGATCCACTGATTCGATTCGTAAAGCTCTGAAGCAGTGTTTTGAAATCGGTCCATCACTAGATATTATTGAAAAGTCATTATTTTGTTTTTTTGGTGCACAAAAAGTATTCTTTTCGCTTTATAATATTAAGATAGAACCACTGTACTCACATGAACTGTTTCAAATATGTTTTTAGTACATTAATGGACCTTGAGAGTTTGAATGGCATTGCTGTCTATGCAGGCCTTACTGAGCCTTACTGAACTACCCCTTTAATGCATAAGATAACATTCATTGAATGAATTTGAGAGATAAACATTGATATTTCAATATTTTTGTCAAATGTTGCCTAATTGTCAACACCAATTAATGACAGGCGCTTTATACAGTATGTGCATAGTGTGGTTTCAGGACTTTAAAGATTAATGTGAATATAGCCATAAAAAATATGTAAAAAATGTTATGTATACAGTATAATAATGGCTATTATATTTTGTGTACAACTTCTCATATGGACAATGCTTTCTTTTGTCATAGATGAACTCCAAAAGTAATAAAACAAAGGTTGTTAATGGGACTGAAGAAGCCAACATCATATTCAAAATGTTTCATGGTGTAGTGTGAAGAACCCTCTCTGAAACAAGACTGAATTCACACCTACTGAGGAATTAATTCTTATATAAAATGGATATTGCAACGAGAACAGACAAATACAACTGAAACAGAGGGAAAAATATATACACACACACCAACTAAAGAACAAAACGAGTGAAGTCAGTAATGATAATAACAAATGAAGGCAGTAGTAGCCATGAAAACACGAAAACCAAAAATAGAAACAAAAAGAGCAATAAGATTTGCTTTTTTGTTGTTTTTAATGTACTCTAGGTTGAACAGCGCTTTGAGACCTCATTTGGACCTCATTTACAAACTGTCATTGACAGATAATGGTCATCAATACATGTGTGTCATCATTGATTACCTCATGAAGTGACCCCAAGCTTATCCTTTGAGGTCCAAATCTGCAATAGACATGTTTGATTATATTTGTGCATCAGTTTGAAGCTCATAAAAGGATCCTAACTGACCAGAACAAAGAGTTTGTGAATGAGGAGAGTTTACACGTGATCACGTCCATAAACATCTTCATGTTGGCTTTTTCTTGTTGATTATTCTTCTTGTTTTAATGTTGATAAAAATGTTACATACTCTTGTAAACTGTTGTCCCTGTCAGTATAAGAACAATTGCAATGTGCTTATCCCTATAAATGTCAAAGAACACATTACTTTTACTTGTGTCAATTATGTCAGTGAGTTTTGATTGGTTGTCTGATGTTCCCACTCCCTTTGTTACCTGGGGCACATTCAAGCTCAAACCGCTACGCAAAGTTTTGCTACGGTTTCCGGGTTGAACAACATGTTTCCTGGAAACGGTGTGCAACAGGGTTTGAGATACGTTTTCTCTTGTTTAGTGGGTGTGTCAAAAATGTCCGCCCAATCAGCAGCAACATGTATATAAACCAGGCGGTATTAAAGAGACAGCTTGCACAATGGGTCCAAGTAAAGTCATTTACAAATGTGTCTGCTGCAGCTCGGTATATGCAACAATTGAAGATATTAAAAGACATGTTTGCCGTAAGAGTTTTATAGTAAAAATATAGCATATCAATTCTTCAAAAAGAACACAAAGAATGGCCTTCTCAGCTGCCATAGTTGCAACTCTCAAAACAGAATGTTAAACGCACCACTGTTTCCGTTTAAAAAACATTTTGCAATGTTTTGTTGGGGCTGAACGCAGCCCAGATATCATGTATTGTTCATGTTTGGTTGCATTAACCCTTTAAAGCTCATTTCTCTAGTGTTTGTTCCTCCTGCTTGTGGAATAGAGTCAATAAATATTGAGGATGCAAAATTTTGCATGGATATTGTATATCTCAAATGGTGTTGTCATGGTGTGGGATTAAATTGACAAAACAGGGAAACAGGAAAACATACTGAGTATCTGTAGAGGACATTGGTCATCTCTCAGCACGTTTTAATGTTCTTCCCTGTCTGTCCAGATATTGTATGCAAAGCAGGGATTTAAATACATCTTAATCCTCACAATATTTGGTTGCATCATTTTTGAGTGCAAATGAGGCAGGGACTTGTTGAGACATATATTGAGCTGTATATATGATATAAAGTTTTAAATTAACTGCAAATGTCTTAAAGTCAAAAGCCAACCTTATTGTCATGGTCGGGTCCAGTAGAGAGAGTAAAGTAGAGTACTTGTTTGCACAATAACTACCACAGGAACCACAGAGACAATAACTTTAAGAAACAGGCATGATGCATAATCAAAAAGTCCAATCAGCACATAAACACATGAGAAACGTGACACATATAGCTCACATTAAGACAATGACAAACGATTCTGATGAAACCCTGCTGTAAATGCAACTGTGGCAGGCCTAGTAAAGGTTGGTTAGTCTGCTCATTGGTTGCCCTATCAGCGGGCAGCGGAAGTGTATATTATATATATATATATATATATATATATATATATTATTATATTATTATTATTATTGCATTGCTAAGAACATACTTAATCAATGCCAGGGGTAAATACAATTGAGAATACAATTGCAGGTTACAAAATCAGGAAAATGTCATACAAATGACACAATGAGACAGTTTTAAGGGCTTTGGAGTTGCTGGATGTAAAGAGAGTGTCTAAGTAGGATTTAAGTTCTTTATAAAAAATAAAAAAGTAAGGCTTAGCACCCTAAAATTTACATTTATGTAAGAAAAATTTTGGTCCTTTACATCTTTATCAAAGTTGTGCAGACCAAATAAAACATCTTTGTATAATAAAGAAAAACTTGTGCGTACAAAAATACAGAAATCCTTCCAGATCAGATTTGTATATGAGCATTCCCAGAAGAGATGAGAAATAGATTTGTCTTCAGCACCACAAAAGGAACATAAAGAATTAATATCAGGAAACGTTTTTTTTTTAAGTAAAGCTTTACAGGATAAAAAAGATGAAGTAATTTGTAGGACACATCCTTGACCTTATTGGTTATTAAATATTTAGACGACGAAGTCCACACTTTCTTCCATAGAATATTGACAAATTGGCCATTCCAGTAGGACACAATGTAAGGGAGAGAAGCAATCTCATTCTGAAATAACGGTCTAATTCTCCTGTTCCAACCAAAAGAGTTAGATAAAAATCAGATATTTCCAATCATTGTATCAAAAGGATGAGCAACTGACAAAGAAATCTGGGATCTAGTTCTAATCTCTGAGAAGAGTTATTGCTCCATAAGGAATGGCATCCATTACTATAGCAAAATCTTGTGGAGTAACAGGTATGTTATACTTGTTCAAAAACTCTGAATATGAATACAAGTGTCCATCAGCATTGATTAATTGAGAGACCAAAATAAAATTATCATTCACCCAATCTGGGAAAAACAATGATTTATTTTTATAAAGAATATCACAATTATTCCAAATAAAGTACCGGTGAGGACTAAAATTGTGTTTATAAATTAGGTGCCAGCCAAAAGTACTTGTTTATGAATGTTTATGATGTTTATGATGTTGCAGTTACACAACAATAAGAAAGGGAGACCTCCGACCTTATAGAAAACAAAATTAGGAAGAATATTCCAGAATGAAACAGGGGTTATTAAGTACTGTTTTAACCAATTTATCTTGAAAGTATTATTTAAGGAAGTAAAATCTAGAAAGTTTAGACCACAACATTCATAATTATTAATAACCACAGACTTTTTAACATAATGCCTCTTATGCTTCCACAGAAAATTAAATAACATTCTGTCAATAACACACACATGTACATGTAGATTTATCCATGTATAAGGAGAGAGCAGGGTAAGTCATTCTTGAGATACCCTCAGCTTTAGCAATAAGGGTTCGTCCTCTAAGAGATAAATCTCTCTATAACCATGAATTGAATTTCCTTTTAGCTTTTCCAATAACTGGGTCAAAGTTCAGTCTGCATCTGACTTTATCATCCTTACATATGGATACACCCAGATAGGTCACCTGTGACTTAACTGGAATACCGTAAAGGGAGGAAGAAGGACAGGATTTAATAGCTAACAGCTCACATTTATTAAGATTTAAATTTGAACCGGAAGCTTTAGAGAAAAAAATGTATGTATTGTATGGCAATCGGAATCTGTGATTCATCTTTTAAAAACAGGGCAGTGTCGTCAGCTAGCTGACTAATAAGTATATGTTTGTTGTCAATAGTAATACCTTGCAGCTGGCTACTCAAAAGAGAGGAGGAATGAAGTTGTGCAGCCACAAGAAATAAATAAGGGGAAACAGGGCAACCCTGATGAACTCCTCTTGACAACTGAAATCGAGGCGAAGTACCCGACTTAAGGTTGATGGAACAGTTGGCATTATTAAAAAGAGTTCTTATAAGTTTAAGTTTAAAAAAGTTTTTAAAAAAGTTTTAAAAAAATAAACTCACTGTTGATGAAACTGTTCAAGAGAGTCAAAAGCTTTGTAAAAATCTACAAAAAGAATAAAGCTGTCATCATTACCTAATTCGCTATAGTCTAATAAATCTAGAACAAGTCGGATATTGTTTGATATATGTCTTTTTGGCATAAATCCTGATTGAGTCTCATTGATAACTGAACTTAGAACACACTTGAGTCTTTTGGCCATAGCCCAAGCTAAAATTTTATAATCATTATTAAGGAGACAAATAGGTCGCCAATTATCTATCAGAGTAACATCTTTTTTGGGTTTAGGTATCAGAGTTAAAAGCCCTTGTGTTAAACTAGAAGGCAAAGTTTCTAACTGAATACTCTCCAAAAACATCTCTAGCAGGAATGGTGCCAATTCTTCAGCAAAGCTTTGGTAGAACTCGGCCGTTAGGCCATCGGTTCCAGGAGATTTGTTATTTTTAAGGCTCTCAATCCCCTCAATAACCTCCTTTAATGATTGAAAGAAAAGAAGGGCTGAATCCTTACAATAATTAGATTTATAAAGTTCTAAATAGAAATTACTACAAAAACAGGCTATTTCCTTAGAATTATCTGTCAAAACACCATTAATTTGTAGCGAACTAATGGTAAGATTCCTAGAGTTGTGTTTTTCCATTCTAAAAAAATAAGCAGAGCTCTGTTCTCCTTGTTCTAGCCATTTCCTCCTTGAACGGACATAGGAACCTTCAGCCTTGTATTTATAAATACTGTCTAATTTAGATTTAATTCAGATCAGTTTCTGATAAGCCATCCTGAGTTATTCTCTGAAGTGTTAAGATCTTTGATATAACCTTCTCCTCTTCATACCTTCTCTGTTTTGCCAAATTGCTACTAAAATGCCTACTTCCTACTTCATATTTTAGCAACTCCCAATTTAGGCCAAATTTTTTGTCAGAAGAAGCTTTCACCCAGTAGTATCGAATCAGAAAGGTCATGTTTAAGTAGATGTTTAAGAAACAGAGTGAGACTCCTGGAAAAAACAAAAGTCAGTCTTGAAAGACTTAGCATACAAAAACAACGCTTTACGCTTTATATTATCACGCAACCCCCTGGCATTGAGAGAAACAATCGAAACAGACATTCAAAAGAAAAAGGATAAAAGATAATAGAACAAAAAAAGAACAGTAGTAGAACTCTTAAAGGATAAAAGTGCATCGGTAGCTGACTAACAGTCAAGCGAATCCAGTCTTCCGCATTAACTCAGTCAATCAAATTAGTGAAATTTTAAAATGAAAGAAAACACCCACTAAAACCAAACAGTTTTACCATGCTTAAGGTGGATGAATTTCAGATCCATCATCAAAGGCACCACCTCCCACGAAGTGAGCCCTCTTTTCCTCCTTTCAAGCCTTCTCTACAGCAGGCCAAAGCAGCTGTCTTCTTTCCCAATCAGACGCGATGAGGTCCTCAGTGAAGCGCAGTTGATTGGCACGAAGAAACTTCAACGTCCTCGCTGTCTTCCACACTCTGTCCCTTATTGTCACTCGCAAAGAAAATTGAATAATGACGGGTCGTGGTCGTGGTCGTGAACTATTCTGCAGCCTCCTTCCCACACGATGAACTATGTCGATTTTGTCTGCAAGGCTTCTTCCTCCCTCTGGGAATGTGGATTCACAGATACGGATGATCTCCACTCTTACATCCTCTCTTTCCTTCTCAGTTACACCATGTAAATGTAGATTCAACGACGGGAATATCTTTCCAAGTCAGTGAGACGTTGTTCACAGAATACCATCTTCTTCTCTTTAGCGTTCAATCTTGTCTCAACATGACTGACTTTACCTTTAATGTCGTTTAATTCAGCACATACGAAGTCCACCGTTTTTTTTAATCCTTCAATTTTTAAGGCATTTTCACTCACCATTTTCTCTATGGTATCAGAGCGAGTGTTAATCATATTGGAGAGTGTTGAGACAACAGAGAAGCTATCATCATCTGCCTTGCCCTTTTTGGATGGTTTAGCTGGGCTATCTGGAAGCGGGGAAGTTTCTTCCACAGATCCATAGTTGTGAAAGTCCATCTTGTCAGATTGCCGCGCAACACGCGTCATCTCTTTCCTTTTGTCAGCAGTCAACTTCATATTTCGAATCTCAACGAAGACAGAAAGATAGATGTGGGTGATTTTGCGCAAAAGTCATTTTAAAGAATGATATTTATGCCGTTATAAAAGATTGTCAGCAGAGCTCGGCGAAAGTTAAGTTAGCAGGACACCATCTTGGACTACCATCTTGGATTGTGAAACAAAACCCATTCAAAAATGTGGGGGAGATTCACAAAGAGTGGACTGCAGCTGCAGTCAGTGCTTCAAGAACCACTACGCACAGACGTATGCAAGACATGGGTTTCAGCTGTCGCATTCCTTGTGTCAAGCCACTCTTGAACAACAGACAGCGTCAGAAGCGTCTCGCCTGGGCTAAAGACAAAAAGGACTGGACTGCTGCTGAGTGGTCCAAAGTTATGTTCTCTGATGAAAGTAAATTTTGCATTTCCTTTGGAAATCAGGGTCCCAGAGTCTGGAGGAAGAGAGGAGAGGCACACAATCCACATTGCTTGAGGTCCAGTGTAAAGTTTCCACAGTCAGTGATGGTTTGGGGTGCTATGTCATCTGCTGGTGTTGGTCCACTGTGTTTTCTGAGGTCCAAGGTCAACGCAGCCGTATACCAGGAAGTTTTAGAGCACTTCATGCTTCCTGCTGCTGACCAACTTTATGGAGATGCAGATTTCATTTTCCAACAGGACTTGGCACCTGCACACAGTGCCAAAGCTACCAGTACCTGGTTAAAGGACCATGGTATTGTGGTATTGTGAAGAGGAAGATGCGATATGCCAGACCCAACAATGCAGAAGAGCTGAAGGCCACTCTCAGAGCAACCTGGGCGCTTATAACACCTGAGCAGTGCCACAGACTGACCATGCCACGCCGCATTGCTGCAGTAATTCAGGCAAAAGGAGCCCCAACTAAGTATTGAGTGCTGTACATGCTCATACTTTTCATGTTCATACTTTTCAGTTGGCCAAGATTTCTAAAAATCCTTTCTTTGTATTGGTCTTAAGTAATATTCTAATTTTCTGAGATACTGAATTTGGGATTTTCCTTAGTTGTCAGTTATAATAATCAAAATTAAAAGAAATAAACATTTGAAATATATCAGTCTGTGTGTAATGAATGAATATAATATACAAGTTTCACTTTTTGAATGGAATTAGTGAAATAAATCAACTTTTTGATGATATTCTAATTATATGACCAGCACCTGTAAACTGGCTGGTTAGATGGAATGGCGTCACGAGTCACCGCTCCTTTCTTTCGGTCCCGCTAGTCGGCATTCAGGTATGTTGTGTGATGTTGGCTGTATTGTTAGTGGTAAATTGCAGCTAATGTTAGCTTATTTTTAGAACGGCACGGTGGATGAAACCTTGTGGCTGGCATTGGCTTGAGGTTGCCCCTCTGCAGTTAGGTGGAAGTCGTTTGTGATTTGTGCATTTAAGAATTCGCTCAAATCATAGTGGCACCTTTTGTTTGTGTATAGTCAGAGGTTTGGGTGAGACTGATTCAGGCATGGCCAGTACGAGTGATTGCCTTACAATAAGCGGGTTTATCCCTCCAACATGCACATTGCCTTCGGATAGACTGGACGAGCCCTCAGCCTCTTAGCATGCATTGTCTGCCTGATTGTTTGGTTTCTGGAGATCGCGCTCATAAGGTATGTTCTTAAAATATGATTGGAGCGCCTTTTGTATTCAAACGGGATGTTGATTTTATTATGCATCAATGAGCCTTAGGCGCCCAACACTCTATCAGCAGCTTGTGGTTTGTCCCTCCTCAGATGGCTGTTGGTAAATTCTCACCTCTACCTATATTAGGAATTTTAGGAAGGTGGTCATAATGTTATGCCTGATCAGTGTATATTAGGACTATACTCCTAAAACAAATTACATATAGCAGTAGTTTGAAATGCCGCCAGCAAGTTTTTTTTTGCTGATCTATATAAATACATGCACATAAATACCCCCCACCCCCCATCTATTAATGCATCATGTTTTTTCTGGAGCATAAGTGAATGTTTGAACCTTTTTTAATAGTTGTGTTTGAGTCCCTCAGTTGTCCTCAGTGTGAAAAGACGGATCTCAAAATCATTCAGTCACTGCTGTAAAGGGTTCAAATATGCAAAAAATGCTGGAAAACTGAAGAATCTGCAGGACCTGGAGATTTTTTCTGAAGAACAGAGCTCAGTTTAACTGCTCAGGACAAACAAGGGACTCATGAACAACCATCACAAAACAAAAAAAACAGTTGTAGATCATCCAGGTTACCACACACAGTATTAAGAACCAATGGTTCACATACTTATGAATGGGGTTATTTTAATAAATACAGCTATTTTTTTGTCTTGTGGATTATATGTAAACATCTTTTCTGTAAATCATCTTACTCAGGACAGTACTAAATAAAAAATAACATGCATTTTGTATTATCTCCCTTATTTTGTTAAAATTATTAACATTTTCACAGATTCTGCAAGTCGTTCACATACTTTTTCTTGCAACTGTATATATATATATATTTGCATGCGCTAAATATAAAATTTAAAGTCAGCATGAAATCAAAATTGACAATTCTTATTTTTTTATGGAATACTGTAGTATTTATTATCAATAATTTATCCTTGCACTTCATTATTTTTTTAAAATTCATGTGCCCTCATAATCTTTAATCAAAAACATTAACCTTCCCTTCCCCTCATAATGACTCATCGTCTCTTCCTGTCAGCAGATTACTCGATTCAGTGACCTAAGGGGTAAATGCTGTCGCTGGCTGGGGTAAGTTGATGCTTCGCATTATAGAAATCAATGCATTAACCATCGCTGATGCCAGTCATTGGGGTGTACAGTACTCTCAAACATTGAAAGGAACCTGATGGAGGACACGCTCAGTCAGTCGGGCTGCATGTCCACTGGAGCAGAGCAAGCGACCATAGCGTTTTTAAATTCTTTCCTATGGAAGTTCAGCATCACTCTTGAGGCTCGACTTCCATAGGAATGAAACGAAAAATGCTCGCTCTTCCCCACTCGCTCCGCGCCAACGGCACTCACCATCAGTCAGTCTCTCATGCGCGCTCTCTCCCTTTTAGTGCCATTGCCCGTCCTCGTCATCCTTAATAAATACAGTTCTTACAGTAACGTGAGGGTGCTTGCAGTGAGTCCGGTGGAGATAAATCCCCCACAACTGACTGCAAATGGGCATTCGGATCTGCCTCCAACAATCCAATCAATTCGAAAACCAAAAGACGAAATCAAGCCCTGCCCTCTCATTTCAGATGAAGTTTCACTCGGATAGACGTCACAGTAGAGAAGAAAAGACAATCACAACTTATATACACAATGCACACTGTAAGTATACTCCATTGATAGTGTGCATTAACACAGCCGATCAACATATACTCACAGAAACCTCACAGACAGTGATGGAGATTGTGGAGTCACCTTGAAGTCTGCGGCCCATTACTCACCTGGAGACCTCAACGACTTTGATGGATAGTGAAGTGTCAGTTGCATGTCTCCCGCCTGCCATGGACATCAAGATGAATGGATCAACAAAAGCCATGTAGGAGCACAAGACCAGGACCCAAGTCTCTTACTATTCACATCTCAGCACAAAAATTGAAAAAGATAAGGCCTTTGCCAAGTAGTCGAAAATTACAATAGTCATGGACACATGTAATATATGATGTTTTATTAACAAAATTCGGGAGGAGCAACGTTCAAATAATCTGACTAATCACATCGTCATTTCAGCCAGCTGTTAGCAATCAGTAATCAACATATCTACCCAATCAGCATGAGTGAAAGCATATATATAGACACAGTCGACTCACCCATATTCCTCAACAGTTTTACAGCATCTAACCCGCCCTAAGTTCCCAACATGTCCGAAATTAATCTCTTTGCGTCCGATGAAGAATCTTTCATCCTCAAAGAATCTTTTCTCTGGCTAATTTTTCCACTACCGCAGCAGTGATGTTCCCTCGGCTCCTGCAGGAGCTCAGATTCTCTGCCAAATATCTCCACTGCCGCAGCAGTGATGTTCCCTCGGCTCCCGCAGGAGCTCAGTTCTTCTGGCCAATTTCTCCACTGCCACAGCAGTGATGTCGCCTCTGCTCCCGCAGGAGCTCAGTTCTTCTGGCCAATTTCTCCACTGCCGCAGCAGTGATGTCGCCTCTGCTCCCGCAGGAGCTCAGTTCTTTTGGCCAATTTCTCCACAGCCGCAGCAGTGATGTCACCTTGGCTCCCGCAGGAGCTCAGTTCCTCTAGCTATTCTCTCAACTGCCACAGCAGTGATGTCGCCTCGGCTCCCGCAGGAGCTCAGTTCTTCTGGCCAATTTCTCCACTGCCGCAGCAGTGATGTTCCCTCGGCTCCCGCAGGAGCTCAGTTCTTCTGGCCAATTTCTCAACTGCCACAGCAGTGATGTCGCCTCGGCTCCCGCAGGAGCTCAGTTTTTCTGGCCAATTCTTCCACTGCCGCAGCAGTGATGTCACCTCTGCTCCCGCAGGAGCTCAGCCCTGTCTAAACTTGCCTTCACTGCTGCAGCAGTAATGTTTTCATCCAATATGACGAGAACTCTTCCGGCCCTTCAAACTAACCCTCCAAACAGCACAATCAGCCTACGCAATGCAGTTTTTGGGGGTCATCAGTAATGTTTCCGGCTGCTGTCCTGCATTGGTTTGCAATTTTGGGGAGTACTCTGGGTTCGGGCCAAATACCGAGCTCAGACCCCTCTCCTCGGACAGCACGCCAAATACACATACTATTACGCATACTATTTACTATCTGATTATTTGTAAGTGTGAACTTGTGAAATGATGTTTATTAACAAAATTCGGGAGGAGCAATGTTCAAATAATCTGACTAATCATCGTCATTTCAGCCAATCAGTAATCAACATATTTACCCAATCAGCATGAGTGAAAGCATATATATAGACACAGTCGACTCACCCATATTCCTCGACAGTTTTACAGCATCCCTTCACCACCCTGTCTCCTCACACTTGCCTGGTTACTTTCAGAATACGGGGGGAGTACTCTGGGTTCGGGCCAAATACCAAGCTCGGAGCCCTCTCCTCGGACAGCACGCCAAATATGCATACTACTACGCATACTATTTACTATCTGATTATTTGTAAGTGTGAACTCGTGAAATAATAAAGAAAATTAGTCAACAAAATCCCTGTTGCACGTTTGTGTTCATGTGTTGATCATGTGTTCAAATGTTGATCATAGTTGAAAGTTTGGGTGTCTATACAGTACATGACTATTAAGGCTCCTTCAAAACATGCAGTGCACATTACATATTCCAAATTAGACACAAACCATGTAAAGACCACAAGTGAATTCCAATTCCATGACATGATGTTAACAAAAAAAAAAAATCATAAAAGAGACTGATCTATCAGTTTTTGCCCAGGATATGTGCAACATCAACAGGTCGATCTATTTGGAGTTCATCTTTACACAGAGACAGAACTTGTCAATTTGGTACAACATCTCAGAAAAGGACATCCTGTTACCCTGCATTAGGATGCTACTGGAGGGGATATCAATCAAATACCAAATAAGCAAAAAAGAGTGTTGTACTACAGCATCAATTTACCAGGAAATTGCAAAGACAAACCTCCTCTTCCTGTGTCTGAAATGCTTACAAATGACAACACGATTCCAATTGTTTCTTTTTGGTTGCTTTGACCATCACAAAGATAAGGAAACTCACTGCCTACAACATTCACCAGGACAAGACACTCATCCAGAGTGTCCTGTTAACATTCAATAAACAAGACATACATGCCTACCTTAAGGAAAGCTACCATTTGGTTAAAGGAAACACCACCAACACCGACTTTAGGAGACTGTCCTTCACATTCATTCTGCACATATCATCAATGCAGTCCAAGGAGCTATTGGCCACAGGACCCACAGGAACCTAGGAACCACAGACAAGGGCTTGAAAGAGTTTGCCACTCACTGTGTGGCACAGCTAATAAACACCACATGAAGAATGCTTTAGATAATTTTAGGAACTTGCCATGTCTTTTACACAAAATGTGTGACACAATGTCTTCAAGAACTTCATGACCACATTCATAGAAGAAAATTTCTAGAAGACACATTGGACTAGAAGCTGACAATGAAAGACATTGACATCCCTCCAGAAGGTAACATAATATTGGCTAGGTCACCATTTACACCAGAAAACATGAGTTTTCTGGTGCACTTTAGGCTGTCAACTCTGACTGGTATTGTAGTATTGGTATTGTGTAGAGGCTGTTATATTGTAAATAAAGTCACAACTATCCCCCCTAAAGTCTTGTGAAACATTTTACCTTATTTGTGACAATGTTCACCTTTATGTTTTCAGCAGTTACTACATTAAAGTGTGTCCCTAATTTTTTTTATTATTTAAAGATTGTTTTAAAGTTTATTACAGGCTCAATTAATTTTCTTTTCCTTCACTAAAAGATAAAGTGTAAACTGTCATAATCAACTCTGGGACTTGAGCAGTGATATGATGATGGTGATCAACATCATAGCTGTGCTATATTTTGGATATAGCCATTGAACCAAGTTAGTCAGTATCATTAATGCTGTGAGGCAATATGAATCAAATGAACATTTGTATAGTGTGTTTCCTGCAAAGGCTTCTTCCTCATTTATTCTTCATTTGGAGAGCATACGACTCCTTATGCTTTTGAATCGCTCTCATGGTACTTTGATGTCATACGCTGATCGGTCTGTGCAGTGCCGATGCATCTCGAACAAGCCTATGTTGCCATTGGTTGATTTAGTCATGTGGTTTCTCAGTTCTGTTTTGTGATTAGATTATTGTCTTGATTGTTCACAGGTATCCCTTGTTATGTTATTAGTCTCTCTGTATAAATAGCACTCATGTTTCATTGTTCTCTTTCTATCTTTGTTTGTGTAGCCTGCTGTTTGGTGAGAGTGTTAGTTTATGCCAAGTCACATCTTCGTTTATTTTTTTCACGTCTTGGATTAAATAAACTGCACTTGGGTTCTCACTACGCTTGCCTCAGTGAACTCTGTTCCAATTACAGAATTTTAATGCATGGCATGACATCAAAGAACCACCCGAGACAAATCCGTGGATCACCCCTTATATAGACCATGGTATAAATCAAATTGTTACTCCAATCATCAGGCTTGTAATTTTATAAACTTGAAATTCTAAGTAGCAGTCAAGAATGGTAGGCTAAACAAGTGCCTAATTTATTATGTTTTCTGCAAAATATATAAAATCTACAACTAGGCTGGGTTGTTGTTTTTGTTGTTGTGTTTTTTTTTTGTGTGTGTATGTATATAACCATTTTTTGCATTACAGAGGGATCAAGCAAACAGAGGGATAGATTTAAAGGCTGTTGTGAATGATGGGTTACAGAAAAGTGTTTCTGAGTTTGTTATATTTTTAATTATTTTAATTTATATATTCTGATTTCTAACCAGTATGATTATGAAGTCGCCTTTTGCAAAATAAGAGCATTATTAAAAAGTACACAATACTTATCCCAAGTGCCTTTTTGATGTATTCTATTATTCCGCACAAAGCAAAAACGCAATTTAAATCTAGGTGCCCCTCCATAAATATTAATGTAGTAAGACCGATTGAACAAGTGATACTACACTAATCGATGCAAAAACTCTAAATAAGGGCATGATGGTACTGTTTTTGTTTTTACACATATGGGATACACATACTTTTAGAAAAAATTGCAAACTCAACAGAATATATGGTTTTTATTCAGTGCATGCCAAATAGTTAAATGCTGATCAACTATGCACAAATGAGACATGAATGTATATGCATTTGATATCATTAGTTATTTCACTTTTAAATGAATTTTTTAATTATATTAAAAACCCAAGTTTAGCATGGAGGTTTCTGCTGATTCATCTGCTTGCTTGCTTGCAGTGATGCATGGCAGCACGTACAAGATTTCGAATGTTGAAGATTCATCATATAGATGTTGTTTAGAGGTAAGGAAGACAGCTCATTTAAAACCTAAAAATGATCTATTAAAAAAAGAATGTGGTGTTTACCAGATGCTATGCTCTTTCACAGACGTCTCCACAACATACATGTGCTATCTGGGTCTGTACAACCCCAGGGGGTAAAGAAAAATTATGATTACCTTAAGAGTAAATACTATTTAGCTATCTTAATGTATCAGTTTGGTGCCATTAGTATATATCAAATTATCATGCTTTTACCATCACTATACTATACTACTATGGCACCAGTATGCTACTTTTTTGATTGGAATAATGTGGGGGAAAATATTGTGTGTGATGCAGGCGTTTGCTTCTGCATTCTGCAGTAAAACAGGACATTGCTAACACACTAATAGTTATCATAATATTATACGCTTTAAAGGGGACATATCATGAAAATCTGACTTTTTCTGGGTTTAAGTGTTATAATTAAGTACCCAGTGCATCTACCAACCCAGAAAATGTGAAAAAGGACAACCCAGTAACTCTGTTTTGGTAAGCCTTTCTCTGTAAGCATGTGAAAAAATGAGCCCTCAGAGGCCATAATGGGTCCTCTTTAAAGTTTTTGAATAGTTTTATAGTCAATAAATCATGACAACATAAACCTGGATGAAAATCAGACATACTGTATGTAGAAAGGAAGTAACTGGTTCACCTGTGTTTGTTTGATAAACGATCAACATGTGCCCCTCTTCTTGTGAAAGTAGAAACCGGTTCAGCCAGTTTTTACAGACTGATTTTGTAAAAGAGAGCATGAACAACATCAGGAGAGAGAAAATCTGTTTGAAATGCTGCAATAAAGAAAAAATTGTTGTTGTTCAGTGTTGAGACAGAGGTAAGTTTGAACAAACACGTTAAATAAGTTTGAACAAGATCATTTAATATTTAATATGTTTAAATATCTGTTATAATCTATTTGTAATGTGTATTTGTATATGTTTTGAGATGCTTTATTCTGTTATTTTTTCTTTTTCTTGATAGTCTTCCATACCAAATCCTTGCAGATAACACAGACTTATAGCACAAACTGAACTATCATGTAAAAACATTATATTGGGTTCGTATTCTGGGACTTTGTACAGTACATTGATCAAGTACTTGGCAGGGTGGCACCCAAGTCTTTAAAATTCTAACACATTGTGTGTTGTAACACATTCAATTAAGTGTAACACACACTGGTGTTGTCCAACTACAACTTCATATATACTGACTTCACCTTAAGCTAGAAGATTGTGTACAGACATTTTTCAGCTCGTCTTGTTTTGAATATATGCTTCATATAGAAAAATATAGAATATGTAGATTTCCATTTCTCTTTTTTGCAAACACCATTAACGCCACTTTGTTCATTCTGGAAGTGAACTTTTGTCTATATGGTGATTAGATTCTCTGTTTTGGATTGCCATCTTGAACTGGAAGCACAAGAAACGAGTACGGACATGTCCGTTGAGATACCAGAGGCATAGGTGGGGCACTTTCAGTGTATTCAGTGCTGCTCCTAAAAGCACTTGATTTTCTGTATGATAGTTGTGGAGTGTTATTAACCCTCTGTGTAATCCACAGGGTGCCGTGATGTGTGTGTGATCTGAGCTATTATTTCTGATTTTGTGTGTGTGTGTGTGTGTTTGTTTGTTTTTTTGAGCGGAAATGTGCAGAAAGGAAGAAAACTGCTTTAGCTCTGTTTCTTGTGAAAATAGTAACTGATGGAAATATAATTTTATAAAAAAAAATATATATTTCAGCAAACAGACAAATGTGAAAATGTGAACAAGATGAGGAGAGAAAAGCTGTTTGAATAATATGATTCAGTTTGAGAAGAGATCAGTTTAATGCTGCTATCTAGAGAAAGAATGGGTTTATGAACTGAATGAAGTTTGTGTTTGATGTTCTTCATTGTTGAGACAAGGTAGGTTTGAACAAACACATTTCTGGATTCATTCTCTGAATTGTGAGTTGAACTGACAAAAGCATCTTTGTTTTTTTGTTTTTCCACAGTAAAGGGTACTTTCTGTTAACTTTTTTCAGTGGATTAGTGTACTGTGGTAAAGTTAGTTTCATGTTCTATTTGCTTAATGTTCAGCTATACTACTTAATGGTCTGTTTGAAAACTGCCCACAGAGCAAAAATCTAAGGTGTTGTCTAATCATTCATTCTGTAAGGAATAACTGACAATGTTGAATTATTAAAAAATAATACACACCCAAGGTGGTAATGCCACCACAATTGTCCATTATACTAGAGTTACAACACATTGTGCAGATGTTTTATTTCAAAACATTTGTCGGGTTTTTGTCCATAAAACAAAGAACACATTCTGGTAACCAAACAGTTTCAAGTCCCCACTGAATTCCATAGAATCTTTTTCCATATTTGGAAGTCAGTGAGGCCCATCAACTGTTTGGTTACCCAAATAAAGGTTAGGAACATCTTGAGGGTGAGTAAATGATGACAGAATTTTCATTTTTCAAGTAACTTTCCCTTTAATACGCATACAGTACCCAATGAATATAAGGAAAATTTAGTATAGACTTAGTAAATATTATTCTTGTTGTTGTAGTAGGTTTCTAGTGGCCAATAACTTAAAATCTTTGATTCAGTGTGTCCACTGGGAACCTACTATACCAAATTAAATTTGAAAAGAACAATTATGTGAATCATAGTAATTTGTTTTTATAAATGATACATACATATTATTATTATTATTATTATTATTATAAGTTTTATTTATATAGCGCCTTTCCAGGGCTCAAGGAATATATAAATATATAAAAATCTCATTAAACCTCTGGGCCTCTTCGTTTAGAGGTCACACTTGGCTTCTTCATGGCCAAAAGTGATTGAAGCCTTAAAATGAATAATAAATTATTTTTCAATTAAATGAAGGTAGATTAGTGCCATCTGGTGCGAGTAAAAACAATGTGGGTGTGGGGGTGCATGTGTCTATTTTGCACTCTTGACATTTTAGAGTGTCACCCCTTCATTGCTGTGCACTTTTTTTCTGCACAGTGGCTGAATTGTAGTTTGTATCATGAAAAGTTTCTCTGAGTTTTATTTTTTAATATTTCCCATTCATTTCCTATGTCGGTCATTTTTGGCTGCGAAGGAGCAAAGTGTGACTATATTTTTACAACCCTTTAACATATCCGAATCATATCCATGATTTCTTTGTGTTCACATAGCTAATATGACAAAAGTCACCGAGTTTCATTCATGAAGCAAAAAAAAAAAAAAGAACATTTCAAAATGTACATTCATTTTTGACTGAAGGCAGGAAAAAGCTTTGTTAGTGTTAGTACCTGATTCTGTACGTCTAAATATGTAATTCCTGTTCTGTGTTTTAATAGCACTGTCTGTAAAATGAGTGTCTATGCGAAGAGAGAGGAGGAGGATGTTCAAATACATAAGGCAGCATCTCCAGAAAGCAGCTGTGTGTCTTTGAAGAGTGATGCATCCATGGACCCTCCCCCTAAACTCATTGATGGAGCAGTGACCTCTGACCCTGAGTGAGTATCAGTGTGAGCAATGTGTAGCTGAGTCTGTACTTAGGTCAAGAATTAGCTTTTGGGTCATAAGCTCTTCCTAAAGTATTGTATAGTAGAGTTTGGTGTGATTTTTCTGAATTTTATTTAATCTCACTGTTTCTGCAGATTTAAGAGAGATGATGTGATCAAATCAGTGACCTGTACTGACTCCGACTGTCAGACCCTCATCAGGCAGAGAGTCAAAGACCAGCATAAAACCAGCATGAAGATCAAGTATGAGAGATTATTTGAGGGAATCAAACTAGAAGAGAATCAAACCCTCCTGAACAGAATCTACACACAGCTTTACATCATAGAGGGAGAGAGTGAAGGAGTGAATGAAGAACATGAGGTTATACATATGGAGAAAACAACCAGAAAACAAGACACTCCAATCTACTGCAATGACATCTTTAAACTCTTACATGAACCAGGATGTGAGGAGAAAGACAAAATCAAGACTGTTCTTACTAAAGGCATCGCTGGAATTGGAAAAACCGTCTCTGTGCAGAAGTTCATTCTGGACTGGGCAGAGGGAAAAGCCAATCAGGATGTAGATTTCATGTTTGTGCTTCCATTTCGAGAGCTGAACTTGATTAAAGATTCCCAGTATAGTCTTCACAGACTTCTTCTGGACTTTCATCCTGAACTTAAAGATCTGGACTCAAAGATTTATGATGAGTGTAAAGTTGTGTTCATCTTTGATGGTCTGGATGAAAGCAGAATTACACTGATGTTTTCAGACAGACAGAAAGTTTGTGGTGTGAATGAATCTTCATCAGTGGCTGTGTTGATATCAAACCTCATCAGGGGAGAGCTGCTTCCCTCTTCTCTCATCTGGATCACCTCCAGACCAGCAGCAGCCAATCAGATCCCCTCTAAATACATCAAACGTCTGACAGAAATTCAGGGATTCAATGAGCCTCAGAAGGAGGAATATTTCAGGAAGAGAATAATTGATGAGCATCAAGCCAGCAGAATCATTTCACACATTAGAAGATCAAGAAGCCTCCACATCATGTGTCACATACCCGTCTTCTGCTGGATCTCAGCCACTGTGCTTCAAAACCTCCTAAAACAAGATGACGGTACAGAAATCCCTCAAACTCTGACTGAAATGTACATCCACTTCCTGCTGACTCAGATCAACATGAGGAATCAGAAGTATGAAGAGAGAGATCCAGAGAAACTCCTGCAGTCCAACAGAGATGTGATTGTGAAACTTGCTGAACTGGCTTTCAAACAGCTGATGAAGGGCAATGTGATGTTCTATGAGGAGGACCTGATTGAGAGTGGCATAGATGTCACTGATGCCTCAGTGTATTCTGGGATTTGCACTGAGCTCTTTATGGAGGAATCTGTGATTCATCAGAGGAAAGTCTACTGCTTCATACATCTGAGCTTTCAGGAGTTTCTAGCCGCTTTATATCTGTTTTACTCCTGTGTAATCAAGAATAATGAATCATTGAAGTTGTTTCTGAGATATAAGTGGACCAGTTTGGAAATCTCTCTCTATGAGCTACTAAAATTTGCAGTTAATGAATGCATATGGAGTAAAAATGGACACCTGGATCTTTTCCTGCGGTTCTTGCTGGGCGTCTCACTGGAGTCCAATCAGAGACTCTTACAGGATCTACTAACAAACACAGTGAACAGCTCAGAGATCATCAAGAGAATCACACAGGACATTACAGACAAAATCAAGGGTGATGTACATCTCTCAGCTGACAGAAGCATCAATCTGTTCCTCTGTCTGCTGGAAGTGAAGGATCAGACTCTGTACAGAGAGATTCAGCAGTGTCTGAAATCAGAGAATCACTCAGTCATTCGACTCTCTCCATCTCACTGCTCAACAATTGCCTACATGCTTCAGATATCAGAGGAGGTGCTAGATGAGTTTGATTTGAAGAAATACAACACTCTCAAAGAGGGTAGAGCGAGACTGATACCAGCTTTGGTGAACTGCAGAAAAGCTCTGTGAGTATTATTTTATGTGATTGGAGATGAAACTGAATGTGTCTTTTTTTGAGACACAGTAACATTTATGACAATTATTATAAAGTCAGAAGCTGTTTGATGAGTTTGACCTGTCAGACTCAGGAGAATCATTAGTTGAACAAATAGGACAAGATGGTTATTGTCCCTTTTAAACCTAAACTTCAGGGTGTTTTGCACTGCACTTATTCTGAAATGTGCCAACGACTAGTAGATACCAGGGGTCATCAGTAGATGTAGGGGACACACCATCAGTTGTTTACCTTCTTGTCATCAAGTGTTCCGGCCTTTTAAACACAATACACCCTCTGCAAATGCAGGCCCACCCCAGGCTGATCAGGCCCAGGTGTGTATCAACATCATCTTGGGGCCCAACTGGGGTCTTTACGCCTGATCCAAAGCCACAAATGTATGAGCTTCAACATTTGTTCTTCAGACATTCCTCTTTAAAATGTCCCCTTTAAAATTCATCTTTTTGATTGACCTTATTGATTCTTGGAAATTTGAGCCAGTGTGGATTGGAAAGATCCTTACCTGGGTTTTTTCAATATGTGAAATGTGGAACGATGAAAAATAATATTCTTGATAAGTCGCTATATTAAGGAAGCTTATGTAGCCAAAGCCAAACCCCCTTTAGTAATTCTGACTACAATGTTATTTATTTGCTCCCTGCCTAGCAGTAAGATTTCAAGTCCAGTAAACCAATTACAATGATTGTTAATGTGTGATCCAGAGACAGTGGATGCTAAAAGCTAAAAGGATGTTTTTTATCACAATGCAAAAATAGACATGGTTACTGAATAAATTACTGCATACATATCCATCGGTGTGGATTCAAATATACCTCAGAGTCGTTAAGAGGTAACACACGTCTCGGACAACAAACTGTATATAACGGGGAATTAAAGACTGCATTTAAAGGAAGAAAATGGCCTATAGGCTGGGGGATATTGTGGAACTTAGCTCAGCACAAAAGGACCTTAACTAGCAACTGAGGACAGCACAGATACAATCTAAGGAATGGGCTGAACAACCTTTGTCAAAGTCAGATACAAAAGAACTGTAGAACTCAATCTGGGGAATGACTAACATGACCCTGAAAAGGAAATCAATTTTTGCCTGCAATAAAACTGATAGGGCAAATGAACTGAACAATTTTTTTTTTTAGATTTGAGACTGAAACATCTAAGGAATGCTATGAAATTTTAGGTATAGTAATTATAATGTCTGTGATGACAGAATATTAATAGATCCAGGGGCTGTTACAAGGATTTTTAAAACTTAACATTCCGACAAAGCATCGCGACCAAATGGTGTCTAAATGGTGACCAAATGTCATGCTTTCTTTTAAAAACATTTACTGAGGAGCTCATACCAACATGGCATCGCTTTTTCCAGCTCTCAATCGATACTCAGTACCAGAACTTTTGAAAAAAAAAAAAATTATACCAAGAGTAACCGTGGTACTATTCTGTTAGACAAATTAGTTAATTTAAAAGTCAATCCTTTCTTGATTTATTAGTATTATTCATTTTTAACAAACCGCCCCAACAAGTGAAATTTAATTCAGTGTTGTCTGATGTTGAAGTAGTACAGGCCTTTACACAAACAATTGTGTTAGTCAGCAATCAAACCAATTTGTAAATAAATTTTCATACGATACTGTAATTGTGTATCTACTAACAAGAGCTTTTCATATTGATGACTATGAAGTTGATTACAAGATTATAATTATTCAGAATGAGTAGCAATATTATGTTAAAGGGTTAGTTCACCCAAAAATGAAATTTCTGTCATTAAGTACTCACTCTCATGTCGTCCGAAACCCGTAAGACCTTCGTTTGTCTTTGGAACACAAATTAAGATATTTTTGATGAAATCCAAGGGTAACCCTTTAATATTTTATAAAGCTGCAAGTGGGTCTGTTTAACGATATGGATTCGGGGGCCTTTAGGTTTAGGAGCTTTGGTACACTGCGGGCCCAGGGGCCTACGCAAGTGTTCGTTTCCGCCAGTGAGCCTACTTGCACAGACACTGTGCAAGGTCAGGGAGGATGAGGAGCAGGTCTTGATGATTACGCCTTACTGGCGTACAGCTCCGGGTTAAGCTGCTTTCTTCCCGTGTGTTAGGTACAAACAGGTAATGTAAAGACTAGCTCGGTGTCTAACTTGCAGTGCCATTCCCCTCTAAGGAGGGAGTGCGAGCACTTTTCTATACACTTCATGTGAGTTCCCCAGCTGGCGAACCCTGGATCGAGTTCCTCCAAATATCCGCCGGCAGTCAAACAGGGCAAAGGCGTCCAACGCCAGGCCCAGTACTTGAGATGCATGCCCAGTCAGTCAGACCCTGTACTGGGCTATATGCCCCATATGTTGTGATTCCGCTTGGTAATCCCTTATGTTTATTCTCCACAGTAAGGTTTCCCTGTTGGTAAAACTTTTCCCTGGGTAGGTTTTACTGTGCCCCAGTTCTGTACCTGTAGTTGTTCCATCCCTTCTAGGTAGGACCTACCACACATTTCTTTCCATATGTAGTAGTTCAATTAGGACATTTAAGTAGCTTTTATAAATATGCCTTTTCTAAAATATATATATATATATTACTGGTGTGCATCTTGAGATAAACAATGGCAGTGACATATTTTAGGATATGTCAGTGCAAGTTGCTTTAGTCTAGGACTAGACTTAAGCCTTGTCTGTGAAACTGGGGGTATGTTATCTACATTTAAACTGGGTAAAACCACTGGTGGGCTCTAGGCGATGCTGTGGGGTAATTTTTTGCTGCGCAGTAGCCTACACATAATAACGTGAAGCAGTTAGAATCTAACCTTTGTATTTTATTTATTTTAACTAGGAATTAAATTTAAATTGACAAAATAAAGGAAATTAAATGATTTAACACACCTACCCCCGGTTTCACAGACAAGGCTTAAGCTAGTCCTAGACTAAAATGCATGTTTGAGCTGTTTTAACTGAAAGTAACTTGCACTGACATATCTTAAAATAATGTCACTGCCATTATTTTGTGTCAAGATGCACACCGGTAATGTTTTCTAGGGTATGTTTATAAAAGCTATTTAAATACCCTAATTGAAATAAGGCTTAATCCTGTCTTAGCCTAAGCCCTGTCTGTGAAACCTGCCCCTTAAGGATTAGTTCAAAAATGAAATCCAATGGTGTTTCTGTGAGAATCAAGTTTCTGTGTACAGCCATGGCCAAAAGTATTGGCAATGACATAAATTTTGTGTTTTGCAAAGTTTGCTTTAGTATATGTAGATAATTTTTGTCACGTTTCTATGGTATACTAGTAAAAATGATTAGTATTTTACAAGTTTAAAAGTTTTTTACTGGAAAAAATATTCAATATAGGCTATGCAAAGAGTCAATACAGTGTTGACCCTTTTTTCTGCATTACTCTTAATTCGCTCTGGCATTGTTATGATTTGTTGGCGTTAGCTGTTGCAAGCACTGAGCGTCAACGATAGAAGATCCAAATGCAGTTTTATTGATAGCACAATCCAAAGTCATAGTCCATTAAACAGGCAGAAGGTTAGAGCACATTAAATCATACAACCAAATCCAGAGGGTGAGACAGGAACGAGAAAACCAGGATACAGACAGATATCAAAAACCTGGAACATATAAACCAGGGGAAATGCTCAGTAATGCTGTGCAAGACAAGACAAGACTTTGCAGTGAGACAGATAACTGAACCGGGTTATATAGGGAGAGAGACAAAGGGATAATAAGGTGATGGGAAACAGCTGCACATAATTACACAGATAACAGAACAAAGCATTGTGGGAAACTGAGTCCATCACGTGTGTAGTGTTAGTGGAAACAGTGCCCTCTGCAGGCATGCAAGGGCACTCACAGCTGGTAGATGTGACATAGCCCTCCATCAAAGGAGCAGCTTCCAGACACTGAAACCGGTGGGAGGTGGATCGGAGGCGGATCTGGGGGAGGGAAGGTGGGCCAGGTCCATGCATAGGGAAGGGAACTGAAGACACAGGCAGGACAGAAACACAAGGCAACGTAGACTGGGTAGAGGACCGGGGTGATGCAGGTTGGTCAGAAGGCCAGGATGGTACAGACTGGGCAGATGACCAGGGTGGTGCAGGCTGTGCAAGTGGCCAGGGTGGAGCAGGTTGTGCAGGTGGCCAGGCACACAGGCTTGAAGACCCCTACGGCGAAGCAGACGACCACCACAGCAGTGCAGATGGGCTTGAAGACCCCCACGGCGGTGCAGAAGACCACCACAGCAGAGTAGATGGGCTTGAAGACCACCACTGTAGCCCAGATGAGGCTGAAGATCTCCATGACGGAGCAGAAGACCTTCTCCATAATGCACTCTGGGCTGAAGATCTCAACGGCGGGGCAAAGGACCCCAGGGGCAGATCTGGTGGAACTGGCAGGGTAAAATCAGGCAAGACTGAAACACAAAACATAGAGAGGTTAACACTGGCTACAGAAGCCATGTCCAAACAGGCAGGGAACTCAGGGGCGACCTCTGTGCTCATATCAAGGCAAACAGGGAGCTCAGGGACGACCTCCGTGGTTGTGTCAGGGCTGACAGGAAACTCAGGGGCTGAAATGGGCTCTTGAGTGAACTCATTGGCTGGAGTGGTCTCTGAAATAGACTCTTGGGCTGGAGCAGACTCTGGAATAGCTTCTTGGGCTGGAACAGGCATTGGAGCAGATTCTTGGGCTGGCATAGGTTCCGGAGTGGACTCTATGGCTGGAACGGGTTCACAGGCTGAAGAGCAGTGTGCGGTCCAAACGCACAAAATGGCCATTGCCGTGATGGGGAGAACAGAGGACAAGGGAACAACCTCTGGGATGGCAGCAGGGATAACAGCTACACGCATTTTGATGCAAAGCGATGATGGCTGCATGTCTTTCTTTGGAGGTAACTATTGCCATCACAAGAACACAATGATTGGAAGTACTTCTTCCCTTTTATAGCAAGCAGTCTGCTTCTTATGATCCAATCAGAATGAAAATGATTTCACCTGTTCACACTTTCCCATGAGCTGATGATATGATTAGTGAAATGATATTAGCTTGTCATTTTGTGCCAGGGCCAAAAAAAAAAAAAGAAAGAAATGTGAGCTTTAGTGAGTTTATTTGTTTGCAAATGAAGCTTTTTGCAATTATTTAAAATGCATCTGATCACTCTACACAATAATCTAAAAATAATGTGAATCAACACCACAATAACTGAAGCAGCAAACTTTGGAAAACAAAATTTCTGTTACTGCCAATATTTTTGGCCATGGCTTTAGGAACTGCACATATGTCTCTACTTGGTCCTTCACAGAAATGAGAGAGCATGAGCTAAACAACATAGATAAAAACATAATAAGCACATTTGCTGTCTCTTTTGCACACACACACAAACAATGCATTTTACATAGAGAAATAAAAATGTTTTAATCTGTGACAGAATTTGCCAGATGTTTCAGCTTATTTCAGCTTCACTTATATTTATTCTTTTGGCAGATGATTTATCCATAATAGCAACGTGCAGTGCACTGCTGTTAGTGCAGTGCTCTTCCAGTTGAGCTATTGGAACCGATATGATGTGATATAACAACTTTTAGAATGTTTATAGTATCACACTTATTTAAACATATTTTATCTGATTGTCAGTCAGTTGTATTTCATCTTGTATTATAGACTTGCTGACTGTTATATCACTGAGCAGTGCTGTGAAAGTTTATCTTCATCTCTACAATCATCAAACTCCTCACTGAGAGAGCTGGACCTGAGTCACAATAAACTGTATGATTTAGGAAGGAAGCTGCTCTCTGATGGATTGAAGAGTTCACACTGTCAACTCAACATACTGAGGTAAGAAAAACAGATAAAGGTTCACTTGGTTATGAAATTAAAATTACACTCATCAATCAGTGCTTTTGTACTTTCACAAGTAAAATTGAGAAGGAGTACTAAATACTTTTAGCTGAGTAATATTTTATTATATGTATCTGTACTTTTACTTGATTTGTGTACTTTGTCCACCACTGTTTTATACATGTTAACAAGGCTTTGGGATAACCATGATGCATTATAATCTAGGATGCTGAAATGTTTTCTTATTTTAAAAGTGACCTATTATGCTCCTTTTTACAAGATGAAATATAAGTCTCAGGTGTCCCCAGAATGTGTCTGAAGTTTTAACTCAAAATACCCCATGGATTTTTTTTTTTTATTATACCATGTTTTAAAATGCCTATTTTTGGGTGGGAGAAAAAATGCGCTGATTTGGTGTGTGTACCTTTAAATGCAAATGAGCTTGTGCATCCTGCCCCCAAGCTCGCGATTCCAATACCCTGTTGCATAAATATTACAGGAGAAGCTCACACAGCAAATATAACTCTCAAAATGGATCATTACAATCTGTCCGTGATGTAGCATACGTATCACGTAGGTATGACATGTATTTTGTGGATGTTTGCTAACATTAGATTCTAAATGAGTTTGATAGCGTGCTGCACGGCTAACGTGGCTAAAGCTACACACTGTTGGAAAGACTAAGAATGAAGATGCGTTTATGAATTAGACTGCAAGCATTTTCTGGTTAAAAATAAAAATAACGACATGGCTTTGGTCTCTGTGAATACAGTAAGAAACAATGGTAACTTTAGCCACATTTAACAGTACATTAGCAATATGCTAACGAAACATAATCAGGAAAACAATTTGCAAACGTTGCAAAATATATATGAAATTGGAACATGAACAGTTGGTATCAATACATCTTTGAGAATCAACTTATGTGCAAATCCTGTTTTACTGACCCTTGTGTGCAAAGCAGTCTGGTGATGAATTTATCTGGACACATTCCCTTCATAAATAAAATTACACCACTGTGTCCTTATTGGGACGTTCCCTTCATAAATAAAATTACACCGTGTCCTTATTGGAAAGGAGTTTATGGAGACTATGCATTTTAGCCAATGCCAAGACGATTCCAACAACGTGTGTACTGTTTACCTTCCTTTTTATGGTTATTTACAGCTGTCTCTACCATTCAGAAATCAGAGCTCGTATGACAGGTGACCTGTCACTGTCGCATCACTGTTATGCTTCTGCAGAATCATAGCGATGTTTGTTCTCTATGGGTGGACGCCATTAATGGAATGTCTGCGTATGTATTTAGACAATCTATTGTTTTTGGATACTAATGCTGTCTTTTGTAGGGGAGTAACGGTTCTCTGTAAAAAATCAAACCTTTCGGTTCTCCGCCCACGGTCCGGCACGCGCTTGCACTGCAGTTCATCCCAAATCTGATGACGCATCTATAATAATGTTTGTTGAAAATAACAAACAGACAGACAGAGTTTGGGTAATGAATGTTTCAGTCAATTAATACGCATTCAGGCTTCCCAGTATGTTACAACAGCGATGATCAAAAGAACATGGACAAACAGTCACTTGTAAACTTTCTTCAATCCATGTGCCATATGCTCTAATAATATGACCAGTCATTTACGCCGTCATCACCCGAGTTGATGGCACGTGAGCGCTGGTGAGACCTAAACAGCACACCTTGCTATCTGTGTTTAAACTGAACTCATTTAAACCATGCCAATTTAAACATTCAACCGTAAGATGTGAAAGAGAACTCACGCGCGCGCTGTGAGGAGATTTGTGTGTGCGCTCATCCGAAGCTCTGGGGGGGTTAATAAAGGCCTTCTGAAGTGAAGCGATGCGTTTGTGGGAAAAAAAAAAAAAAAAAAAAATCCATATTTAACAATTGAAGTAAAATATCTAGCTTCCGCTAGATCACCTTCCGTATTCAACGTATGAAGAAAGTGTAAAACTCTTGCAGTTCATAAAGCTTACGCTATGTCCTACGCCTTCCCTATTCAACTTATGGAAAAAGTGTAACTGACGCGACGCCAGTTTACACTTTCTTCGTAACTTGAATACGGAAGGCGGTCTAGCAGAAGCTAGATATTTTACTTCATAACATGTTAAATATGTTGTTGTTTTTTTACACAAACGCATCGCTTTGCCTCAGAAGGCCTTTATTAACCCCCCCGGAGCCATGTGGAATATGTTTATGATGGATGGATGTGGATGGATGCACTTTCTTCAGGTCATACTTGTGACCCCTGTTCACTGCCATTATAAAGCTCGGATGTATGGAACCAGATCAGCCTCAAAAATAATACATTTACAAAACAAAATTCATAAATGCACAGTACAATTCACATTTACAAAATCTGATTCATAAATTCAAAACACAGTTCATAAATACACAAACATAAATATTTACCCAAATGCTCACACAAATGCATCTTACCTAAATAAATTTAAAATGCTTACACAAATACGTATATATCAAGTTCTTGAATTAATTTCCATCACACATTTATGAATGATGTTACATGTATTTATGATCTGCATTTGCAAATCGTCACGTGTTTGGACTGCTTTGAATTTGTGTCCAGTATTTTTGAGTCCTTCCTGGCATTTATTTAGGTAAGATGCATTTGTGTGTGCATTTGGGAAAATATTTTTTGAGTAGGCTAGTAGGCTACAGGATGGGAGGAAAAAAAACCTGAAAAAAAAAAAAAAAAATTGCAAATTTTTTTTATCACTAAACTACTGTCATAAAAAGTTATAGTTTTGTATATACATAACTCCTGAAAAAATTAAAATGTGTTTGGACTGATTTAAAAAAAAAAGTTTTGAACAAATTTGATTGGTTTGTCGATAGTGAGCGCAAATGCAGGTGATAAGCGGTTTTATTAAGCGAGTCATTGAGTCGTTCATTCACGATTCGTTCAAACGGCCGATTCATCAAGAATGAGACAGATGTTTGTGAATGGGTCATTGAATCTTTGACTCAAACAATTTGTTCAAAGCCCAACAGCAATGAACCAGCCTTGGGGGGGCCCAGCTTGCAAAAGGTTGAGAACCCCTGCTTTAAGTGAACGAGGAAGAAAACGTATGTGTATCAGAATCAGTGTACTGGATCTGTGAATTATGTCTTAAAGTGACAGACGCCTAATATTCTTGCTCTCTGTGTTTTTAATGTTGATAAAACGACAAAAGACAAAAAAAAAAAAAAAAATCACTAACTGCTCTTGTCTGAATAGCTTTTGTAACTTAAATAATGTTTAATCTTTATTTAATTTATACAGTTAAGTTTATATGGAGTGTTATTTTATATTTGAATACTCTATTCAATTTCTATACCTAAAAATTACTGTTAGATACCTGAAAAACCTGAAAATCATTATTTATTTTATTTGTATATTTGCATTATTGTATTTATTTGTGCTGTTTCTTGTAGTTAGATTATTTGTTATTTTATTTATTTTTATTTGACAATTGTCCTTTTTTTCCCTGAACATAGCACATACTGAACCGTACCTAAAACTGTGATAAAAACTGAACTGTGAGTAATCTGAACTGTTACACCCCTAGTCTTTTGCCTGAATGATTGGTGATCATTGCGATAATAGTTTATATATAGCCTTCAAACAATTGCTTTTGGAGGCCGATTGCTGTTTGAATCGATCATCAGTATAGCTATTGTTTACGTTAGCCTAGCGATGTAGCATCTGTTTATATGTACGGATACATGATTGTTTGATTGTGAACGACTGGCAATCGAGAAAAACTGTTTAAAGGGATAGTTCACCCCAAAAAATGAAAATTCTATCATCATTTACTCACCCTCAAGTTGTTCCAAACCTGTATAATTTTCTTTGTTCTGCTGAACACAAAGGAAGATATTTTGAAGAATGTGTTAAACTGAACAGTTTTGGGGCACCATTGACTTCCATAGTAGTTTTTTTCTACTATGAAAATCAGTGGTGCCCCAAAGTGGCCTGGTTACAAACTTTCTTCAAACTTCAAAATACTGTAGTTAAATTTCAAAATGTGGTGTTTTTATATTTATAACATTTGAATACAGTTCAGCAACATACATCACACGACCTGACGACCAAGAGAGCTGACAATTGACCATCACTTAATTTACCATCACCTCGCGATTGAAAATGTGACACTGATATGACAGTTCAACAAACAAGTTAATAATATTAAGTCACTTACCATTTTAGACGAAATAATGACTGTTTTGGTCTATTTTAGCAGCGAAAATAGATCCGATGAATCCAAACAAAGATTACAACATAGCGCATCTCACAGCAACACTCAATCGTGTTTTGAATGATTCAGTGTTTTGAACAAATTGTTTGAGTCAAAGATTCAATGACCCATTCACAAACATCTGTCTCATTCTTGATGAATCAGCCGTTTGAACGAATCGTGAATGAACGACTCAATGACTCGCTTAATATAACCGCTTATCACCTGCATTTGCGCTCACTATCGACAAACCAATCAAATTTGTTCAAAACTTCTTTTTTTTTTAAATCAGTCCAAACATATTTTAATTTTATTCAGGAGTTATATATATACAAAACTATAACTTTTTATGACAGTAGTTTAGTGATAAAAAAAATTTGCAATTTTTTTTTTTTTTTCAGGTTTTTTTTCCTCCCATCCTGTAGCCTACTCGCGCCCCCCCGGGGCTCTAAATGGTTTAGGTTAAGACAACCATTTGAGTTCAAACATGTCATTTTCCTGTTTGGGTATCAAAAGGGGGGTGCGTTTCAAGAGGTTAAACAAATATTTAAAATATTCTGTCTTGTATTAATTTGGAGAGTAACTGTGAATTTATTAAGATATAAAATATTAAAAACTTGCAATTAATCGTGATTAATTACACAAAAATGCGCAAATAGTTATATTTTTTAATTGACTGACAGCACTAGGTAAAACATTGCTCTAACTTCAGTCATGAAAGCAACAAGTTCCTGTTTGTTGACTGTTTAAAGATGTGCCTTGGTATTCTGCTCCACAGTCAAATACCACTTGTAATTCCATGATGTGGAATGTACCAAACTTTACCGTCACATTGATCTAACTGCTGCTCTGGCACTATCTCAGCATAGCCTTGGATAACCATATCTTTGAAAAAAGACTGTATATTCTTTATTTTCTTTTGAAACTTTACATTCTTTTCAAACTTTCTCTTTATCCCAACAAGATTTCTCCATGATTTCCATGAACTTCGCATCTTCTCTGGACATTTCTTTTTTGTCCTCTGACATTTTCTCATTGAAATCATGCTGGTATTGCTTTTCCAATAGTAACTCCAAGGTTTCAACCGAGATCCTATTTACTCTAGCAGTACATTGTTCATTTTGATAACTGCCTAGAGAACCATTAACGACCCACCCCTATAGGGTTCGTATCGCATATCTCCCTGACTATTCACTACTTTCTATTTGTTGTTGATTGTTGGTTCGACATTCTGTTCATTGTTTGTGTTGACATGTTGACAGCTTTATCAACTTTGAGCTCTTTGAAATGATTGTGAGGAACACTGTTGTGGATATTTATGGTTGCACACTTTGCAAGTTAAGCACCTTTTTACACTCTTTGCTTCTGTCCAACATGTAAGCAACCAAACAGACATCTTTTTCCTTTATAAAGTTGACATTTTCTCTGTGTTTCTTCTCAAACTTATTACATTGCTCCAAAGAATGACTTTGTGAACAAAACAAACAAGTGATGGAGTTACTCTTTAATTGACTGATCGGATGTTTAGCATTTGCTTTCTTGATTTCACCAACAATGGATTTGTCAACATCGGTAGCAAAACTATCTCCTTTTAACTTTGACTTTGACTGAGATTGTGACCCCTATTTGTAGACGTCATTTGATTTACCTGTTGTTATCATCGCTACATATTGAATGTACCCATATAGCTATTGGATCTGAAAAGATTTTAACTTGGAATTCAATGAAGTTGACAACACCACTAAATTTGGCTCTTGGTCTCTGTCTTTCCATGATATCACATGCAGCTGTTTCCATTTTCCAAGCTCCATTTTTCTCTGAGTTTAAATGGATGCTTTACAGTTACTGCTCTCATATTTGCTGGCATGTCCAGTTCTTGCGTGTACTGTAGATTTGCCCTTGCAATACAAGCAGTGGTGGACGAAGTACACAAATCAAGTACTTGAGTAAAAGTGCAGATATGTGTTATAAAATATTACTCAAGTGAAAGTATTTAGTGCTCTTTTTCAATTTTACTTGAGTGAAAGTACAAAAGTACTAGATTTTTAATGTACTTAAGTAAAAAAGTACTACTTGTTGAATGTTTATTTTGTAATTTTATATAGGCCACTTATATAATTTAATTTTATATTATGTATTTTATATAATCCTATTGCTCAAAATAATTATGTCAAATATACAAAACATAAAGGGCTAAATACATAACATTTTAAGAAATTGCTACAGCAGAGGGGAAGATGAACGTGCATGTGTTATTTTAATTTGTGTTAGAGTTGCACGATTCTGGATAAAATGAGAATCAAGATTTTTTTTGTTTCTTTCAAATAGAAATCATGATTCTCCCATGAATCTGAACAGACAACTAAACAAAATTGCGTATAATTATTTACTAGAGGACAAAATATTAATTTATTAATTAATTATATTTAATTAATTAATTAATTAATTTTTAAAAAATGGGTTTGAATGAATGATTTAATGACTCACTCAACTACTTCACTTGTTTCATTACTGGATGAATCAATGTTTTTGAACAAATCTTTTGAATGAATCATTCAATGTCAAATACATTTTACGTCACTTTGGCGCCTCCTAGTGGCGTAACGATGTAATTGATACAACCGTTATTTGAAGCAGCAAGTTAGTTTTAAAATGTAATTTGATCTGTTTGAATCGAGATCGAGATCTGTAGACACACTGATGTAGACGTGTCGCATTAAAGCATTTCAGTGGGTTTAAACAGATCGCCCTTTACAGCAGATTTAGTTCAAAAACAACTGACAGTTGTGACCTACATATGATTTTCACTTACAACAATTCATCCTAAAATTCAACATTAGTGGGCTGACTTACTTTTCACCATCAGTCGCGCGCGCACTCAGAGGATCCCCAGTTCTTGGCTAATTTTCAGTCAGACAGTGAAATTCATTCACTGGAGAGTCGCTCTGAACGGATCATTTAATCAGTGATTTGTTGACTCGAGAACAGCTGCAATACGATCAATCCAATTCGCGTATGAATTGTTGAGGTCCTATGCTGGTCTTATGCTGGTCCATGCTGGTCCTATGCTGGTCTTATGCTGGTCCATGCTGGTCCTATGCTGGTCTTATGCTGGTCCATGCTGGTCCTATGCTGGTCCATGCTGGTCCTATGCTGGTCCATGCTGGTCTTATGCTGGTCCTATGCTGGTCCTATGCTGGTCTTATGCTGGTCCATGCTGGTCTTATGCTGGCCAGCATGGACCAGCATTGGACCAGCATGGACCAGCATAAGACCAGCATAGGACCAGCATAAACCAGCTCAAACCAGCATACCAGCTCCAAAACCTACCTTAACCAGCATATGCTGTTTTTTTCAGCAGGGTTATTAAGGTGGGATATATGTTTAATGTTAAATATCTTTCTGCAAGAAATTGCGCGTGCACACATACATTCAGCAGCTGAATTTTAACCTTTGCCTGGTTAATTTAAAAGAGACCACTGTGTTGTTGTTTTTCTTATAAGCCAAAAGCTTCACTGTAGCTACTCTCTCTTGCACGCGCGCGCGTTTTGTCCCTAGCTCGCTCGAATTCATTCAAAAAAATGGAATTCTAAAATTGAAAGTCTGTATCCGTTCAGTCAGAATTCGCGCTGCAATACATCCATGACACTGACAGCTGTTAACTTATCCATTCTGACAGGTAATCATGGTCACTCGACATGAAATATATAAATAATTTTCATAGCACAGCCATTCAAAACCCAAGGGTCTGCTATGTGCATGTAAAACTATCAATGACAATCATTTTGGGGCAGGAAGTAATGTAAACACAGATATCGGATACCAGTCGCGTCTAAAGTGAATGTAAACACACTGGCCAAAAAATCGGATATGGTCAAAAGATCGGATTTGTGCATTAAAACTTGCAGTGTAAATGCAGCCAATGTTTAACCCTTTAAGCCCTCAGAGTTTTTTCAGTTTTTTTTATTTTTCGGAGAAAATTCACATATCTTTCCAATTTAAAATGGAATATCTCATGAAGGAAATACGGTAGCAGGTTCATTCTTTTTTTTTTTTTTTGGTGATGTTCCTCTATATGGAACTCTATCTATCTCTACTCTATCTCTATCTCTATCAAATTTTGTGGTGACTGCATGTAGAAATCAATAGTTATAGCATTTAGAACAAGGGTAGGCATTTTTAATATTTATTTTGTTTTCTGAGTGACATGCACAAAAATAATGACTCATAACTTCAAATCTCTAGCAAGGAGAGTTAAAAGGTTGGTATCGTTTGAAAGAAAATTTTACATTTTTTTTTTTCTTTTAAAAATTAAATTTGGACATTCTCATGCTGAGAAACTGCTGATAATGTCAAAAAATAAAAGTTTGCTCAAGGGAAATTTTACATATATTTCATATTTAACATGCAATAATTCAAAGAGGAAATAAGGTAGGAGGACAATTCTTTATTTTCCTCTATATGTGAGCTGTATCTGGATCCTGTATCTGATCCCATAAAGAAATAAAGAGTTACAGCATTTGGAACCAAGGTAAAGTAGCTCGTGACAGACACATGGGATTATTTTGATCTTGGACTCATTTCAATCGGTAGAATCCACTGTAAGTAATGATGTACCATTTTCTATAATATATGCATGTTTCATAAAGTTATAAGCGGAAATGCCAAGTGATAGCTACATTTTAGTTTTAATTAGCATCTGTCCACCTGTGGGGTTTTACGTGTCGTAATTGTGTGATCAATATCTCGCGATCAGCTTACTGGATTATGCTGATGTTGTTATTTTAATCGTGAGAATCTGCTTTAAATAATGTTGTCCAATTTTCCACAATCAGAGCATGTTTCTTGATGTTACGACGTGACACGTGACATGCTGCATCGGTTTATTATTTACATATGGGTCTTGTGGGGCTTCACGTACAAAAACTCACTTAAGTTTAGTCAAAGCCCAAAACAATTATACTTGTTGTATTCTACTCTGTGAGACCTTTCAAATTTTTATTTTAATTTTTTTTTAAAAAATTAGCTCAATTATGATTTTTTTTTTATTTATTATTTTTCAGCAAATAACTCCACAATACTAAGGAGTTAATCAAATTGGCTACATTCATTGTAAAGTTCAGACTCTAAGCTTTCAAATGACAACTATTTTGTGATTATCTAGGGAGTAGTTTTGAAAAATATGATTATTATTTTTTTATAGCTAGGTGGTGCCTGTGGGAGGCACACTCCATCTGTTGCAATGCTGTCTGCTCCTTGTTGTTTAAAAGTCCTGAGCACAGAAAGCTTTGCATTGGAGGCTAACTGTTGCTCAATATCATGCTTGATTTTTAAAGGGGACTTTTTTAGGATTTTTTTTTTTTTTGGATTTAGTTTTTTAGATTTTTGGTTTTTGGTGTGTCTGCCAGCTTATAAAAGCTGAAAAGAAAACATGCAGCCAGTTTGTTTCAATTTACAGCCTGTTTCAATTTACAGCCTGATTGCAAGCTATTTGAAAAAGACCACCTCCAAGCCATATACATCTCCTTATTTGGCTGTAGACCGCCACCTACCCACCTCTTTTGTACACAGGTAGCGAAACTAGCTAATGAAGGTACATTTCATTTTAGTAAGTGTTGGACAATGAAGTGATCCTGGCATGCAACCTGCTCTGTGTGCAGCTGTAAAGGCTCACAGGCGTCCTTACACCGAATCCCAGCCTCAGAGGAAACAAAAGCAAAATGGCTTGATTTTATATTTGAAGGAAATCCCCCAGAAAGAGTGGACAAAAACTTGATTGTGTGTGAAACAGACACTTTTCTCCTGACTATTTTACAAACCTGGGCAAAAAATAAATTCCTTTCCCATTCTGGATGAAAA
The DNA here is from genome assembly GCF_019924925.1 of Ctenopharyngodon idella. NCBI lineage: Eukaryota > Metazoa > Chordata > Actinopteri > Cypriniformes > Xenocyprididae > Ctenopharyngodon > Ctenopharyngodon idella. Next base: position 18,774,467 of record NC_067223.1, read on the forward strand.
TTGTATGTTTTTGTTTTCTTTTGTGGAGCCTCTACCATTCTAGCTTGACTGTTATGTCGCAGCCACAGGCTATCACCATGGTAAGCTGTATATTGACATTTGCAACAGTTAACTTACTGGTGCTCATCTCTTATCTCATTGGTCACTTTATTGAAAATAAATACAGCAGTTGGATTAAGAAATAACAGTTACAGATGCTTGAAAAACTGAATATTAATCAGGCATGATGTATTTTTTGTACTTATTTTTCTTTTCATTTCGAGAACTACCGAGACAGTAGGGTTGGCGACCACTGCTCTAAAGAATCATACCAACTTGTGGAAAATGGGCATCCGATGTCCACTTTAAATATTCTGAACGAGTGACAAGCGGATTTTTCAGTTTCAAGCTGAATACATGCAAATTGCACAGAGGCATTAGATTTACTGGAGCATGAAATGTGGTGGCTACTTTTGTGGCTTGAAGTGCGACTGCTGACCTGTGTTTCAACTTTCAAAATGCTATCACTGGGTTCAATTTCACTGGCAGCACGATCACATTCCTCCTGTAGCTTTTCCAACCATTTATTTACCACAGCACTGAATTCCACAACCCATATCAATTTTGCTTAGAACCATGTTACATGTCTGTCCTTCTCCTTATCAGGCAATAAAACAATCAAAGACTCAGGTGCTTCTTTGGTCTGTGTAACGCTTCACAATTTAGTTTTCAGACCATATAATGCAAATGCAAAAGTGAAAAATTGAAACCAGACGTTCATTTTTATTTATTTTTCCGTGTACTTCTGTAGGAAATTTTTTCCTCGTCGAAGCAGAGACCAGGAGACGTTGGGATATCTTTCAAGCAGAAGTTACTCTTTATTGAGAAACGCGCTGTGCGTCGCTGTAGTCATCCAAGTCCAACTAAGGCAGTGTACTTGGTAGTTCATATACATTCAAGGGGGAGGGATACATAGAGTAGAGGTGGAGACAATCTAAACAAAGCATGCAAATGCAGTGCAGGAATCAGCCCATTCCCTACATTTCCCAGCCATGATCTAATCAGCATAACGGTGTCATTCAAATGCATAGGTGCTAATCCACTCAGTCTGACAGTATCGCCCATACCTTTACATTATCATAGAGACAAAGGCACCGCTGCATCTTGAGCTTTGTCCTGCCAAATGGTTAGGAAGTGCATGAAGACAAAAGGTTAATGTTACAGACACCTGGGCTGCCTGCCTTGATCTCCTTAAATTGTCATTATCTTTACCTCAAAATGTTAAATACAATATACTTCACCTTAGTATTTCATGTGAGGTTATGTCAAGATGTAGGATCAGCAGATCTTAAACAGATTCTTAAATTTGTAATCCCACACTTCATCAATACACTTTTGCTAAATTATGACTTTAGGAACGTCCGCTGTACCATTAGCACTGGGGTGTCGCCGCGGAGTAGGTGGCTACTATAATTTAATTGATGTAACTGTTTTATTATTTACACTGCATGTAAGGAGTAAAAAACAGAGGAGTAAAAAAAAACTCGCGAGCAGCAGCGCTTGCCAAGATCCTTCACGTCAATTAGCATGAAAGATAAAAAGACTACCAAGCAAAAATATAATAAAAATTATACATATTATACATACATTTTTTTTTTTTTAATTTTGTTGGGTATTAGCTCTCGTTTGTAATACAATGGGTGTATCTCAATCAGCTCCCTAGTTCAGTAGTCAGGGCACTGATCAGTGCCCTGACTACTGAACTAGGGAGCTGATTGAGATATACCCATTTTAAGGGCTATCTCAATCACAGAATCCTTCCAGGGCACTGAACCGTTCGCTCCCTAAACAGTCCCACAATGCACTGTGAAAACCAGGGAGCATCCATGTTCACTATGCTCCCTTAACGGAAGTTCTGAAGCGCAAAACTTAACTCACTTACACGAATAACGAAAGATATAAGCTCTGCTGTTGTTCATAAATACCAGTAGTGATGTTGTACAATGAGGACGTTGTCACGTCGCCGGAAATAGAATCATAAGTGTCCCAATGTGTAGTGAACCAGCGTCCTTTACTGTCCTTACCAGTGCCCGAATTCATGTACACAATATACTGATTCACAAGCTAGGGAGCGGATTGAGATACACCCAATATTTATAAAGTAAAGATGCATATGTTTTCTCTAGTGGGCATTGTTTGTTACCACCTCAACCAGCTTGAGCTTCCGCACATCACACGCTACTTGTTTGCTTAAAATGCCCTTAAATCTAGCAGTTATTAACTTTGTTCATTACAGTAGAGGCAGTTCGCCGGAGATGAGGTGAATCTGATATATCTATAGTGCTGCAAGTCAAGAGCACTATGATTTATTTATTCATTTTCAATTATTAATTACAGCAAATAAATACAAATACCTGGCTACTGATTTGGCACATTGCCCATCTTGTTTCTATTTATTTATTGACTTATTCATTATTACTTTATTTAATTCCATGCCTGGTGGTGTACCCAAATAGTTTGGGAATTCCACATTCGATAATGAACCGAAATAAATCGTATAGTGCTCTTGACTTCATGCAGCACTATAGCTATATGAAATATTGTACTACAAATGAGAGCATAACTTTTTTTTTTAATTATGTGTAATTTTTTGTATGTTTTCACTTGGTGGTCTTTTTATCTTTCATGCTAGACTGTCGTGAAGGATCTTGGCAAGCGCTGCTGCTCGCGAGCTGCCCTCCGTCTGCTGCCTATCCTACTGAAAATTAACTGGGATCTCGTGGTTGTAGGCCTATTGTACCAAGTAAAATGCACCCCCTGACCAAGAGTATAAGGTATATTAATAAAATTAAGTAATAAAAAATAAGTAGGTAAATACAAACAAGCTGGACAATGTGCCAAATCAGCCAGGCCACCAGGATTTCACTTTTCCCTGTTGCTCGCGATGGCTAGTCCAGTACTGCCTTATATTTAGCACAGTTATTAGGCTATATTAATAATTAAAATAATTGGAACTTTGGGTGAAAAAAGGTCATCCTCTGTGTTCAGTCTTTTAAACTACGTACTCCTCAATGTGCAGTGTAAATAAAAGTTACATCAATGAAATGATAGTAGCTGCCTACTCTGTGGCCACACCCCTGTGCTAATGGTAAAGCCCACGGTGCAAATTACAAGACAAAAAATAGAAAATCAGTTCAATTTCATTTACTCAAATGATTGTTTCTAAAGTCATAATTTAGCAAAAGTATAATTGAAAAAAAGGGGAGAAAATGGCAAATATCCATTGATGATGTAACCGAAAAACAAGAAAAATGAACGCCTGGTTTTCATTTTTGCATTGTATGGTCTGAAAACTGAATTGTGAAGCGTTTCAGTTTTTGCATTTCATTTCAAACTTTTCAAACATACATTTGACCTCTTTTTCATATTCTCTATTACCCATTAACTCTTGTATTGTCTTTTTCATTTGGGATGCTTTGGCAAATTTGGACTTTATTTGTTTTCGTAAAATATCAGGTTTTGCCATTAACCCTTTTGCATTAAGCTTAACCTCTCATTTTTGTACAGACGATTCAACATTTTCACCCTCTGCTTTCTGAGTTTGAGCCCCATCATGCTTGATTTCAGAACCATGAAACTCTTTTTTATCCACCATTTTTAAACTTTTAAATACTCACCATACATACATACATACTCATCATAAATATCACCTTAAACATTGTAAACATGGGCAAACATAAGCATTTCAAATGACAAATCTTAGTTCACAAACTTTTTTTTTTTTTTTTTACAACCAATGCACATTGAATTTACATTCGTTTTGTGTGCACACTGTTTATATATGGCCATTTAAAGTTCAAGTAAAAGCACTTTCGTCCTCAGTTCCAGATTTTGGTGTTCATGTGCGCTGTATCCTCTTTGTTTACATGTGAGGCTTTGTAGTCCTTCGAAATACGCAGTCAATCAAAACAATAATCCGCAGTAAATCCATCTAACATAAATGTCATGAATGAGCATCACCTGACTTCAGATCAGCTGACTTTTCCCATAGTCATCCGTTTCAGTCGTTGATGTTGATATAAAAGCTCATCTAGGCTCTTTCGGTCAAACTTTTTGACTTAAACATGTAGGGACGCAAATGGTTTTTAGCAGTCTGGTTTTGATGCATACTTCTGCCTTGAATAAAATAAACACATTGTCCATACCTTTGGGATAAAGTCGGATATGCCAATCCATTTATTGTCCATTTGGCATTGCAAACAACAAAACAAAAGAAAAAGAAAAAGAAATACTCCAAACTTAACATCTACTTTCTGCTAACAAGCAAAATGTTTAATTCAAGACAAACTGTTACGGGCACAACCACAGTCATGCAAAATACACTATGTTAACCCATTTAACCCTTTATTGAACCTTATTTCATTCTGTGTTATAGACTTGCTTACTGTAATCTCAATGGACAGTTTTGTGAAAGTTTATCTACATCTTTACAATCATCAAACTCCTCACTAAGAGAGCTAGACCTGAGTCACAATGACCTGCAGGATTCAGGAGTGAAGCTTCTCTTTGATGGACTAAAGGGTTCACACTGTCAACTTAACATACTGAGGTTTGTAATTTTCAGTAAAATGTAATTTGCTCCAGGTGCAAAAAATCTGGTCTTCACTATTTAGATACACAGAAGTAAAAATACATCAGAATGGCATTTTTTGAAAGGTATGTGAGGATTATTTGTACTTTGTTCTATTTACTGTAGAGTGCCTGGCTGCAATCTCACTGATCAGTGCTGTGAAAGTTTATCTTCATCTCTACAATTATCAAACTCCTCACTGAGAGAGCTGGACCTGAGTCACAATGACCTGCAAGATTCAGGAGTGAATTTTCTATCAGATGGACTGAAGAGTTCGCACTGTCAACTCAACATACTGAAGTGAGTAAAACAGATAAAGTTTCACTTGGTTATGATATTAAATATGTTCTCTGCTCTGGTCCTAAACTCTCTTGATAATGATTCATTCACTGATTAAAATATGAAAGTTATAAGGAATTGAGATGAACAGAAACTGTTACTGAGATCATTTCTGCTCCATCAACACTGTGAAATTAAGTAAAACACTGAACACAGAGTTATTCCAGCTAAACTGAACCTGTAAACGGTGATCGGTTGATAAAATTTTTAAATCAATAAATCATTTGATTTAAAGCAGAGTTACAGCAATCTGAACACCCCTGTGTGTGAATCTGTTTAAGATGATCTCCAGTCACAGATGATATGATGTTGAGTGTTTGTGTGTTTTTGTAGATTATCTGGGTGTATGGTGAAAGAGGAAGGCTGTTGTTATCTGGCTTCAGCCCTGATTTCAAACCCCTCACATCTGAAAGAGCTGGATCTGAGCTACAATCACCCAGGACAATCATTAGTAAAGCTGCTCTCTGATCCAAACTACAGACTGGACAAACTCAAGTATGTTCAATACTAACAATCATCCTGTCATTTGTGTTTGTACATGTGTGTACTATAAAGGCATTAAAAACTTGTATGTACATAGATCCCTGCATATAGCACATACATATACAAATACACATACATACATACTGCACATGAAAATAAGGGCGTCTTGAACTCTGTGACTGAAGATGATCTTGATTCAGATCAACAGCTGCTTGTGACTCATAACAACAGCATATGAGAAACAGACTCAAGTCTCTGATCCCAAAACATCAATTCAAAGGTTGTTGCTGCTCTAGAAAGTAGGGATGTGCATCTCCATAACTGAGGCCGATGCAATACGCATCTCGATGCATAGACACCTATACAATACATTAAATCTCACAGAAGTGAGTACACCCCTCACATTTTTGTAAATATTTTATTATATCTTTTCATGTGACAACACTGAAGAAATGACACTTTGCTACAATGTAAAGTAGTGAGTGTACAGCTTGTATAACAGTTTAAATTTGCTGTCCCCTCAAAATAACTGAACACACAGCCATTAATGTCTAAACCGCTGGCCACAAAAGTGAGTACACCCCTAAGTAAAAATATCCAAATTGGGCCCAATTAGCCATTTTCTCTCCCCGGTTTCATGTGACTCATTAGTGTTACAAGGTCTCAGGTGTGAATGGGGAGCAGGTGAGTTAAATTTGGTATTATCACTCTCACTCTCTCATACTGGTCACTGGAAGTTCAACATGGCACCTCATGGCAAAGAACTCTCTGAGGATCTGAAAAAAAGAATTGTTGCTCTACATAAAGATGGCGTAGGCTATAAGAAGATTGCCAAGACCCTGAAACTGAGCTGCAGCACGGTGGCCAAGACCATACAGTGGTTTAACAGGACAGGTTCCACTCAGAACAGGCCTTGCCATGGTCGACCAAAGAAGTTGAGTGCACATGCTCAGCATTATATCCAGAGGTTATGTTTGGGAAACAGACGTATGAGTGCTGCCAGCATTGCTGCTGAGGTTGAAGGGGTGGGGGGTCAGCCTGTCAGTGCTCAGACCATACACTGCACACTGCATCAAATTGGTCTGCATGGCTGTTGTCCCAGAAGGAAGCCTCTTTTAAAGATGATGCACAAGAAACCCCGCAAACAGTTTGCTGAAGACAAGCAGACTAAGGACATGGATTACTGGAACCATGTCCTGTGGTCTGATGAGACCAAGGTAAACTTATTTGGTTCAGATGGTGTCAAGCGTGTGTGGCGGCAACCAGGTGAGGAGTACAAAGACAAGTGTGTCTTGCCTACAGTCAAGCATGGTAGTGGGAGTGTCATGGTCTGGGGCTGCATGAGTTCTGCCGGCACTGGGGAGCTACAGTTCATTGAGGGAACCATGAATGCCAACATGTACTGTGACATACTGAAGCAAAGCATGACCGCCTCCCTTCGGAGACTGGGCCGCAGGGCAGCATTCCAACATGATAACGACCCCAAACACACCTCCAAGACGACCACTGCCTTGCTAAAGAAGCTGAGGTTACCTAAACCCTATTGAGCATCTGTGGGGCATCCTCAAATGGAAGGTGGAGGAGTGCAAGGTCTCTAACATCCACCAGCTCCGTGATGTCGTCATGGAGGAGTGGAAGAGGACTCCAGTGGCAACCTGTGAAGTTCTGGTGAACTCCATGCCCAAGAGGGTTAAGGCAGTGCTGGAAAATAATGGTGGCCACACAAAATATTGACACTTTGGGCCCAATTTGGACATTTTCACTTAGGGGTGTACTCACTTTTGTGGCCAGCAGTTTAAACATTAATGGTTGTGTGTTAATTTGAAGGGACAGCAAATTTACACTGTTATACAAGCTGTACACTCACTACTTCACATTGTAGCGAAGTGTCATTTCTTCAGTGTCGTCACATGAAAAGATATAATAAAATATTTACAAAAATGTGAAGGGTGTACTCACTTCTGTAAGATACTGTACATATGAAGCAGCTACCAACGTGATACGATTCACCCCATTACGATGCAGTGCGACCCAATTCGATTTAACAATGCGATTCAATGCAATATGATGCAATGGAAAAAGAAAAATGATGCTATGCAATTCAATATATAGGATTTTCTCAAATTCCATTTATTTATTTATTTATTTATTTTTTTTACCAAAATCTGTTTATTTTTCTGTATTCCATTTTGATGGTTTAATCAAAAACATTTTATTAATTAAATTAATAAAAAGCAACTTCATTAATTTGTTTACAATAATAGGGCCCTATGTGCTGTGTATTTAAATTTTTCTGGTAATCAAATGAAGGGATAAAAAATTAAGTTATTTTCAAATGAAATTTAAATAAACCCTTTCATTTTTTGGCAAACAAAGTGCTGCACAACAGGATAAAACATGTTAAATTAAAACATGGATGAAAAATTGTGTGATTATTCCTTAAAAAATAAAGTATATATAATTATTGTATTATTATTATTATTATTAGTAGTAGTAGTAGTAGTAGAAGTATTACATTAAAACATACATTATACCGTACTATAGTAATACAATAGTAATATATTGTAACAGTGGAAAAGTAAATTCCATTTTTATGAATGGATTCTGCGATTCCATCATTGTTTTCTGCATCATGGAAATCATAGGGCCATAAATATGGTACAGATAGTTTGCTTTTATTTCTTTGGTTCAGACAGATAGACAGCAAATCATAAAGTAGCTTAAGTGCCTTCTGACTTCTAACGCATGTCCCTTTCACAAACAGGCCTTTGTAGTGCCATGTTAATCTATATTCTATGTGACTCTCAGGACACGCCTTGGTCTCTGTAGTGTTGTGATACATCATAATCACGTAGCAGCAGTGATGATGAGAGAACCTGCTTGATAAACAGTTTACAGAGGAGAAATCAATCTACATATAAAATATTGGTCACAAATTATTGATCACTTCTAAATAATAAAAGTACAACCCGAATTCTGGAAAAGTTGGGAAGTTTGAAAAATGAAAACTAAAAGACTTTCAAATCACATGAGCCAATATTTTGTTCACAATAGAACATAGATAACAAATGTTTAAAGGGAGAAATTTTACTATTTTATGCACAAAATGAGCTCATTTCAAATTTGATGCCTGCTACAGGTCTCAAAATAGTTGGGACGGGGGCATGTTTAACATGGTGTAGCATCTCCTCTTTTCAAAACAGTTTGAAGACGTTTGGGCATCAAAGTAATGAGTTTCTGGAGTTTTGGTCTTGGAATTTGGTCCCATTTTTGCCCGATATAGGTTTCCAGCTGCTGAAGAGTTCGTGCTCGTCTTTGACATATTTTTCATTTAATGATGTGCCAAATGTTCTATAAATGTGTGAGATCTGGACTGCAGGAAGGCCAATTCAGCACCCGGACTCTTCTACGACGAAGCCATGCTGTTGAAATAGCTGCAGTATGTGGTTTTGTATTGTCCTGCTGAAATACACAAGGCCTTCCCTGAAATAGACGTCATCTGGAAACCTTTATATACATCAGCATTCATAGTGCCTTCCAAAACATACAAGCCGCCCATACCGTATGCACTTATGCACACCCATACCATCAGAGATGCTGGCATTTGAACTGAACGCTGATAACACGCTGGAAGGTCTCCCTCCTCTTTAGCCCGGAGGACACGACGTCCGTGATTTCCAACAAGAATGTCAAATTTGGACTTGTCTGACCATAGAACACTTTGAAACAGTCCATTTTAAATTAGCCTTGACCCACAGGACATGACGGCGCTTTTGGACCATGTTCACATATGGCTTCCTTTTTGCATGATAGAGCTTTAGTTAGAATCTGAAGATGGCACAGCAGATTTTGTTTACTGACAGTGGTTTCTGGAAGTATTCCTGGGCCCATTTAGCAATGTCATTGACACAATCATGCCAATAAGTGACACAGTGTCATCTGAGGGCCCGAAGACCACAGGCATCCAATAAAGGTCTTCGGCCTTGTCCCTTATGCACAGAGATTTCTCCAGTTTCTCTGAATCTTTTGATGGTGTTATGCACTGTAGATGATGACATTTGCAATTTGACGTTGAGGAACATTGTTTTCCACAACCTTTTTACACACACTTTCATAGATTGGAGAGCCTCTGCCCATCTTTACTTATAATACGACATATGTTTTCAATGACAAATGCAGAACAGTTAGTTCATGCGTTCATGATCTCAAGGCTAGACTACTGTAACGCTCTACTGGGTGGTTATCCTGCTCGCTTAATAAATAAACTACAGCTCGTACAAAATGCAGCAGCTAGAGTTCTTTACTAGAACCAGGAAGTATGACCATATTAGCCTGGTTCTGTCAACACTGCATTGGCTCCCTGTTAAACACTGTATAGATTTTAAAATCTTGCTAATTACTTACAAAGCACTAAATGGTTTAGCTCCCCAGTACCTGAGCGAGCTATTAATGCATTATAGTCCTTCACGTCTATTGCGATCTCAGAATTCAGGCCAGTTGATAATACCTAGAATATCAAAATCAACCGCAGGCGGTAGATCCTTCTTCTATGTGGCACCTAAACTCTGGAACAATCTTCCTAGCATTGTTCGGGAAGCAGACACACTCAGTCAGTATAAATCTAGACTAAAAATGCATCTCTTTAACCTGGCATACACATAACATATTACCAATTTATGTTTTCAAATCCATTAAAGTATTGTTAGACTGCATAAATTAAGTCAGCTGGAACCGGGAACACTTCCTATGACACCAGATGTACTCAATACATCAGAAAAAGAATGGAATCTACGTTAATATTAGTCTCTCTGTTTATCCCGAGGTTTACCGTAGTCGGATCTGGGCCGTATCCAGGTGAGATCAAGGACCTGCGCCTAGACACAACGAAAAAGCAGCTCTGAAGTGTTAGCAGAGATTGTGTCAACTAGATCATCCCCTGTGAAGGCTTCATCGACACGACAGCCAGTGGCACAGATCTTCAACAAACCGTCCCATACCGGCGTGATGAATACGATCTTCGACTAGATGGAACTGGAATAAATACTTTGACTATTGCGATCCCAATCGGACTTATGAAAGCTGCCTGATTCATAATCATGTACTGTTCACTGTTCGACTGAGCCTGGTTTTCCCAAGGTTTTTTTTTTCTCCATTTTAACACCTGTTTGCCACCTGATGTCACCTGTTGGAGTTTGGGTTCCTTGCCGCCGTCACCTTTGGCTTGCTTAGTTAGGGACACTTGACATTTGATATTCAACAATGTTTTGATCTGCCTGCATTGACACCATTGTATGCGAACTGGACAATGTCCAGGTCAAAATTCTTTAAGAGCTGCTGTGCAGCCAAAATGATGTGCCAGTTATCATTGTAAAGCTGCTTTGACACAATCTGCATTGTAAAAAGCGCTATATAAATAAAGGTGACTTGACTTGACAATGACAGCAGAGCACATGGTGAACTGTCAAAACAAAGCCATGTGCTCCGAAACCTGCAGACAACGAACACAAGGATAGGAAAACCAGGCAAATCACTGCTAACAGACGTATCTATCATGGCAGCAATGCAGTTTGACTGTGTGGATGAATACAAGGAATCGAAGGAGGATTTTGAATCATACATGGAGCATTTTGAACAGTGGCTGCTGGCAAATGACACTGCAAGTGAGAAAATGTATGGAGTTGGCCTCGAGAAACACGCTGGAAATTGCAGGTAAGACAGGATTTACAGTGAGTTTACAGTCAATGCTGTGAATGAAGCAAATTTTTATCACAGGAGAAGAAAAGGGAAGTTTAAAGGGAGAGACGATTCTGAAATAGGAAAATACCAGAAGAGGCAAGAAGAAAAAAGAAAACAATAAATGTTACAGGTGTGCTGGAAAACATTCAGCTAGAAACTGCAGGTTCAAGAATGAGAAGTGTCATGTGTGTAACAAAATTGGACTCATTGAAAGGGCCTGTAGAAATACAAGAACAGCCAAACAAATCACAGTTATTTGGTGTGTATACAGTGTACACAACTTCAAACGGAAAGAAAGAAATTGTGGTGAATGTGAAATTGGATGGAAAGTGCATGGACATGCAGCTGGACACAGGGGCAGCGGTGTCACTAATGTCAGAACTGTCATACAAGGAGTTCCTGTTGCACATACCATTAAGCACAGCAAGCATGCAGCTATTCCATTGCTGGGATCCATAGATGTGCCAGTGCAATATAAAAAGCAAAATGTGACACTGCCATTGGTCATTGTCAAAGGGGAGAGACTAACCCTGCCCCATTGTTTAGCAAACTGGACTTGGCGTATGCATATCAGCAATTAAAATCAGACCAGCACTCAAGGAAAAACCTCATCATCAATACTCACCGTGGCCTGTACAAGTACCATCGTCTCAGTTATGGAGTGGCCAGTGTTCCGTCTATTTTCCAGGCTGTCATGGATCAAATCTTGTAAGGGCTATATCATGTCACCTTTTTCCTTGATGGCATTCTTGTCACTGCAAGCTCAAAAGAGGAGCACATCAGGAGACTGGATGAAGTGCTTTCCAGACTGGAGAGGTATGGACTCAGAGTAAAACTTTCCAAGTGTCAGTTCATGCAAGGCAGCATTGAGTATTTAGGCCCTCGACAAAGGGGGTCTGCACCCAACTGAGGAAAAGGTGGAAGTGATTGTAAACGCCCCAATACCAAATAATGTCACTGAGCTACGGTCTTTTTTTGGCCTCCTGAATTATTATGGTCGGTTTTTGCAAAATCTGTCCAGCCAGGTTCAGCACTTTACACAATCTTTTTCCAAGTGGATGAGCTTCTTGTGTCTGCAAGGGACATAGCTCAGGCAACACGGAAAGATCTGACATTATGCAAACTGTGGAATTATACAGTGAACGGCTGCCCCATCTATGAGTCATAGGAGAGTCTGAAATCTTACTTCACACACAGACATGAGTTGTCGAAGTACCAAGGCTATGTGTCATGGGAAATGCGTGTCATCATTCCTCCCAAATACTGATCGAGATAACCGGACAAGCTACACCATAAGCATCTGGGAATCTGCCATATGAAGGCTCTGGCTCGTAACTACCTGTGGTGGCCAGGATTGGAGGGCTGCATTGAAGAGAGAGTGCTGTCTGGCAGTTCAAAAGTCGCCAGCCGTGGCACTCCTTCATCTGTGGAGATGGCCTGAGTGGCCATGGCAGAGGATCCACACTGATTTCACAGAAAATGATAAGCAGTACTTCCTAGTAGTGATCAACAGCCTTTTGAAATGGTTAAAGGTTTTGCCGATGTCATCAATCACCTCCTCGCTTACCATTGATGCACTCCACAGACTGTTTGCATCTTATGGGTTACCGGAGGAGGTGGTCTCCGATAACAGGCCACAGCTCATGTCCACTGAGTTCACAGATTTCCTGAGAGGAATTAGAATAAAACATACACGAGTTCCTGCCTATCATCCAGCCTCAAATGGTGCTGCTGAAAGAGCTGTTCAGATACTGAAACAATCACTCCTGAAAAGTGTTTGCGAGAAACAGGGTAAGCAGATGCTTTCATTCAAGCACAAATTGGCAAATTTCTTGATAATGCATCGTAGTATACTCATACGGTCACAGGAAAGACACCAGGGGAGCTGTAAATCAAACATCACATCCTAACATGCTTTTCACTGTTAAAGCCTGATCTAGCTAAGGCTGTTCAAGAAAAACAGCAGGAACAAAAGAAACAGCGTGACCAAAGGAAGAGAGTCCTAAGAGCCTTTGTAGAGTATGAACCGGTACGAGTTTGAAACTTCAGAGGAGGGCAGGAAAAATGATTGAGCGCAGCTATGATCGAACGATAGGGTCCTGTAAGTTACCTTGTACAGGAGGGTCAGAAAAGGCGCACTGTGCATGTTGACCATATGTTGCCAAGAAACGTTGCAGAAGAATTTCCCTTGTATGGTTTGTTAGAGTTCCTGAATCCAGGTGTCACTGATGATTGCAGTGGACCATTGAGCTTTCCTTTGGTCAGAGACAGTTCTATGCCAATCATTTAGCCTGAGGTCACTGGAAATACAGAGAACTTGTCTGCACAAGATTCAGTGAGTGCAACACCCTCAGAGAAAGCTGTTGGTTGATATCCACAGAGAGTTTGTACTGCTCCAAAAAGGCTGGATTTATAAGTTATAGTACTGTTATGTTTTTGGTGCTATTGTTTTGATGTTTAAAAGAACAGGGTGTCGTAATGTTGTCAAATAATGTTACCTGACCTTTGATAACTGTTGTGGTTTCTCTGTTGCACTAATGTGAAAAATGTTTATTTCTAACATGTTTATTTCTAAAGGAAGATGTTCAAATCTAAAGAGGAAGGAGTGCAATAGATGTGCTAAATGATGGGTATGTTAAGCCAAGCCCAGTTGTATGTACGCTGCTGTCCGTATGTGCTGAAGTGCTCAGTAAAATAAGTTAACATGCAAAGCCGGTATCTGGCGTTCCTCTCCTCGAACCAGCCTCCTATCAAAATATATTACAATTACAATAGATCATGAGAAAATATGAGCATGAACAACCATATAGATTCCTAAGTTTGTGTAAAATGAATGACATCTTTTAATTTTATAGTGTGGATCATGGAGGAAAGATCAGGATTACAGCAGGACTACAGAAATGTAGGTCTCTCTCTCGCTCACACACACACACACACACACACACGCACACACCTTGATCTTTTTGCTTTGCTGTGTTTTAAATGTTATAATCTCTCTTTCTGTGTTCAGATGCATGTGATCTCACACTGGATTTAAATACAGCAAACACTCGCCTCGCTCTGTCTGAGAGGAACAAAAAGGTGACATGTGTCAGAGAGAAGCAGCCATATCCGGATCATCCAGAAAGATTTGATGAGTCTCTTCCTCAGGTTCTGTGTAGAGAGAGTCTGTCTGGATGTTGTTATTGGGAGGCTGAATGGAGCGGAGAAATTAATATATCAGTGACATATAAAGGAATCAGTAGGAGAGGAGAAAGTGATGACTGTATGTTTGGACACAATAAAGAGTCTTGGAGTCTGATCTGTATGGAAAACAAATACATTGTCTGTTACAATAATTACAGATCAGTCATATCTGCCCCTTCACTTCCATCTAACAGAGTAGGAGTGTATCTGAACTGGTCAGCCGGCACTCTGTCCTTCTACAGCGTCTCTGACACGCACACACTCACACACTTACATACATTCAACAGCACATTCACTGAACCCCTTTATGCTGGATTTAGATTTTATTATTCTGATACTTCAGTGTCTCTGTGTGAGATTAAACAGCTTCTACTGAGAAAAAATTGAAACGCACAGTTGAGTGAAAAAAACACTCACATTATCTCTCTCTTTAACTCACACAGCTATAAACTCTTTCTCTCTTCTAATCTTAATTTCAGTGTGTATATAGAAACACACATGTTGACTTCTGTCTAAATGAGACACCACAGACTTCTAATGTTAATTTCAATGTGAATAAACACACACTTTAACTTGGGTCTAAATCAAACCTAAACATGCACGTGTAATGTAAAAGCATGGAATTTGAAAAAGCAATTTTTGCACCGGACAAAATCTCTCATAGTTGTAGGGCTTGAATACATTCAGTGATCATCTTGTGTCTTCCAAATAGTGTGACATCCAGTGCAGTACGTTCATCTCACCATCAGAGTTCCCTGTCACCTGCTTATTGAAATGGACATTCAAAATTCCCCTCTTGAATGACCCGGCTCTTTCATCACGCTGACAAATCTGTTTGTGCAAATATTAATCTAATGCTCTTTGGCTTTTTATGAAGCACAAAAGATGTTACATTAAATGGCACACATGGGTGGAGACAGCGACACTGGACTAACAGGGATTTGTAGTTGATGACCACAAGATCATGCAGCTATATATCTCTGCGGAACACTAGTGGGTGTTTCCCAATCAGTGGGGTGTTTTTAAATCGTGATGGACATTTTCAACCACTTTACCCAATTTGCTCTAATCCTCTGGTGGCTTGGTTTAGTGGTGGGCATTCATGATTTTAGCAAGTCTGTTGAAAAATGGTTGAAAAACAATTAGTGTAGTTTGAAATTGGCCACTGATGGGTAAACAACCATTTCGGTTTTGCATGTGAACTTCTCAGAAGCCTAATTGATGCTTCATTAGAGAGAAAACACAGGTGCATCCTATACATAAGTCTTGTGTGTTGAACCACCTGACATACATACATGACTTCTCTTGCGCAGTTTAAAACAATTGCGCATCTACCTTATTATTTCTGTTACTTTGTTTTGATTTGTGTTGTTACTGACTGTAATTACATAACATTAAAAAGAGCTTGAATAAAGCATCCATTTTTCTACAAAAAAAATTTCTTTCAAAATGCATTTTGCTTTAGTAATGTTTATTAGGAATTTCCTCAATAAAGTTCTAACATCATTTAACAGATTTCTTGAAGTGTAAGAGACATGAACATGAGCAAGAATGTCACACTTCACACATAGCCAATGTCTTGCATCCATCAGTGCTTGCAGAGCACATTGCTCATTTAGAAGGAGTAAAGACAGATGAAGATGGACAATTTAAAAAAGAGAGAGGCACCCTCCTGATAATGCTGACATTTATTATACATATTATACATTATTGACAGCATAATCACCTGACCTGGGACTTGATGCTATCCTGTGCTTTAGCTCCTGCTCCCTGATTACTGCTTAATCAGGTAAATTATTCATATTTCTGAATTACTATTAAATTTGAGGAATGTAACTGATCTCAATTCAGTTTAGCCTGTTTCCACTGAAACACAATCACACACAAAAAAAAAATCATCTTGTTTTTATTTAGAAAATGACTGACATGACTGTTTTGTGATATTTAAAGAGATTAAGGTCTACATAAGGTGACTCTGCAGCTTTAAAGGAATAGTTCAGCCGAAAATGAAAATTCTGTCATCATTTACTCACCCTCAAGTTGTTCCAAACCTGTATTAGTTTCTTTCTTCTGATGAACACAAAAGAAGATATTCTGAAGAATGTTGGTAACTAGACAGTTGACGGCAGCTATTGATTTCGAAAGTATTTTTTTCCGGTAACACTTTAGAATACTGTATCTTGCTTAATGCAAAACTAATAAGGAATTACTGAAGAACTAATAGGTAGTTCTTCATTAACACTTAAGTCACTACTATTAACTACTAAGGAAGATGTGTTTACTAATCGGCCAACCATTAATATCATTGCACTTTGGAGTAATGAACTTGACGAGAAGGAGTCACACCAACTGATTGAATTCATTAGCAGAGATGGGCGTTATACGCAAGAAGAAAGCTCGGAAGAAAGCATGGTGATGGAGAAGAAAAATCCATGCAAAAGGACACAACCTCAACATCTTATCGACAAGAATGACGAAGAACCCGGTAACTGTATATTTCATTATATGTTTTTCGAAGTTGTACAGTATTAGCATGTAGTTAGTCAGACATATGCTGGTGTTGTGCCGAATTCTGTGACCCACCAAAGTGACTGCAGTAGGCACTGTATTGAGCTAATCCTAATCCTAAACCTACCATCACTACATTGTGTAAATGGTCACATAATAAGGTGGGTCACAGAATTCGGTATATCACCGGTATTCAGTAATGCGATATTGCTGTAATGAACATGCAGTTTTGTTAACGTGATTCGTGGCCACTTCAAAATACCATAAATAAGTATAGGTACTTTATTGTCAGAATTTTGGCCCCAACCCAGCAGATGTCCTTACTGAAAATTACAGAAGAAAACTATTTTTTGAAATCAAAAAATAAAAGTCCTTGTGGACAAATGCAAAGATTAATAGAGTGAGAGGGATTTCCTGTGCAGCAGTCTGACAAATGGTAAAATGCTCTCTGTCTAATAAAAATTAAATACTGTACATTTATTAAGATGCACTCATTTAAATTGTTCAATCATTATAAAGATTTACTTTATATATTTAAAGCATACAATTTGTATAAAATTCTGAGGACTCACTTGACATGAAGATTTCAATCACATAAGTCACATTATGGAGAGGGTACCCTCCTGGTTTTGGACCCTTTCATTCAGGAGTTAATGAATCATGGTTAACTGAGAATGGACCCTTTTTGGATCTCCACAGTTATCAACATCACAAGTCAAGTTAAGTTTTTCATATTTTCATTTTTAAAACATTTAACACACATTTATAACTATATATTGTGTTATATTACCTTGTTAGTAAATGACAAAAATTAATTAACACTGCTGTGAGGGTGTTTCTAATACAACGGCTGAGGGAGTGACTGCAAAAGTGACATCTTTCTATTTTCGGAACAACAATCAATCTCTCTGTTTTTTCCCTCTTTTGAAAAGTCGTGGAAACTCTATCATAGATTTTTCTTTTGCTTTAGAAATTCACTGCTATAGAGGTTTACACAACTGTGATGACTTCCACTTGTAACGGATCATTACACTTTGACGTTGTCAGATTTTCGTTCACATTATCACCTTCAATGAACGAATAAGCAAAATAAATAACAAATTTTCAAACCAATTGATTATGATAATTGTCCTTATTTATTTATCTGAACGAAAATCATAAAAGATAATGATGAAACAAAAGGGTGTGGTCAGAAAAGGAGACATTAAGAACCGGTAGGGAAAAGGAAGGAGAGACGAGTCGCGGAAGTGAGAGCCAGGTGGAAATGGCGGAATTGCTGCATGTTTGCATGGAATATTATGGTTGTCTTTGGTGTATAAACAATATCGCTTGAGATTTAATCCTTGGGGAATACATCCGGAAGATAGCGTTCGCATTTTTGAATGTATCATACTCTGCTCAAGGACAAGTTGAGGCAATCGAAACGGAATATACCGGACGGGTTATCGGCACGACAAGCGGGTTTGGGGATTTTTATTTCTACTCCCTTTTAAACTCGACTGCTGAGTCTCTCTTTGAATCTCAAAAATAGAAGAGGTCAAACGGTCCTATTTCCACGCTTTCAAAACTTCTTTCGATCTCGCAACCCTTCACAAAAATTATAGGCCCTACACGAAAGAAGCCAACTATATAGATTTTTTTTTTCTTTCTTTCTTTTTTTGAGAAACGTTTGTTGATTTTATGTCTCATTGTTATTATTGTTCTTGGTTATGAAACTGTGATTCAAAGTATTTTTGCACATGTGTATTGTTTTACTACGAATGCCCAAAAGATTTCTTTTTGTTATTTGAATGCCTGAATGAAGTGAAATAATAATTCTCTTGATTTTGAAACTTTTGTGGAGAGTCCTTTATTTTATTTAAGCGCTGAGTGGGGTCATTATTATTATTATTATTATTATTATTTTTTTTTTCCGACAGTTATTTAAACTGTCTGGCGCCCGAACGGAAACTTTAAATTGTGTGGCCACGCTACACACTTCTGAGAACCCCGGATATGTGAAAAGGGTCCATAGAGAATATCTGCAATGGCTGCAAATGCATACAATATACGTTGAGAGATTTAGACCTTAAAACAGACTCTCAATAGGTTCTCTGTTTGCACTTTTTTTTTTTTTTCTTCTCAAAAGGTTTCTTCAATTTTAAGTTTATTTAGAGCATCTGTTAACTGAATAAAAGTCTTTAAATTATTTTATTATGCTGTATTTTAAACAAATATATGCCAAGTTATTAGATATTACATCCTGATTAGTTAAAACATCTTCCTTAGTAGTTAATAGTTGTGACTAAAGTGTTCATGAAGAATTAACTTTTAGTTTTTCCCTAGTAATTCCTTCTTAGTTATGCATTAAGATACAGTATTCTAAAGTGTTACCGACTCAGCATATGAATCTCAACAATGCTGACAATCAAGAAAAAAAAATTCATGCTGCAGTGCATTCTGGGTGTACCATTCAAAACTCATCGATGTTTCCCAGCATGCAGTGCGGCATGAATTTTAGAAGCTTGTTTTGTGATGTTCAGAGCTGATCTGTTTATCACCATTGTTGAGGTTTGCATGATGAGTGTTGATGTCTAAGTGTGTCTAAATGCCTAGTTTGAAACTGTTGCACAAAAGATGTTGTTTCCGATATTCTCCGTTTGTGTCGATATTAAAGCATTAGTGATTTTTCTATGAGACAAACTTTAGTTAAATAAAACATTTTTACAGTTCCGTAGTGCCTCAACTACTGAATTTGCTTTGAGACAGTCATTTAAACCACAGTAAAACAAGTATTTGAATGTCGGAAAAGCAGACAACTTGAGCTGGTCTATTTTTTTTCAAAGTGATTTTAATGAAACATTATTGCAACTGTTAGTTAAATTAGTTTAAGAAAAGTCAAGGGTCAAGTGCTCAACTAAAGCAAGCACTATTCACTATAAAGGTGACTTGATCTTGAAAAATTTAATTGATTTGATTTGCAGTTGATATGTTTCAATAGCTGACATCAGATCGCTTATTATTTGCAGTAGAAATTAATTTAAATGGGAATGTTGTCAACCGAAACATGACTGAAACATTTGAAATAAAGGAATTATTTATTTGGCTATAATAATAAAATAATCCAAATGAGTTGAAAAACATGAACTTTGGTGTTTAAAACTTAAAGTAAGTTCACCTTGCATAAAGTTATTCTAGCTAAATTCATCAAGTTGAAAATTCTTAATATTTTAAGTAAATACAACTTAACTGAGTCAGTAGAAATTGATAACTCAAAATGTTGAGTGAATGAACATTTTACTTTCCTAAAGTTATTCCAACTAAACATAAGTTCAAATAACTAAATTTGCCGAGCTGAAATACTTAAATTTTTTTTTTTTTTTTTTTTTTTAATTTATTATTATTGTTTGGTTCTTGCAGATGTATTTTGGCAGTCTTCATGCAGTTGTAATTGACACATGTTGGATGGGGGTAATATGGGAGGGGGCTTGATGAAACCTATGTTTGGAGAATGAATGTATTGTTTTGTCAATCTGAAAGAGAAAATAAAAAGTGTGAATCAAAAAAAAAAAAAAAAAACTTATAAAAGCTACAAAAGTTATTCAGATACAAACATTGTGGAGTTTTTTCTCCTTTGCCATTTAAATCCATTTAAATTTTCATGATCATCAGAAAAAAGATGTGGGTGCTCTCTGTCACTGTGATTTTGCCAAGTAAGGCATGTTCATGGATCAATATCTTTTGTTGATCCTGGAACAACATTCCTCTCCAAATACATAGCCCAAACCATATAACCCTATCCATAACTTTTCTCTAAAATCAGAGGTAAATGATAGATGAATATTAATGGTGTAGAAGCCACTAATGCTTGTTTTAAGCCTAGTTGACATTAACTGTAAACTTATCCCTTAAATTTGATTGGAATGTTGTTCCAGGATCAGCAAAGATGTTGATCCAGGAACATGTTGCACTTGGTGAAATCACATTCACCGCTTTGGTCTTAAACTTTTGAGATTTGAGTGCTGTTTAGAATTGTTAGGACTTAAGACCATTGACTGTTAAGATTGTTAAGACTTTGTTAGGAATTATTAAGAATGTGTTAAGACTTGTTGACTTGACAAATTGTTACGACCTGCTTGGCAGTCTGATCACTGGAGGGCTAACGTAAGCTTATTAATTAATCATGTTGATTTTTTTTTACACATTGCACACTGTAAATAAAATCAACTTCCTTCTTGCAGTAAAGCCATGCAGCCTATTAAAGTATACCCCATTGATAGTGTGCATTAACACAGCCGGTCAACATGCTCACTAGAACCTGAACCCCCTCACACATTGCCATGCAATCTGCTCTGTAACTCACGTTTTCAATCTCATACCTCTAATCCAGTGGTGTCTAATCCTACTCCTTGAGGCAACATATTGCAGACTTTAACTCCAACCTGCACAAAATACCTGTCTGGAAGTTTCTAGTGATCCTGAAGAACTTGATTAGCTGGTTCAGATGAGTTTGGGAGTTAAGCAGAGTTTTGGAGACCTCACAGACAGTGATGGAGAGTGAAGTGTCAGTGGCATTGAAGTCTGCGATCCATCACTCACCTGGAGACCTCACAAATTGTGATAGAAAATGTGGTGTCACCTTAAAGGGTTAGTTCACCCAAAAATGACAATAATGTCATTTATGTCATTTGGTTCAATATTAATATTATATAACAAAAGCCATGTAGGAGCACAAGACCAGGACCCAAGTCTCTTACTATTCACATCTCAGCACAAAAATGGAAAAAGATAAGGCCTTTGCCAGGTAGTCAAAAATTACAATAGTCATGGACACATGTAATATATGAAAAAAATGGTCAACAAAATCCCTGCTGCTCATTTGTGTTCATGTACCAGAACTCAAAGGTTGATCATAGTTGAAAGTTTGGGTGTCTATACATGACTATCAAGGCAATGTGCTCATTCAAAACATGCAGTGCACATTACATATTCTGAATTACACACAAACCATGTAAAGGCGACAAGCGAATTCCAACTGAGGTAACTAAAATGGGTAAAGTTAATCATTTGAAAGGGGAGGTAAGGTCCCGCCCATTAAGTTACCCGAAGCGAGGCAAGACTGCCAAATAAAGTGTTACAAGAAGTTAGTAATACATACTTTAAGAATCTCAGAAAAACACCAGCTTCTGAGTTGATGGCTGGAAAATCACAAGAAGTTTAAATAACATACTGAAAGTAATTTCTTGTGAAATTAACAAAAACTGCAGACTACATGATGCTGGAACCAATGTTAACAAAAATTCAAAACAGACTGATCTATCGTACAGTTTTTGCCCAGGATATGTACAACATCAAAAGGTCGATCCATTTGGAGTTCATCTGTACACAGAGACAGAACTTGTCAATTTGGTACGACATCTCAGAAAAGGACATACTGTTACCCTGCATTAGGATGCTACTGGAGGGGATCAGTCAAATATCAAATCAGCAAAAAAGAGTGTTGTATTAAAAACTAACTGAAAACTCACTATCTACAACATTCACCAGGACGAGACACTCATCCAGAGTGTCCTGTTGTCATTCAATAAACAAGACATACATGCCTACCTTAAGGAAAGCTACCATCTGGTTAAAGGAAATACCACCAACACCGACTTCAGGAAATTAACTGTCCTTCATCTTTGTTCTGCATATATAATCAAAGGAGTCCAAGGAGCTATTGGCCTAAGAACCACAAACAAGGGCTTGAAAGAGTTTGCTACTCACTGTGTGGCACAGCTAATAAACACCACATGAAACCTGACTTCTGGAGAGCTAGCCAACTACAGTGTGACCATTTGCACTGCCTCTTATAAAACTCATTCCACAGACAATACCAATATATTAGAAACTAGATTAGGAACAAGCTAGCACAGAGGAGAAGTACAGAGAACATTTCACCCCCTTCCATTTAAAGTTGTCATCAAGTAGGTCATTCTGTGCTTTGTTCTGAGTTTAAGTGTTTTAAACAGGAAGGGAAGAAGAGAGACAGGTCTGTAGTTTTCAACTGCTGTAGGGTTGAGTGTAGGTTGAGTGTAGTGTAGGTTTTTTTAACCAGTGTTACCTGAGCTTGCTTAAATGTGTTGGGAATGTAGCCTGTAATGAGGGATAAGTTGTTGATGTGAGTCAAAGTTTATGTGGTTGTGTATCTTAGTAAAAAAAAAAAAAAGAAAAAGATTGTTGTATTAGATATATAATGTTCAGGAAAATCAAGTGTAGCATTAGTTCTGGTAGGTCACGTCAGTCAAGCTTGTGTAGTAGGGCAGTCTAGGTACCGCCCTATTAAACGTGGTTGTCACCTGAATGACAGGTGCGACAGCCTATTGGCTGCCCTTCTGGGTGTATTTAAGGCATAGTTTGTCACCTGGGTGCGCATCGTACAATCATTGTTGTGTGTGGGTGTGTGCACGCAAAGCTCTGCAGGAGGTATGTATCTAGCTGTTTGGCTAACGTTGCTGCGAGTGTTTATGCACCATTTAAGTGTGTATATTTGTCATATCCAGGTTATGGTCAGGATTGGTGCGACGTTGCTGTTGGGTACAGGCTGTCTTTCACCTTGGGTATGTTAATTCCAATGGATTAATGCTTGTTGTGGTGTGACTCGTGGTAACTTATGCTTCGATCGTATTGCAGTTTGTGAATGCTCTGATGGAACGCCTGCATATTTGCCGTTCGTTAATTATGGATAAAGCTGTGAGTAACTGAACCCGTGTGTTTAGCGATCTACTTCTGGGTATGTACATTTAGTCCCTTGAGCATTATTGGGTTGGGGGCCTTGACTGATTTTACTAACTTCTGTCTATTTTAGTGGGGCAATTGCTCGTGAGCACTTCGTTACTGTGGACTGCAGGGCAAATGCTCCTTAGACAACGTTAAGACTGCACTGTTTGTTCTGCTGCTATTTTGATGACTGTGTAACCATTTGTATTTGATTTATTACTTTGTTTTTGTTTTGTTGCTCTACACTCATGCTGGTGGTTTAGGTGAAGGGTGGCTAGTTCGAGCCATCATTTGAAGTGAGATGTGCCGTTAACGGTGCACGTTTAGCCCTACTGGTTATTGCCACCAGCAGTGTATTCGTTTTGTGTATTTTTCTCTTGTTTTCCTTGATCTGCGCTCTTCCGGCGTGGAAAAATATCTAATATCTAATATCTTGTATCTGGGAAAATTTTGTTTTGTTTTTGGTTTTGTTTAATGTTTTGATTTGAGTATTACTGAAAGCCCCTTCAGCTTTAAGTTTTTGTTCTTTATTAAATTGTTTTTGTGTTATGTATTTCATGTGATTTAACTTGAAACCTGATTATTTGCTATTTTCTTTAACCCCTTGTTGCTCTATGGCATGTCTAGGTTCATGAGCCTTTGGTACGAACCTAGTTGAGCATCTATACCTCCCTGTCTGACCCGTGTGGCCAGTAAATTGTTTGTCCTCCTTTATGGTTTAAACTTATTCTAATGCAAGTCGTTGAATTGAATGTGTGTTGGATTAATTGTGTTTTTACATTCTTTACTTTTTTTTGTTTTTTTTGTTTCAGGAGCTGAAGGCCCCCAGTGAGGGAAGCTAGCTGTCTTGGCCCTGTGGTGGTGGTGTTTCTCTCAGAGTGTTTGCCATTGATCATTGCATCTCCCTCACTTAGAGTGTGTGTGTGTGTGTGTGTGGTGTGAGTGTGAGTATTTGTGCGGAACATATTTGGGTGAGAGGTGTGTCTTAGGATACTCACTGTGCAGCTAGCCGCCCTACTGGTAAGCCTTAGCCTGAAAGTGCCTTGTTTTCTTTATTTCTTTCCTTTTTGTCTGGTCAACAGTGTTTTTTTTTTTTTTTTTTTTTTTTGTTTTTTTTTACATTTTAACTAATTATTATTGCGAAATAAAAGCATTTTTGTATTTATATCCACGTCTCTTGTGTTCAGTGGTAACGAACCTGTGTGCTCTATTTTTGGGTATAAATTTCCCCGTTCACAGAAACGGGGTGGCGTAGTCTGCTCTATTTTGTTCTAGTTGTACACTAGTGTCAATTCTTGCCCTTTACTGCCCCGCCACACTTGCATCAGCTGACTCTCAACTGATCCACGTCTACTTATAGGAATATGATGCCTATCACAGCATTCATATATGTCAGTTCAGTATTATCCTCCTCCAACCCCAGCTTCTCCTCTCAGTCAGGACTTGGCCTTCTGATTCCCCCTTGAATCAGACTAATTCTTGAAATATGTGTACATTAAATTATTGAATATTTATGATATCTACAATACATCATTTTGGTTCTGTTCTGTTTACCCTAGGGGGGTTATTGCTGCTCTCCCTGCTCTTATCCATGCTAGGCTGCATGGATGCGCAGGTAGTTCTTGCCTAGAACTGAACCATACTACCATTCATCTTGACAATAGTGGTCCTGACAGAAATGGACACAAAGTAACACCAGCACTATGGTCAGTATCCAATCTAATTTTTCAAGGCTCTTTGGAAATTGAAGGACAGTGAAGTGGTGGGTGCAGTGATTCAGTCAATTGACAAGGATGTGATACACTGCATCAAGCAGAGTTCAAAAGCCTGAAACCACACAACTGTTTAATACCTAAATTTTTTTTGATTCACAGGACTTGAACATCATCATTACTTGATTTCAGAAAACTTTCAGTCTTTATTTTAAATCTTCAAGTTTGAGTTGGAATAGTTTGCAAGAGTACGAGTATAAACACAACAAGGCTGTAAAAGTGGAATAAGTTGATGAGTTTACATG
Organism: Ctenopharyngodon idella; assembly: GCF_019924925.1. Classification (NCBI taxonomy): domain Eukaryota; kingdom Metazoa; phylum Chordata; class Actinopteri; order Cypriniformes; family Xenocyprididae; genus Ctenopharyngodon; species Ctenopharyngodon idella. Next base: position 18,800,083 of record NC_067223.1, read on the forward strand.
TCCAGTGTGATGATGTCCCAGACAACCTCTTTAGTCCCATTTAGCCACTTGTTAGCATTTTTCAAGAAACATAAAGTCCTAAAAAAAAATGTCTGCATTTGTTTAATAAACAGTGATTTATACTCCTGTTTGATAAGTAAAGAGTTAAACCAGGCCAATCTGCTGAAAGACCTGGACCAGGGTCAGGGGCTCCCCCCTGAGGCAGTACCACATATCTTGCTCTCCATTCCACAAAGCAAACTGCTGCGATCAGCTGATTGATGGCGGCAATGGGCATCTCTGAGTGAACCTGGCAGACATCAGTGAGAAAGACATCCTCTATGCACCGGTTTCTCCCTCTGAGCTCATCAACACATCCATTGAGACAATGGTCGGGAAGTTCAGAAAGGCGAAGCTGCGGCCTTCAAAACCTATACCGTCCAGGTCCACGCCCCAAGCCTCTAGGGGGGCTGGCCCGTCTAGGTCTGAGGACCAAAAACTGGGCCAGAGGGTGAGCGTTGCCAATTGCGCTCCTTTCGTCAATAACCTAGAATACTGTCTAACACTTAACTGCTGCTCTGTTAAGTCTGTGTCATCAGTTAGGCACCTGGGTGTGCTCTTTGATACCAATCTTTCACTTGAAAGCCACATTTCTAGCATCTGTAAAACTGCATTCTTCCATCTTAAAAATATATCCAAACTACGACATATGCTTTCAAAGACAAATGTGGAACAGTTAGTTCATGCGTTCAAGACCTCAAGGCTAGATTACTGTAACGCTCTACTGGGTGGTTGCCCTGCTCGCTTGATAAACAAACTCCAGCAGGTCCGAAACATAGCAGCTAAGTTAGAACCAGGAAGTATGAACATATTAGCCCATTAGCCCATATTATCATTATGAAATGTTTTTTTGTATAATACACGTTGGACACAATTAATGGTACCCTTAGAAATTCTTATGAGTAAAATATCTCTGAAGTATATTCCCATCCATATTTACATTTTTAGCACACCAGGGTGACTAGGAACATGAAATTATCCATCCATTACTTCCTGTTTCACAGGAGTATAACTTTGAAGAAACTTAACGGCCAAATTCCCTTAATCATCCATCACAATGGGTAAAACCAAAGAATATAGTTCTGATGTGCAGCAAAAGATTGTTGAGCTTCAGAAAATAGAAAGTGGCTGTAAAAAATACTGCTGGATATTTAATGTTGTGGGCTTTTTTTTTTTTTTTTTTTTTTTTTTTTTTTTTTTTTTTTGCTAGAGGTCCTGGACATTTTGTTCAGATACATGGTATCATGGATTTTAGCAAATACCAACAGGCGCAAAAAAAAAAAAAAAAATCAAAACCTGACCATTCCTGCTAGAAATCTTATAATGGGCCATGGTTGCTGGTTGGATCTTTCAACAGGATGATGATCCAAAAAAAAAAATTAAAAATAAATAAATAAACATTAAATGTCAACACAAAATTGTGTCACTGAGCACAAAATGAAGCTTCTGCCATGACCATCACAGTCCCCTGACCTGAACCCTATAGAAAATGAGGGGTGAACTGAAGAGAAGCAGCACCAACAAGTGCTTTCAACATTCTTCCTCAAGCACCTCCATACTTAATAATGCATTGTATTTAACAGCACCTTTAATAACACCCTACAAGCAAACAAAACAAAAATATAAAAAATAATAAAGTAAAAATAATAAGTGAATAATTTTATACATTTTATAAATTTATATCAGACAAATCCCCTTAGCCTCACAGAATACAACAACTTAACAGTACACACGCATCATAGACACAGTAGAATACAGTACAAGGTAATAAAAGCAGGTCATAAAAAAGCCTGGGTAAAAAGGTAAGTATTAAGACAGGATTTGAAAGTATGCAGACTGTCACTATTACAAATATAGAGAGGGAGAGAGTTCCCTAGGCGAGGGGCCACATGGCTAAAAGTTCTAGCTCCCATGGTAGTTAACCGTGGTCACCTGAGAGAGTGAGAATGAAGATCTTAGAGTGAATGGAAATGTCAGTGAATCACCGTTACACTATCATGTTGATTCTACATCACTGCTGTTGAATCAACACTGAAATTAGCAAAAATAATCTTTGGTAATATTGTTTGATCAATATTACAATGTGATGTTGATTCTAAATTAATTTTGTAGAAAACACTGATTGTTAAACTGTTAAATAAAATAAAGTGACTTGTATTTTCAATGACAAAAGATTTGAAAGATCATTCTTTAAAAAAGAAAAGTGGGACAAAAGCATTACAACCTTTAAAAATGAAATTAGTTTCAGAAGTCTGATGTCATTATAACTACAAGTGGTCCAATGGTTCAGGTTTTAAAAATCTGGCTTGGATCAGACTACTGCCTCTTTTCCTTTGGGTTCTCTGAAATCTGAAAAAGAAAGCATGATGTTACTTGGCCTTGTCCACACTAATATCTTTTTTTCTCTCTGTTTTCGCCTTCCGTCCACACACAGACGTTTTTATCAAGGAAAATGAATCTTTTTGAAAACTCTCTACAAAGCGGATTCATTTGAAAATGCCGTTTTCGCGTTGTAGTGTGGATGGCGAAAACGGAGGTATTTGAAAACTATGACGCATATTGTACCCATAGCTATCTATAGTTTATACCGGCATTGTTGTGCCTGCTATTTACAGTATTGTCAGAAGAATAGCATAAGAACTTTATTATATCTCCTCTCTCTGCAATATCTTGTGAGCTTTTAGTATGTTTTCAGACATTTCAGTGTGGATGAGCAACTTTTGGAAAATGCTAGAAAACGCAAGTGTTGACGAGGAGCATCTTTAAGTAAAAACTCAGTTTTCAGATGTTTGCTGATTAATGTAGACATAGCTGAATTGACTTGCTCTTTAGGCTGTGTAACACCACACCAGCAGAAGGAGCTCTCGCCTGAGTATTGACTGTCTCACTCCCTCCGTTTCTACTCTCACTTCCTGTTTATTCAGTATTTCAGGGTGTGGTTGTGCACTTGCCCCTTGCGAAGTATTGCCAGTTCATCTGCCTTACCGAGCGTTTTCTTTATTCCTGCCTGTTTGCCTAGTGTATGATTCTGCCTGTTTTCCCTGATTACGTCTGTTGGATTATCCCCTTACTTTGGTAGCCTGATTTGGACTGATGATTGTGTTTGGACCTTTTGCCTGTTTACTCACCTCTGCCTTTTGGATTACCCTTGTGTTTGTTGCTAGTTTGGACTGCTATTCTGGTTGTGACCTATCGCCTGGCTTAACGTTCCTGCCTTTTACACTCACTTCTAATAAAACTCTGCAAATGGATTCTAACGCCGCCTCAGCCTCGTCCTTACAGAATACTTCGCCGTAACTGAATCCAGCGGAAGTTTCCAACTTACAAGCAGCTTTTGCCTACCAAACTGAAGTTTTGAAGGGCTACCAAGATCAACTCGCTAAGCTCTAGTCTGTCAATGAACACCTGACTCATTACATCCAATCCCTCCCATCGGCCCCACCGAAGACGGTAAGCTTTGCGTTACCAGACAAATTTGATGGATGTGCGGATCAGTGTAGAGGCTTTATTCGTCAAGTAAAGATTTACTTTGATAACCAGGAAGACAAGTTTGTGTCAGAGGAGAAGAAATGCGCTTTTATGATGACGTTATTATCTGGAAGAGCTTTAGACTGGGCCGTGACAGTTTGGGAGACGGATCTACGATTCAGAACGTCTTTTGATTATTTCATTCAGCAACTGCATGAAGTGTTTGAGTATCCCGCTGGGGGCAGGGATGTGTCGACGCAAATCCTGCAAATGTCACAAGGTAACCGCACCGCCGCTGATTACGCCATTTTGTTTAGAACACTCGCGGCTCAGAGTGGATGGAACGACATTTCATTGAAAGTTGTCTTTCAACGGAGCCTTAACCCAGACCTGCAAACCGAGTTGTCATGTAAAGGACAGGATTTATCATTTTCTGACTTTGTGACTCTTACTATAAAGATTGATAATCTGATGCGACAAGCACCGAAGCGAAGAAGTGTGAGGGAATCACAACGCTTTTCGCCGACTGTCTTGCCTACGATGACGTCATCTACCGACAAGTCCAGCGACGAGCCCATGCAACTAGGTTTATCTCGACTTTCAGAAGAGGAAAGAATGAGACGACGTTAACTCCGTCTATGCTTTTATTGCGGTGAAGCCGGCCATCGCAGTCAGGGGTGCCCACATAAAGCCCAGACAACCTCACGGGTAAATATAAAATATTTTTCACTACTCAGTAATAGATCTTTCAAGCTCCCTATTGAAATAAAACCTGAAGATGCCTCTATTTCATTAACAGCGATGATAGACTCTGGGGCAGCCTTAAACCTCATACACAAAGACGTCATCAAGAAATATGACATTGCCACCCAACCATGCAACCCTCCTATCAGGATCAAGGCCGTAGACTATAACACCACTGGGGAGGGGATCACCTATCAGACCAAGCCATTAACTCTTTAAGCGGGTTTATTCCATCAAGAATTAATCTCCCTATACGTCATTGACTCCCCTAAGCATAAAGTAATCCTCGGATTTCCATGGCTATCCATTCATGACCCCATTATTTCCTGGCATCATGGTGAGTTGACTAATTGGTCCAACTTCTGTAGAAGTCATTGTTTTTCGCAAGTCAACCCTGTTTGACCACTAGTATTGAAAGCCCAGAAACGAACAAGACTGTTAACATCCCCAACTGTTATAACGATCTGACAGAAGTCTTCAGCAAAACCAAAGCCACGCAATTACCACCTCTTCGCCCCTGGGACTGTGCAATAGATTTACTGCCTAACGCCATGTCCCCTAAAAGTAAAGTCTACCCGCTGTCCAGAAAGACCTAGGCTATGGAAGATTATATTGAAGAAGCGCTAAGCTCAGGGTTCATCCGACCCTCCACCTCTCCAGCTGCCGCAGGGTTCTTCTTCGTGGAAAAGAAAGATGGAGGGTTAAGGCCATGCATTGTTTATAGGGGACTCAATAATGTCACAGTTACATTCCGCTACCCCCTCCCATTGGTTCCCTCAGCCCTGGAGCAGCTCTGCGAAGCCACCATTTACACCAAACTTGACCTACGGAGTGCTTATAAATTGATCAGAATAAAAGAGGGCGACAAATGGAAAACTGCCTTCCTCACCACTAGGGGGCACTATGAGTACCAAGTTATGCCGTATGGACTTGCCAACTCTCCTGCCGTATTCCAGTCTTTCATTAATGAGATCTTCCGGGACCTTCTGAACCAGTATGTAATTGCTTACATTGACGATATTCTGATCTACTCTAAATCCAGAGATGAACATGTCAGCCATGTCAGGACAGTCCTTGCTCGTCTACTCGCAAACCAATTATATGTTAAGGCAGAGAAGTGTGAATTTCATGTCCAACAGACTTCATTCCTGGGCTACCACATCAGCCACCAGGGGGTAAAGATGGATAAATCCAAGGTCAAGACAGTCACAGAATGGCCTCAACCATCCACTGTGAAGGTTTTTGGGGTTTGCCAACTTTTATAGACGCTTTATCAGAAACTACAGTATGATTGCTTCTCCCCTGACGTCCCTCTTGAAAGGAAAACCTACCAAGCTAAGGTGGACGGAAGTGGCCAGCCAAGCATTCAAATCGTTGAAGGAAAGGTTTACAACAGCCCCAATCCTAAAACATCCTGATCCGGATCTCCCGTTTGTGGTGGTGGAAGTAGACGCTTCTGACTGCGGTATAGGAGCTGTGCTCTCCCAACGTCACAGCCAGCCCGGTAAACTATACCCATGCGCATTCTTCTCAAGAAAGTTAACCGCAGCAGAGAGGAATTATGATGTAGGGAATAAAGAACTTCTGTCCATGAAAGCAGCCATCGAGGAGTGGAGACACTGGCTCGAGGGAGCAGTCCACCCCTTTCAAGTAATCACTGACCACAAGAATCTAGAATACATCAAGAGTGCTAAACGGCTCAACCCACGCCAGGCTCGCTGGTCCCTATTTTTCACCCGATTCCAGTTTACTGTGACATATCGACCAGGCAGCAAAAACAGTAAGGCAGATGCCCTATGTAGGCGGTATGATCTCCCCACTGAAACCCTCACACCCGAATGCATTCTTCCACCATCTATTGTCATTGCTTCGGTCACCTGGGACATAATGGAGGAGATTCAGAGAGAGTTACTTTTGCCTACCAAGACCCCGCACCTGAGAACTGTCCTCCTAATAAGCAGTACGTTCCACAAAATTTACGTCACAGAGTAACGCAATGGGTCCACACCTCTGTTAGTGCCGGTCATCCAGGTATATCTCGCACTCTTCACTTACTACAGAACTCATTCTGGTGGCCCTCAATGACAAAAGATGTACAGGCTGTCTAACATAGGCCTATTCACATTCAAGAATGTTAATATGCTTAACACAATATGATTTGCTTTTTTTTTCTTTTTTAATCACTCAACACAAAATTTTCTATGATTATAGAATCATTCAATTCTGTTTATTTAATCTATATTTCTATAATCTATTAATGCTTCAATGTCAAATGAAAGCACTATGGTAGGGGTGTCCAATTTTTTCAGCCAAGTTTATCTCCAGCCATAATTAAACACACCTGAAGCAGCCAATCAAGGTCATTAGGATCAATGAAAACTTCCAGGCAGGTGTACTGGAGCTAATCATTAAGTAATTAATAAACACTTCTGAGCTATGGCTATTATTATAACTATATCTCAGTTAATTTTCCATGAAACTACATAACATTCAAGTGACAAGTTTATCTTGAAGAATAAAAGTGCTTAGTTTTTTTTTTCCAATGAAAATGTCTTTAAAGCTGCAGATTCATTTTAGACCATCTCTTAATATCACAAAATAGCCATGTCAGTCACTATCATAAACACATTTGAGCACTTTAAATTGAAAGCAACTTACATTGACAAATTAAAATGTCAGTGCCACTGTTTTGTCTCAAGATACACTAGTAATGTTTGTTTTTTTCTTTTTTCTTTCTAAGGCATGTTTCTAAAAGCTATTAAAATATCCTAATTAAACTAAGACCTAATCCTGGCTTAAGCTAAGCCCTGTCTGTGAAACCAGGCCTTGATATCCAACAATATTACTGATCTGCATATATTGAGAGCATTGTATGAGAAGTGAACTGAGCTGGACGATGACATCACTGTTTTCTCCAGAGCTGCTGTATAGATAAATTAACTAAATTAATAACTAATGATTTTTACAATGGAAATTAATCAATACTGAACTTACTTAAGCTGGACAGTGGTACTATTTTGTGCTAGAGCTGCTATACAGACAAAATTATGTTTCCTGCTATCACTGTAAAGTTGCTTTGAAACAATCTGCATTGTAAAAAGCGCTATATAAATAAAAGTGACTTTACTTGACTAGATGTGTGGTGGGAGGTGGCGGTGGATGACACGGACACATCCTTCGCTACCCTCATTCTCATCTGTGATGTTGTGTTCCAAGCCATCCGACTACAATAAAACAAGTTGTATAAAATATCAGGCATATTAAGTAATGGCACAATACATGTTTGAAAGCAAATACTGTTGAAAGCTCACAAATTTATTTAAAAGTTGGAAAGAACTGTAACAACCAACTTATATTCAGGGTAACTGAGACAACCGATGGAAAACAAAAGGTTGTAGAAACTGCAGATTATTTAAAATCCATTTCTGTCTGGAAGTTAATTCTTTTTGCTGCTGCCACTGAGTTTGGACAGAGTACTTTCCTATATTTTGTCAGAGGGAAGCAGCTTTTGTTTGGACCTTACCGACTGAAGGTAAGAAATTAGATTACAAATCTAGCACATCCAGTTATTATATGTTTCTGTGGTTTTCTGCCAAAATTTTCTCTATAGCAAAGGATATTTGCTAGCTTAATGCTAATTCCAGTACTCACCCGGTTGCTGAAGCGCCTCCGCTATCGTTCGCCAGCATTTATGTTTTTTTTTTTATTCTCACATGGGAGTCCCTCGATAAAACATCATAAAGGCATGAGTAGCCTACTGTTGCCATAGCTCCACGAACCTCCATTTCGTAATTCCACATAGCAGCACCATCATCTCTCTTTCGTTTCGCCATTTTTGAAAGCTGTGTACAGTAGAGCTTCTATACTCCTATTAGTCAATGTAATCGATGTGATGGAACCCATCGTGGAGGGCCGACAAAAAAATTAAACACATTAGTCTTTTTGTCAGGAAGTGTCGCAGATGTGGTGTCGGTTGTTATCTACTAAGACTCTATACAAGATAAAACGATTGATTTTTGCTTCCCAACGCACATTATCCTTTATGAATCAAACAGATCGGCCAAAATTGGGCTGAAATCATGTGGTGTGAAACGGGCATTAATCCGAGAGGTGGTTACTACTGATGATTTTTTTTTTTTTTCTCTTGAGTGTGCGTTTTGTATATATTAAACCTGCAGGGCATATATTTATTTAATTGATTTGCAGCCTTTGTGAATTCACAGTAGCACTATGATATACTATGGTTTTTAAATGGTTTTAATACATCATGCAGCCATAGAAAATATATAAATAGACTAATAATTCGGTTCACAACTTCTCATCCATGGAATGCACCACCGGTATTTTGGCGGTTACTTGACACGGGTAAATTGCAGTCGAGGATTTTATTTTTATTTTTTTAAATCGAGTACTCAAATTTAATAGAGGAATCATGACAGTCCTAATTCTAAACATCAACCTAATTCCTCTCCTCTGTTAATGATCAGATCATTAACCTCTATAACCTCTGGGAAAGTTTTCAGTCCAATGATCCAGTAAGCTAGTTAATTAAAACAATCAGTCCCAAAACAGTGCTAATGTAAAGAAAACGAGGCTGATTACATCAGAGATGGCAGAAAGAATAGAGACTCATGTTGCGTTTTTACATGGGCATAACATATATGTAACCAAATTTAATTCAAAACCTTGCTGTCAAAACATCAGCCTCAAAACAGTGCAATTGATCGGCAGGAAGAGGCACAAGACATGTAAGCCGCATCGGGGCATCTTCACCTGTGCAACCAAAAAAATATTTAAACAAATATGTTTGTTATAAAATAGAGTGTACATGCATACAAAACTAAAATTGAGAACCATATACAAATGTGATTTTAAGCATGTTTGGGATTGATTGTGATAGACAAAAAGTCTATTTATTGTAGTCTTTATAAATCTTTCAAAGCCTCACATCACATTTTTACTCAATGCTCTATTGACCCAGCTTAACTGGGTATATAAAAATGCCAAATGCAAAGTGTCAGCTATCTGACTCCATAGTTTCAATATTAGCTTTATGTTGTTAAAGAGTCAAATGTAACATTTTATAAGCAAATTACATATCGATAACATTAACACCATCACTCATATTTAAACTAAAAGAAAGGCTATTGTTAACGGTTATCTTCTCTGCCATCACGTCTTCCACTGTCAAACTATCGAGAATTTTGGGCGTCAGCAGCTAGGTTTATCGCCCAAGATTCATTCCATTTTCTCATAAAATGGGCAAGTTGTTCTGTCCTAGCCAGTGCAGTTATTGTGATCCTCTGCCTTCTTATATTTGGCTTTAAGGTTATTTATTTGAGGTTTGGTTATAGCCACCCTCATGCAGTGGCGGCGCTAGGCCGAGGCTTGCAGGGACTATAGCCCCACCAGAAATGTGCTTAGCACCGGTGCAGCCCCACCAAGGATTTTATAATGATTTTCCTGTTTTTTTACTCTGTGTCACTTTCATTAAAAAAGTCATTCAAAGCCTAATAAAAATAAAATAAGGGTTAATAAATGTTGTAAATGTGCCTATAAACAATAGTTTTACTGGGGGAGGAGTCATTGCACGCGTTAGGAATAGCGATCAAGCGCCTCGTCAACAGCCATCAAATTGGAGAGCAATGAAATAGGAAGCAAACATATCTTGGAATATTTCAGAAAATAACAACGGAGATATTGTCCTCTTCTCTTGTATTGTAATCTGCTATTGGTGAGTACTACCCTGATCTTTTGAATATTCACTCATGTTATAAACGTCAAATAATATAGATTTTAATATACATTCTTGCGCTTTGTTCGCCCTAGCTAGCCTAGTGGTGATGAAAAATAAAGAAAAAATGTCGTTTTCCATCTAAACATATAGATTAATGTGTTAAACAGGCGTCTTTGACTGCATCTCATCTGCTTTTTCAGTTTCTCGTGCCGCATTTTAAAATGCAGTGTCAAGTTCAACTTCTGAAAACACGTCACCGAGTATGCCTATATGTCTATGAGACTTTAGTCGACGAGTTTTAATAAACCGTTGTTGAAAGAGCTGATAAGGTAATAAAGGTGTTAAGCAAAATTGATAGGCTACTGTGCTTAGTAACTGTGTACACTTTTCAATGAGACCTTGTTAAGTTTAAGGTAAAATGGAAAATTTAAAAAGTAAAATGCAATAAATGCAGGGTATTGAAGTTAAGTTATTGATGTACATAATTTTTTGGTAACACTTTACATTAAGGTTCCCTTTGTAAAGGGTTTATAAAGGTGTTTGTTAATGAGTAATAAGTCATTTACAAATGCATTATAAATCATTAATACACATGTGAACACATGTGAACCATTTATTAATGAGTTATAAACATTAATAACCACATCCACTTTGTTTCCACTTTACATTAAGGTTCACTTTCACAGGTTATTAATGTTTATAACTCATTAATAAATGGTTCACATGTGTTCACTTTACATTAAGGTTCACTTTCACAGGTTATTAATGTTTATAACTCATGAATAAATGGTTCACAAGTGTCCACCCTACATTAAGGTTTACAGGTAACTAATACTGGAATTAAATTTTTCATTATTAATATCTAATCAAGTTATGGGTTATTATCTTTGGTTTTATTTTCAAAATAAAGTTGGAATTTCATCTTTAAAAAACAAGAAATCAGTTTTTATACACTGCTGTGGATAGGCATCATGACCTTTTTGGAGAGTATCATGGGTAAGACAGAAACTTCTGGTAAGCAACATAGTAAGAAAAGTGGCAGTCATGAGATATTAATAAGAAAAGCACAAATACAACACCCTTCAGTTTAATTATGATAGTCAATTTTTGCTGCATCATGAAATAAACCAGAAATCTGGTTTTGAGTTAAATAAGTGTTAATAAATACATTTATTAAGCATTTATAACATGTGAGTTAAAAACGGCTCACTATTTGGCAGGTATTGCATTAAAGTCGCCCTTTTTATTCATGCAGTTATAATACATTTGTAAATGACTTATTACTCATTAACAAACACCTTTATAAACCCTTTACAAAGGGAACCTTAATGTAAAGTGTTACCAATTTTTTTCTTAGCACCCCCTTTGAACTATTAAGCCCCCCTTAGCACCCCCAAGAATAAAATTACCCTTGATATTTCTTCATATACAACCCTATTTCTGTATGAGCCATGCAATTTTTCCTGGGTTGATGCCTCTTCCAATAAACAAATTAGGTGTGAAACCTCCTCCTAGCTCCACTGATTTCCATCTATTGCAAGACATAAATATCAGGATATTGTATGCAAGTGATGCTTGAAACAGGTGTTAAATGACGATCAACACAATCCATCGTAGAACAGTGACATTTCCAAGGGGAATCTGATATACATGTTTACACACAGGTCAGATGTCCAGATATCGCAACCAGTGCTCGAATTTTCATGCATACCGGCACTCACATGTTGCCAGACCGTTGACACTGAAACATAAAATCAGACTATTAATTAACTGTATACATTGCGCGTTCTGAGCTTTTATAAGCTGAACTGAACGGATCAATTATCTGCTCAATATGACTGAAGCCCAATTGTTTATTCTTGCATGAGTGCCGCATGAATCGCCATAGGCGAATTCACCAGTGTGCTCCAAAAGTGTGATAAGAATCATGCAAGTCTTTCCTATCGCGTTGCTGATAATAAAATGTGCAACCCATTTGAATTCTATTGAGAATGTAGTAAACCGCTATGGAGAAAGTCAAACATGACCTAAAACAGCCACTAAAAAGACTGACGAGAAGAGGGGAAAACATCATCTTGCACAACATAAATTAGAAAGCTTTTTAAACTAGTACTTATGACCACCTTTACTAGAATTTATCACGTTCTATTGTATTTATTTTGGTAAATTTTGACTAACTTATTGTAGAATTCATAATATATAATCTGTTAAGGGAATAGATTTTTCACTATAGATTTATATTACAACTGTGGCATGTTGTAGCTATGGTTTCTAAATGTGTAGGTTGCTATTTTTCATAACAAACGCTATAGATAAAAAAGAAAGAAAGAAAAAAGTTAACACTGCACTAAGTATGGTAATGGAGAGCCATCAGCTGGAAAGCTCCATTAATAAATGCCTGGGTCTGGACGGTCAGTAACTTGTGAGTGTGCATTGCCACTCTCCTCAAAAATATCAGGATTGAAGGGCCAAATACCTGTGGATTGAAATCCAGCTTGAATGTTTTTGGATGTTGCTGCTGCAGGCAGTGCGGTTTTCACAATACTTGGAATATCATATATCATTCATCATCTTGGCAGGATTAATCTTCATTCAGGCATCACTCGTAGTGTTCTCCATTTTTTTAAATGGGCCGTAGACTAGACGTCTTCACGGGTCCAAAAATTCATACCCGTAAATGTGCTACACGGAACCGACCCAGACGGGGTGGACCCGACTATAATTTTGAAAGTTGGATGCAGACCCGTGCAGAATCGAGAAATGCCATAAATATACTACTTTGAATCACCACGGACCCATCTATTATTTGAAAGCTGGAATCTGGCTGGGAAGACACAGACCCGACTGGACCCGATCGGCACATAGGCCTATTCCACAGAAAATTGCTATTAACAAGTCAATAAATTTGGGAAAATGAAATGTTTTGTCTTACCTAATGTTTGTAGCCTTCTCTCTTGTACCTGAATGTGATGCACAATTCTCCTTGCCAAGAAAGTTCCATCCATGTTATTCCTCTCTTGCCAATTGAAATGCTTAATCCACTCATTATTCCAGCTTCAAAAGTCCACTTGCTGTCACGGTGATGGATGACAAATGCGACTTTAAAAGTTTTGCATTTTGTTGTATCTTGAGTCAACTCACGTAATAAGATAAGTTCAACTGTTTTGAATTACAATAACATTTGCTTGTTTGGTGGCATGGTCGCTGACATTAGCATTACTTATTTGCGATAATTTCTGTGCTCTCTGAGCTGAGTCTGACCAAAATTTTAGAATTAACAAGACGGTTCATTCATAATATTTTTTATAAAAATAGGAGAAAGAAAGTGCACGCGCTTGAGACTGCACAAGCACGTTAGCTGGAGCAACGTGAAATGTAAGCTTTTTAACGCAATTTGAGTGTCATAGAAAACATTCATGTGACAGTTCATTTCAAATTTTGTTGCTGATTTGAAATGTTATTTAAATGTGAGTGTGCAAGGCTGCAAGCAGTTTTTGAGAATTGAAGGTTGTTTACTGTTGCACACAATAGGAACAGGAAAACTCGGTGATCACTAAATGCTTGCATTAACTCTGCCCGCACTGCTTCTAATGACTGGGGTCACTTGTGTTTTTTTCACCTTATTTCCCGGCTCATACTTTGCAAGTTAAAAAACACGCACAGCGCTGACTGACTCTGAACATGGCCGGTGATCTCCAAGTCTGATCGACTCGGGTATTACACACAATGTTAAACAAATCCGGGAGGTGATAGATTGGGATCTGACCTGGACCCGGCTGACCATTTAAAATATAGACACGAACCCGTACGGGTCGGGGGTCCTGGGTCCTATTTGTAGACCTCTACCGTCGACACTTTGATTAAATGGCTGAAGTTTATCGCTGCAGTGGGAAGGGAAGGTAAGTTAAGGTAAGTTTCCTTTTCTTTGCAAAATAGAATGTTGATAGCTTTCACAGATAAATTTGAACAGTGGTTATCCAGCAAAAGCAAAACCTTCTTCTCTGGACTGACCTTTGTGTGTTTTGAAAAATTATCAAGGAATAAGATGAAATCTTCCTCTTGCATCCATCCTGAGGCGTCACCGCTTCCAGCACTCCCTGTTGGACCACTCTGAATAAAGTATTCTTGATAATGTTTACGAGGGAATGCAAAGAAGGGAGCAATAACATGGTCTGGTGACCTCACTGTTGTTACACCAGTTTCGTCTACATTCCATATGTCGCTCCAGTCAAAGTTGTTCCCTCCGTTTAACAAATCGTGGCCACTGATTAATAAACCGTACCCAAGAATTTCCAATCCAGATTTGCTCAGATTTGTAAACAGTACCTACATTTTTTTTCAATCCGTACCCACAAATTTATAATCCATGCACACGCTTTTACAATCCATTCGCAGTTTTGGAAATGTTTCATGTTTACGTCAATTTCACACATTTTAGTCTGGCAATAGTTCAACTAGTAAAATGTTTAAGTGAGAATAAATTACTTGCCTCTGCTGGATCAATTGTGTCTTTCTTCTTCTGAGGTAAATTCAAGGCTTATTCCTCACAGTGTGCCTTCCTAACTTGATGATAAGCAGAGGAATGATTAAGCTTGATGTTTGTTTATCGAAGTGATGGGAGCGTTTACAGGTTTGAGTGGCTTACATGGACGATTACAGTGTGAATAGCTTGCGCAGTGTGCGTGGGTGTGGTCACATTAAAAATTAGGTCAGACAGGGATTGTACCTCCTAATTGGTTTCATACAAATTACATAAACATAAAATATTTGTTTTCAATATGACTTAGTTCATTTAAAAGTAGACACTTTCTAAAGCGGATTGACCAAGTTCTGAGTATCTGGCCTAGAGAGGCAGATGACATACAGACACATTTGCAACAAGGTTAAGCTCAGGAGAGCAAACCTTCACTTCAAAGTTCCTTCATCTGCATGTTCCAGATTGTTAAGGACCATCTGCACCAACAGCATCCCACAGAGCTTTGTGTTCAAGGCTGTTGAAATGGATTCTGGCTCCTTTCCTCCCACTGCATTGTCACCCAGCACAACCAGTGGAAGACATCACCACCATCGGACTGCTCACTCAACCACGTGGAACATAAATATCACTAAACCAAAGCATCCTTAGATAGACAAAAGTAAAATCACTGCATGTGTTTATTAATATCAACTGTCTTTTACATTCTGTATATCCCTGTTGTATGTCTGTTCATCAATTTCATTTGCTTAACCAGCAACCTGAATGAGAGGCTGAAATAACTGACCACAACCTAGGTATGACTGAAGAAGCTGGTGTCTTTCTGCCAGTGTTTTACTTAAATGTAAAAAAGTTTTCTGGCACACTCCTTGAAATAGGAGTGCTTGCTCTCAAACCACAATTGTATCAGTGGCCCAAATTTAAGGATAAGTTCGAGATAATGCAACAAGTAGTGATGCTTTTGGTTTGAGAGGGTGGTCAGGGAACATGCTGTTCCATAAATAATGTACATATTCCTCTAGCAAAACGTTCAGATATGTGATCTCACTCTGATGAATGTTTGGAGCACAGATTAATTCAGCTATTTTTTTAACTTAAGACACAACTGCCAAATCTCACTTTCAATAGGATGTTTGATCCATCTACCAATATTAACTGACAATAGTCATAAGAAACACCAATTCTGCATGGCTGAGCCACAGAGCTTTTTCCTTATTCTTACATGGTTTGTAGTGTGAGGCAATACCCAGAAGTTTTGTCTGTGAGATGGCCTGATTTATCTGGTCATAGGTGAAATGTGTTTCAGCTTTTGACCAAATGTACAATATAGAGAGCCATCCAGATCATTTGCCACTACTCCGTCAAAAAGTCAAGACCTGTAGGAAGGCCGCTGCAGACATGAAAAGACTTTGAGTTCAAACTTGAATCAAATTTGATTCCACCTATTAAATCCTGGTCAGAGGTCAGCTGTTGTACACTGTAATTTTAATTTGCAGGTGTTTGTTGAGGGCCATATACCAGTGGTGATTTGGCAAATGTCTCTCTATGAATCAAACAGTACCTACAAATGTTTTTGTTACTGCTGAAATTTTCTGAGAATCCACCAACAGCGTATCAAGGTTATTGCCACCACATATGGTAATCAGCCTCCAGCTGAAAGCCTTTTAGGTCAGCAATAAGGTGGAAAAATTCTTTGTGCTGACCAAAAGACTTAAAATCCTGCTCTCTGCATAGCAAAACATGTTGTGCTGGGTCAACAATGGATTGATTATGAGGCAATATTTCCCCTAGTGGTTGCACTTAGGGTTGGAATACTCGGAGTCAGATACTGGAGGTGGATTGGAAAATACCCTCCGCAGGCCTGCAGGCAGTATCACAAGGCAAGCCCTTACCTGGAGCCCCCAAGGGAGGAGGAAGAGGGGCCGTCCAAGAAACACCTGGCGTCGTGATCTGGAGGCAGACCTAAAGAGGATGGGTCACACATGGGGGCAGTTGAAACGATTGGCCCAGGACCAAGACGTCTGAAGAAAGCTTGTTGGTGGCTGAAGGAAGGAAGGTTCATCATTCACCAAAGATGGCCTTTGTCATCATCTATCATCAACCAGTGATGTGTAAAAGTTATGTGTTGGAACTGGTCTCACTACGAGGGATATTGAAGACATGCAGAAACTGAACACATCTTACAAAGAGCAAGTGAGAAGCCTAGAGTCAAAGGTACAAACATTCACCTGTGAATGGAAACAACTGATATCTGATGTGGATTAAAGGATGATCAAATCATTCACTTCTACACTGTCCTTCGCTCTTCCAAACTGTTCTTTGCACTTCTGACATATCTTATCACTGCCTGGAGTCCGAGAACACTGAGTCCTCAAACAGCTCTCCAGTTTTACTTAGTCTTAATGAAACTGAGACTTGGCCTCAGTCATAAAGATCTTGCCTTCAGGTTTAATTGCAATTGTGCAACAATCTCTGCAATATTTCATGACTGGTTGAATGTAATGGCACAGCATATCAGCTCTTTTATTCAATGGCTTTCTATGGAAGAGATTAAAAGGAATCTTCCTGCCCTGTTCAAAAGCCCCCCATTCAATTCAGTGAGGTATATCATAAACTGCAGCAAGATTTTTATTGATCGACCTGCAATCACTCAGTGCAATAGCAATAACCTACTTCAACTCTAAGTCCCAAAACACCAACAAATTCCTGGTTGGCATCAGTCCAACAGGGTCAATCATACACAGCCTTTCCAAGTCTTGGGATGGGAAAGCCAGTGACAAAACAATCATCAAATCATCTGGTTTAATTGATCTTATGGAAGAGGGAGACATTGTCATGGCTGACAGAGGATTCAGTTTCTGGGTGGGAGAGCCAGTGACAAAACAATCACCAAATCATCTGGTTTAATTGATCTTTTAGAAGGGGCCAAATGACAAAGTATGATGTTTTGAGTTTAAACACTGCCATTTGCCCCTGAACTTGTGCAAAGTATGCATGGTTCTTCTAAGGCTCATAGTTTTTCCCTAGACAGAAATCTTTGGTTTTGATAGCATTGGACATATTTGCATACTTTAAGGGGCATTTTATTTCAAATGTAGCTGGTGGGCAGCATTTGCAATGGACTGTTCCATCTGGGCTGTTATGTTTAGACTGTTTAGACAGTTCTGTTTAGTTTCAGTTTGTATGGACTTTCAGTTTTTCATTTGTCATGTATCTTATTCTGATTCCCTCCACTCATCTGTCTCTTGAGTTTACCATCATTATTAGTTAATTTTATGTCAACTGTGTGTTAATTATTATTCTCATTATGTTCTGTACTTAAGTTGTTCCCGATCCTGCACTTTTGGTCCGGTCACCGTAATACCTACACCTGCCGGCCTGCCTGCGGTTGTTGGATTTTTATATTAAATGTTTGGAACCTTATCTTCTGCCTTCGTCTGCCTTCCTGCAAGCATGCGTTACAGAAGGCATCTCTAACCTAGTTTTCATTGTTCTTATCCCAAGCTAAGGCTGGTGCATTTCTGCTGGATGTGTAGCCCATGATTTTAGATGTCACGCTAGCTTGTTTTGTCTTGCTTCTTAACACTTTGTTAAAGTGGCTTGCGGTGATTTGGCCCCGTCTCTGCTCAAACCATTGTTCGCAAGAGGACTGACCCAGTGTACTCTCTTGGAGGTGCTTACAATTCAGTTCACTAAAGTTAGCAGGGATGGTCTGCATAGTTTTATCCATACTCAAACCATAGCTTGAGTAAGCTATCAACTTATCAAAACAAGGCAGAAGCTGTTAGCATGACATTTTCAGAATCTGAAGAAATGTCACAACACAAACAATTCAATAACAGAGACTATCAAGTGCCAAAAAAATCATGCATTTTGGGATGGTAGACCTTTAGTAAAATCTAAACCTGTATGCTTTTCTAATATCATGGATCAACAGTGCCAAGGCACCTTTCTTATTTCTTCTTTCAAGCCAGTAGTGTCACTGGATTAATTCAAGTGTTCTTAATAGTTCTTAATAGTTTTGTAGTCGTGTTACTCCTGAATCTTGATGGCTAGCCAGGCCCATTAAATATGTTGTGTGTGGCAGCCAGTTTGTTGATCAATAAAATGTTCGCTGTGGTTTACAGTTAGGTGTCTATATGTTACGTCTGGTGAACTAACAATTAAGGAGATGAAGGGCCTGTCCAATATGCTGGGAGAAGGAGTAAAGACTGAGGCAGACTGGGAACGACCTCAGTGGTCGTGTCAGTGCAGACAGGAACCTCAGTGATGACCTCCATGGTTGCATCAGGGCAGACAGGAAACTTTGGGACGACTTCCGTGATCGTATCAAGGCAAATAGGAAACTCGGGGATGACCTCCGTGGTCGCATTAAGACAGACATGAAGTTCACAGGCTGGAACCGACACTGGAGCTCTGGGGCAGGAGTGCGCTCTGAAGACAACTCATGGGCTATAGAGCAATATGCGGCCCAAACACACAAAATGGCCACGGCCATAACAGGCAGCACTCGGGATAACATCACAGCCTCAGAAACAGGCAGCGCTGCAGTAGACAGGTTTAAGGGTGCAGGCCTTAGAACGCCAGCTGTTCTTGCAGAGATCAGCTGTGGGTCTGCCAAGTTGGAAATCAGCCTCCGATGGCCTTGAAACGCCTGGATGCCTTCAAATGCGACATTCAGGACAACCGGGAACACTGGTATGACATCCATGATTGCTGAAGACTCTGGCGTGGCGATCATGACGGCTGGGGACTCTGGTGTGGTGGCCATGACAGCTGGAGACTCTGGAATGGCGGCCATGATGGGACAAGACTCTGGAACGGTGGCCATATTGACTGATGATTCTGACATGGCGGCCATCTTGATCGAGGACTCTGGTATGGCAGCCATGTTGTGAACCGGCTCTGGAGTGGCAGTCATGATGTGAACAGTCTCTGGCTTGGCAGGAGAGGCTCTGATGTAACAGGCATGAAGTGAAGAGACTCTGGTGTGGTGGGTACAGTGTGAATGTCACCTACTGTGAAAGCTGAACCGCTCAGGTTGTAATGCAATGCCAATGTAATTTTCCAGAAACCAATTAGGATCATGCAAAGGCATGATCAAACTGAACCACCCAGATAGTCCTCCCCTGAAAAATATCATTAGGCATACCTCATCCATGGTGGTTTTTTATGCCAAATCAAGAAAGTCCTTCACATATTCCTTAATCAGGCTGTCTCCCTGTTGGAGACACATAATCTGTGCGGCTGGATTCATTTTGGTCAGTTGTTCTGTTACAAATGCTGAGAGAAGAAACAGAGAGATGGAATCCACTTTCCAACTTTAATAAAACATCCACAAACTCGAGTCATGAACAAAATAACAGCAAACAATGACTGACAAAGCACAAGAGAAACACAAGGGCTATATATACACACAGGGAAACAAGCTAAACAAGATAACAAGGAGAAGTAGCTAATAGGAAACACCTGGAGAAACTAATCAACATGAAAAACTACAAAGAACTACAAAACATAGTGCAAGACAGGAAATGAGACAGGGGAACATAACCTGGGATAATAACAGTATCCTAGTGGTCGTAGCGCATTCAGATATGCCCTCCAATTGTCGCTGTAAACCGTTGACTCCCTTCTGATGTGCTGTGTGATAATGGGCATCAGCGTGGTCCTGAAACGGTCCTTTACCATCTTTAAGACAGGTAGGCGGCAAGCTCCTTTAATCTCCTCATCCCGAAAACCCAGCCTTTTCTAAGTAGTATAGTAGCGGCCACAGTTAAACTGAAAATGCATAAACACAAGAAACATGACAAATGATAGGAGCAGTTAAACCTAGTATAATTTAAACCTTAAAAAGTTTTATTCCCATCTTAAAGTGCACATTAAAGAGGGACGAACAGTGGCATGCCCCTTTAAGTAGTGTGATACATTATTTACATTGACATTTACCTCTCACCTATCCAGAAAACATAAAAATTCAACTGAGATAAATTTGACTGAATCCATTGTTACCACAGCACATGTAGCTTTCAAAATATTGACAGTGATGTGATAACAGATGAACATACTAATGTAGTTGGAAACAGTGAGCTTTTGGAGGTTAGTCCAGAAAATATTGACGAGACATTATTTTTGAAGAATCTTGCTCTGTTTTATCTGAAATTGCAGGCAAAGTTACTGCTTCCATCTTCAGTCATTCAGACTATAATTGAAGATATGCAATCAGTTCATGACGTCAACCATCCATTAATGCTGTAATGGACAGCCTGAAAGCAGACAATCTTTTACAAGCCTGTAATAGCCACACACTAAGAACAGACCAGCGCAGAAGATCAAGAACAGTTTTAATTATGTTGAACCTATGCCCATTTGTCTAGGACATAATGAAGCTGGCAAGGAGTGTTTTGTACAGTATGTCCCTTTAAAACTGACAATTGAGGCACTTTTTCATCGTGAGTCTGTGTGGAAACAGTACAGAAGTACGGAGCTGTATCCAGTTGAAGAATATTTTCGAAGATGTGTGGGATGGTGAAATCATCACAGAAAACTTGGCCCAGACAGAGAGGTCCTCTTTAGGCTTGATACTTTATCAAGATTCATTTGATGCTGTGAAAAAAAAATAAAAAATACTGGCCATGTATCTCACACTTGCAGACCTACTTCCACACAACTGGTCAAGTGCTGACCAGATGCAACTTGTTCTTTTGTGCAGAGAACAAGATTTCAAGTATTTTGGTCAGGAATTGGTAATGGGATGCTTGATGAAAGAACTTGAGACCAATGGCATAGTGTAACCTGATGGACAGGTATGCAAAGCAATCTTGCGAGCCATTGCTGGAGACAATCTGGGCTCATACAAAATCGGAGGTTTTCTTGAAAAATTCAGTGGTAGTTAGTACTTAAAACTGTGAAATTGACAAAGATGTGTTTCAGGCAGATCCTCTGTCCAGAGCCAACACTCGGACACCAGAGTCATACAAAGAGCATGTTCAGAACCACACAGAAGATTCCATTCATAGTGGAGGTATCGAATTTGACTCCTTATTCAACAGCCTGTCTATGTTTCATTTATGTCAGCCTGGGTTGCCTCCTTGTCTTGGGCATGATTTGTTTGAAGGCATTGTTGCTTCTGACCTTGCATTGTGCATCAACCAACTTGTTACTCTTGACAAAGAGTTTACTTACATTGAACTGAATCGAAGAATCGGTCAGTTCAGATATTTAGGTAATGATGCAAATGACAAACCTTGTGAGATGAGGCCAGGAAGTGATAGACTGTGTGGCCACGCTGTGCAGAACTGGTGTTTACTGAGACTGTTACCAGTGTTGATTGGAGAGAAGATTACATCTCCTGCTGAAAATGAGATAAGGCAAATGGTGTTACAACTAAGAGAAATTGTGGCATTGATTCATGCACCAGCCGTTTCCACTGACCAGATAGGTTATTTAAAGCACAGTTTTTCTCTTTTGTTTTGGTAATTATTTCAGTGAAATCATCTATATTTTGTATAGTCCTAGTATTCTATTCCTTGAATATTATTCCGTTTTTCTCTGCATTGCAGGTGTGTGATGTGTGAATCCTAATGCTCTGTTGATGTTGCTATTTGTGCATGCAAAATTAAATCCCTGGAAAGAAAAAAACATTTGTGTTATTTTAATGGGTCACAGACACTCATCTATTCTAATTAAATTTTAATTTGACATTTTAATTGTTTCGTTTAATGGTTAATGGTCAGTTAGTGGGTTATGTCAGTCAAGAAAATAATAATTTAGAATTCACCACCTTACTATGCTGCACGCAAGTTCCCGCTGACTCAAAAACTTGCATACATGAACTGAGACCTGACGTGAGATTTGATCATAGTCACCGCTTACGTTCATATTGATAAATGCCAAATTTTGCGTGGAAACGACCATACGCCCAATTTTCTGTTGTACGTTCATAAATGAGGCCCAATGACTTTCAATTAATAAATAAATTATATTAATAAATAAATTATTTTGAAGAATGAAGTAAAAAACAAAACAGTAATTCTTTCAGAGTCTGGAGACTCTCTGGAGACTGGAGTTCGGAGACGAGGAGAATGAAGACTTGGGTAAGGAGATGAACAACAGGTAAGGAGACTTCAGATGAGGAACGAACCGGGAGAACATGAGGTGAGTCTGAGACGAGACTAGACGGTGTGTGTATGTGCAGTGAGTCCTTTTAACCGGAGCAGGTGAAATTGCTGACAGGTGGTGGTGATTAATATGCTGGTGATTGAGATCGTTGTGGCTGAGTGTAGGTGGAGCCTGGTGATTCCATGACATAAATAAATCCATGTAAAGAATGAAATAAAAAAAGAGAATGAAATCCTGTCAGAGGCCTATTTTTTTTCCCCTGCCTGACAGGATAGTTCATTTTTTTGAGGTAAATCTTTACTTTACAAGAAATTTAATTAATGACTTTCAATGAATAAATCAAGTAAATTCTTGTGAATTATTAAGTAAAAAAGGACAATAATCATGTCAGAGTATGAAGTAAAAAAAAAAATCCTGTCAGAGATTATCCAGTCAGATATAAGAAACTATCCTATATAAACTATAATTCTGTTGTTACTGTTATCATGACAAATGCATTGTCTTAATAAAAAAAAAAAAAAAAAAAAAATGTCTGTCATGACAATAGTGACATAACATAGGCCTATGTTTGACAGGGCAGTCCATTTTTTGAGACCCATTTTCACTTCACAAAACATTTTATCAATGATTAGTACCTCAATAAATAAATGAATAAATAAATACTGTACTGTCAGAGATTAGAAAGTATCAAACTATGATCCTAGGTTGTCATTATTGATGTAAAATGACCAATTTAAAAAAAATATTATAAAATAATGTTTCCTAGTTTGATTAGTTCCCAATCTCTGACAGGATATTTATCCTGTAATTAATATATATTTACAATAATAATTAATAGTAACAGTAATTTAATATTTACAATTTGATATTATTTTTCATAACCAAAATTACATCTTCTGTATTCAAAATATTCTGTATATTTTCTCTTACCCTCGGGATGGCAACACAAAGCCCATACAGTTGCCCGGCACCAATTCGGTGCAAATGCGTTGCCAATAAGACCACCAGAAAGGCTGTAACCTTCACGAACATCAACGGGGAAATTAAAGTGGAAAATGATCAGATAAAAAGTCTAAGTGCTGTAAGTGATGGCACAAATTTATATACATATCAAAAAACCATGAAGAGCCAGAATTGGATAAAGGATGCACTTACATTCTAAAGAAACTGACACTAGGCACATGCTATGGCCCCTAAAATGTATATTTTGGCTGGACATCTACTAAATTCAGGACAGCACCACTAACCCTGGACAAAACAGCAGAAAATGCTGCATGGGAGGCCATTTGTCCATCATCTGTGAGGCGGTTAATAAAGTCCTTCTGAAGCGAAGCATTTGTGTAAAAAAATTATCCAACAAGTTATGAAGTAAAATATCTAGCTTCTGCCAGACCGCCTTCCGTTGTCATGTTTCCGCCCACTGCTGTCTCCTTCCACTCCCCAACAGAGGTCTCTGTTTCTGCATTAAGACTTTTTAAGTGCACACACGCAGTCACTTCACTCTGGACTACATTTCCCACAATCCCTCACCTAGAAACCAATCATGCACTCACACCTGTTTCCCATCAGTGAACCTTTATAAGCTGCACTCACACACACACACACACACTCATTGCTGAGTATTTTTTAGCCTTTATCTGACCTTGTCTCCGTGTTTCATTGTCCTTGCCTAGCCTTGGCTTTGTTTTGACACTGGACTGTTTTCCTTGTTTGATGATCATTTGCTGCCTGTCTTGACCAATAGCCTGTGTTTTGGATTACTCTTTTGCCTTACCCTCCTGTATCTGTTTGCTGGTGTTTGACCTCTGCCTGTACGTGGATCTACAACTTCGTTGTCCCGTCCCTCCGTTACATCCGTATTCAACTTATGAAAAAAGTGTAAACTGGCATCACGTCAGTTAAGCTTTTTCCGTAAGTTGAATAGGGAAGGCGTAGGACGTAGAGTTTTACACTTTCTTCGTAAGTTTTTTATTAAAATACACCTTGCCTTAATATAAAGAGTTTTTTAGTCACAAATATCAATTATTTGAACATATAACCAACCATTTATTTAAAATAATTACTTTCTTGAGGTGAATACAAAGGAATTAATTGACATGCTTTTAAACATGCTTTTTAAATAGCACATAAGTTTTGGTAACAGGACTGAGAAAACATGCATCCATCTTCTGCTTTGAAACCTTGTAAAATATTAAATAAAATTGCCTGAGATTGACCAATACATATTTTGAATAGTTCCAAACAAAGCCACAGGACTATTTTACTTCTCCAAGCTGCACATGGCATGTTTCATTACTGAATGAATCAATCAGCTTTTTGAACGAATTGGCTAATAAATGATTCAATGACTGAATAAGCCGTTTGAATGAATCTGCAACAGTATCAGCGAGCGTTCCTTCAGCGCAGCAGGACGAGTGATAGAAGAAAGGAAGACTGGATTAAAACCTTCCACTGTGGATGCTGTACTTTTTCTTCACAATGTTCTTTAAGAGATTGTTCTTGTGGCTGTCTTGTTTTCTGTTTGGGATTAGACGTTATTTCATTAGTAACTGTTGCCTGTAACCACAAATGCTCATCTTGCACTAGCTCTGCAATCCGCCACGCATGACATAATCACGTTACAAAGACGTTACTGAAACTGTAATTTGGACCTTCCACCCGGTGAACCCCACTGGAGTCCACTATATGGAGAAAAATCCTGGAATGTTTTCCTCAAAAACCTTAATTTCTTTTCAACTGAAGAAAGAAAGACATGAACATCTTGAATGACATGGGGGTGAGTAAATTATTAGGAAATTTAAATTCTGAAGCGAACTAATCCTTTAAATATTTTACAGAAATTACAGCTTTCGAATCATGCTCGCGATTCTTGATGTCGTACGCCAAATGGTCTGTCCAGCATGTTGTCTTTTTTAATTAGGTGCGAGATTTACTGGGTCAGCGTGAGAACGAGAGGCAGAGCCTGAAAGCATGTGTCTCACTCCAAATGGCATCAATACATATCTGGAGAAAAGTGGTTTGCTGCTAGGTGATTCAGGATATCCTTTAAAGCCATTCCTAATGACTCCTGTGATCAACAGGAAAACACCAACAGAAATGCAGATGTAAATATTTAATTAAGGGTGTGTCCTATACTACACTGTACTGCAATAATAATGTAGTAGGTAAGCAATGTTGCCTGTTATATTATTTACTGATTACAATCCAGATATAAGCAGGCACATAAAAGATGCAGTATCCAGATCTGACAGATGTATTGTTGTTGGTTCATGCTGCTCCATCTCCAGGCCTACCTCAAAACCACCAAGGTTTCCTGGGTCAATAATCACATTATAGCTACATTAATTTCATATTAGCACTAATGTTTATTTGCTACCTTCAATCCAAATGTTATAAAACAACCGGCTCTGTGTTGTCCTACCTTCATTGTTCACCTTGTCAATGACACTCAACATTCGTGTTTCTGAAGGGGTTATTGATGGAGTTTGCTCGTTCCACCTCCCATATTCTTTCTTTTTTGTTTCACTTGCAAGAGTGGTACATTTTTTCATCACAGACTCTACAGTATGGTAAATGCCAGACACAGCAGACACATTTTTGGCAACTCTTGCCCACTCTCTGTCTTTGCCTTCATAAGTGTGCGAAGGTGAAATCTTACAGAATAGAATAGGCTTTACCACAATGTTTTTGTTTCTCCATTTTAATCTTGCGTTTAAGATTTCCTAGACTGCAGGAGTTTTTAAATCTTAACCGATTGTGAAATCTGGTTGCATCACAGCAAACCCGCACACACATTCTTAAGATTATCATGTCAGATTTAGCACCTCACGTGATCTCACGGGGAAGCGGATGTAAACAAAATGGATACTGTTTCACGGCAACTTGGTATCAATTATTATTCTTTGTAGCGAGAAAAAACAAAAGAAGAAAGTTAAATGAGTGTGGATGAGAAAATTGTTGGGGAGATGAGATGGGGTCGGTGCAGATTGTCTGTACGCAATACTGTACACTAATACAGTGTAGAACTGTGTTTTAGTGAAATTACAATAAAATTGGTGTTGTGAAAAAAATGTTTCTACATATTCCAACACAGAATCAGGAAATGTAGGGACTGCGTGCAACAGGTCTGGTCACCAGGAATGTGTAGCTGTGGTGACCAGCAATGTTGAGCGGCAAATTCACTGAATTTGTTGCCTTCTCATGCATGATACTGGGTTGAACTGCTCTCTCTCTCCATTTCAATTTTTCTCACTTTTTCAGGAGGAGAAATCTCTCAGAAATCTCTCATAAATAAATCTATCATTCTAGCACATCTACATTCAACCCCCAGCTCACAGTTAGAGCACACAGCACAATTATAAGAACAGATTTTCTGTTCTTATGATGGCAGCTGTTGAGTGCGGCACCAAGAACCACCCCACGAATTGCGTGCAAAAGCTGTGATTATGCCGAAAGCAAGAGTCCTGCATGGGTCCTGTTTGATAAACCCACACCTGCAGTTATTAAATGAGTTGGAATAGTCTTGCTTTCCTGCCGCAGGTGTACCTGCGTCTGCTCTGTTCAGTGAGTGGCTAAGAGGAGCAGCGCATTCAGTTGAGGGTGTCAGAGAACAAATAAAACAGATACTATTGCTTTTAACCTGAGTGATCATTTTACGTGTACATATAGCCAAAATCACAGCAAATGTCTTTATATTATGTGTATGGTGATTTTGTCAGACAACTCGATTATAAATCAGGATTTTAGCGCTGGTTTAACATGTCAAGGCTCAACACTAACGCTTGTCAATTAGTCTGGGATAAGTGGATTTTTTGAAGGGGCAAGAGAAAGAGAATTTTACTTGCTCGGCCAGGCAAGGACCTGATTAAAACGTCAATACCAAAAAAAAAAAAAAAAAACGCAAGAATGACTGATTTTATTACATTTAGTTTAAGTGGTGATCCATAGTGGATAATAATAGGCTGTATTAGTGTTGTCAAAAGTACCGGTAATTCGGTAGTTAAATTTTGAAAATGTGACGATACCAGCATTTCTGTAGTACTGGGAGTACCGAGTATCCGGGTATATTTGGAATGCACTGATAGGTCTGTGCCAGTATTTTACATGAATGACACAAGTGAAGCACAAAGCTTGGTTTACAGAAGAAATAGGCTAATAGGTTTGCAATTAAATGTGACACCGCAGCCATGGAAACATTTTGGTTCATGCCAAATGAGAATGGTATGCGAGTCCATACATTTAAGCTTTGTCGGCTTTGTATTCTGTTTTGCGAATCACGATCTGGTCACATTATGAGAGAACAATATTCCATTAGTTATTCCACTGAACATGGAATGTTTATTTTCCCAAATCTTCACTCACGCAGGGGATTATAAACATTTAGGCCTACTATATTCACATTCTTAACAGTGTTAAAATAGAAAAAAACACCGTATGACAGAAACCTTTTTGCTTGCACGACAGTTCCTATTTAACTCTGTTTGCGCTTGTTATTAGACTTTATAATGCGCGTCAAGTTTATTTGTATAGCACGTTTCACACACGCCGGAGATTTTTAGTTTCGCTTTCTCTGGGCAAAATCAAACATAGCCTGAATGTCTGAAGATAAAACTCGCTCTTCAGACCTTTTAGTGTCAGTTGCTTGTAACATCAGGAGATAACATGAAGATATTATTAAAGAGAAATTGTCTCTTTCCTCTTTCGTGTCCTACATCCCTCTCAAAGCGCAGAGCAGTAGGCTATGACGCATCTTTGTGTAAAAATAAAAAAACGATTTTTTTTTTTTTTTTAAATAATACTTAACTTTCTTATTATTTAGGTTACCATTATTTACTGATATTTATTTAATAGTTTTACAGGCTGTAGTGTGTCGTTTCACTGACGAAATAGCTAAAATAAACACGCACGTCTTTTAAAATGGATGCTTGAGCATTTATTTATTTTTTTATATTTCAAAATTTATTTCGTTGAGGTATATATATATATATATACACACAAACACACACACACTCCAAATATTTATATGTATGATTACGATGTTTTTAAAAATAGGCTAGTTAAATAAAATAGTAAAATAGTTCCAACAGATTTTCCTGTGGTACCGAGAACCGTAAAATTTTACTGGTATTGGTACCGACTACTGGAATGTTGGTACCGTGGTAAACGGGCTGTTGAGGCTCGCGCACCATCTCAAGGAGAAATGGAAACATGATAGTTAATATTAAGTCACTTACATTTTAGAAGGAACATTGTAAGTTTTTTTGTTCTATTTTAGCAGCAAAAATAGTTTCAAACAAAGATCACAGCAGAACCAGCGCAACACAGCCTTGTTTTCATTACTGAATGATTCAGTGTTTTGACTGAATCGGTTGAGTCAAAGATTCAATGACCCATTCATAAACAACTGCCTCATTCTTGAATGAATCAGCCATTGGAATGAATCGTCTAAATAAATGACTCACTTAAGATGGTTACTTGACGCCACCTACTGGTGGTTTAGTTTAATTTTCTAATTGTTTAATCATTTCCCCAACATTTCTTAGAATCCCATAATATTATTTAATGCAGTTGTAATTTTTGTTATTATAAATTTGCAAATTATTTAATTTTAAATAACAATAATAAATAAGGAAGTCGCTGTAACTCAGGCATGCAATGTCCAATCTACCCCAAACTTCACACGTTTGACAAGAATCCTGCCCTGAACACATCTACATGACGATATTCAGTTATAGTAATAGTGCCACCTACTGGCAACAGGAAGTAGCGTTTTTAACAATGTGATGCACTACTAGCAACATACTAAAATATGCAATTGAGTACTAAACATGCTAGAAACATTCTAAATCATGCTAGCAACACCTAGCTGACTGCTAAAGCATGCTATTATCATCGTGAAAGAGGAAGTTGTTCAAGCATACAGTGTCTGATCTGCCCCAAACTTCACATGTGTGATAAGACTCCTGGCCTAAAGACATCTATATGCCAATATTCAGTTAGTCATTGCGCCACCTGCTGGCAACAGGAAATGGCATGCTTTAACACTGTAACTCACTCACTAAAACACATTTTAATATACCAGGAAGTACCAAACATACTAGAAACACGTTAAATCATGCAACACTTGGCTGAGTGCTAATGTATGCAATTAACGCCACGAAACAGGAAGTCGTTGTAACTCAGGCATACAATGTCCGATCTGCTCCAAACTTCACATGTTCGATAATAGTCCTGGTCTGAAGACATCAACATGGCAATATTCAGTTACGGTCAAAGCGCCACCTGTTGGCAGCAGGAAGTCTGGCACTTTGAAATGACTTTGCCATAATTATTTACTCGCTTACGTGCATGTTACCCACTGTTCACTGTTTTCCTAAAGCCAATCGGTGGCGGTGAGCCCGGATGCGAGGGCCCTTTTGTCACTGCTTGCAGCTTTAATTGTTGTTATCCATGAATTTTCGATTTTACTGTTTTACAAGAAAGGCAGAAAAATAGTTGCACTTTATAGTTGTTGTTTTTTTGGATATTACGTGTGAATAATGACTATTTAGTTGTTTCAATTTATTCGCCTAATAAATGGCAATAACTTTTTTAGTTTTAAACAAGTTTTTGATAGATTCCTAAAATATTTATGTTCTCTCTTTATCATGACATTTAGCATAGTGTAATAAACAAAGCATTATATGTTTTCACTGCATTCAATTGACACAAATTTTTTGAAGTACACTGGGCAGGATGTGCAATAGTGTGTTTGTCAATAAAAAAAATGAATTTTTATCTGATTAATCGAAAAAATAACTGATTAAAAAAATAATTGTTAGTTGCAGCCCTAGTTCAGATTGGACAAAATAAATATTTATAGAAATGCTATTATATTTATAAATGTTGTTATAATTATATTATATGTATTATATTTATAGTTCTAATATTATTTTATTTTAATTGTATTTATTGTACACATTTAGCAGATATTTGTGTGTATAATAGACTAATGAATATGTTTGTGCAGTGGAACCTGCTGCAGAGCAGAGCAAGAAATGTTGCCCATGTGAACAAGTGGAGGTGAACTTTCACTGGCTGTTGGACAGCTGTTCAAGGGTCTTCCATAAGAAATGGCTGTTTCATCAAAAGCACCCACAGCAGTCCCAGGTAACGGAATAGATGTTGATAAGTGGGATTATTCTGACAGAGACTGTTATCATCTGGGAATCAATCTCCTTGCTCAGTGTATGCAGTATGAATATATCTGTGCTGTAAAAATTAGTTTAACATTACATGAACAGAAAGACAAACAATAGTGTACACGCTGTTCTTTCTTTTATATAGGTATTTTGCATTGGATCCTGTGGTGGGTGAATTTTGATTAATGGGCTTTCCTGCTGAAGGACTTGAGGGGGAAACAGTGGTTTCTGCAGGACACTGGGCGTCTGGTGATGAATATGTTTGTGCAGTGGAACCTGCTGCAGTGCAGAGCAAGAAACGCTGCCCATGTGAACAGGTGGAGGTGAACTTTTACTGGCTGTTGGATAGCTGTTCAAGGGTCTTCCATAAGAAATGGCTGTTTCATCAAAAGCATCCACAGCAGTCCCAGGTAACGGAATAGATGTCGATAAGTGGGATTATTCTGACAGAGACTGTTATCATCTGGGAATCCATCTTCTTGCTCAGTGTACGCAGTATGAATATATCTGTGCTGTAAAAATTAGTTTGTTTGTCTTTCTGTTTATGTAATGTTAATGTACACACTGTTCTTTCTTGTATATAGGTCATTTTGCATTGGATCCTGTGGTGGGTGAATTTTGATTAATGGGCTTTCCTGCTGAAGGACTTAAGGGGAAACAGCGGTTTCTTCAGGACACTGGGTGTCTGGTGATGAGCCGTCGTCCTCCTCCTATTGGCCCGTAAACCGGCTGCAGGTGGAGCCATGACGAGTGACGGGGAGCTAATTGAGCATTTTTGTTCATTGTTCAAAACATTTAGAGCAGTGGTCTCAAACTGCTGGCCCACGGGCCATTTATGGCTTCTATTATGAGCACTCTTGCCTAAAATACAGTAAAAGCACTCGCGCAAGTCGCGAGCGTTGATTTAAACCACCGAAACGCGTCCAACGCTACCAATAATCATTACCGATGCTCAAACGGCATCTTGGACAAATGTGGCTCAGCTGTGTGAGCAGAAGTGCTGCCAGGTGTCTGGTAAGAAATAGTGTACAAATGTATTTGTTCAGTACAGTGTTGTTCAGTGCAAGATTTTGATGTTATTTAAGCTAAAATAAAGGGAAAATATTTACACTAACTTTTAAAAACTAATATTGTATGTAACAATGATAGACACTGCTGTTTACATTTTTTTAAGTATGGCAAAAATATTTTAGTAATGAAATTTGAAGTAAATGAGAAATAATGCGAAGGAAAGTAGTTTTTCAGAAATTTTGCGCTTTCTTGTGCTTGAATGTTAAAATGGCCCTCCTATGAGGTGTCAATCACAGCAACGGCCCCCAGCCAACTTGAGTTTGAGACCCGATTTAGAGTTTACATGCGGTTCTTTCTTGTATATAGTTAATTCCGTGTTTCCTAAGAGTTTTAATTCAACTGTAACTTATTTATTATTGTGATTGTTTGTATTGTTTCGTTTTGTCAATTTATTTTATTAATCATTATGTGCTTTGTATGTAGTTTTGTGTTCCCAAAATAAGATTTCTTTTAACCTACTGTTTCATTTCATTCTCATCTTTTATTTATAGCAGTGTTATTATTCAGTAAATATTATAACCATACATTACATCATATAATACATTTTTGGGTCAATCAGATATATAAATGTGACCTTTGGTTTCTCTCTGGCCCGGTTTGCCCCACCCTTCAATAGCACGGACACTCAGAATGTGTTTGCTCTGTGCAGGAAATAAATATTAAGATCAGTGGAAAAGTGAGTCGTGTTGATCATTATACAGCTCCATCCACTGCAGTTCTCTCTAGCTCTGCTGTTATCAATATAACAATTTATACACGTTGTACTAAACAAAAATAAAACAAATTCTGAAAAATAATTTCTCCAGGAAATACAGATAGACAAACAATACTATTTCTTTTCTTTCTTTCTCTTAAATGTAATGCTTTGTGATTGTATAGTGGACAACATCAATTAAGAAAATAGAGAAATTATATTAAATATAAGATAGAATAAAATTAATGCAAAGACATTTTTTAGTAAAACAACACGCTCTACAAAACACAGTAAATTCTTATATGCTAGACAATTACCTGCACAGAGCAGTAGGAAAGAGAGAAAAATGAGTCGTGTTGATCATTATACAGCTCCATCTATTCGAAAAAACATTTCACTTTGTTAGAGAGCACATGGGAAAATGGCGCACATAGAAAGATCGAGTTCATAAAAACGGAAATAAAACTATCAAATACACAAATAAATGAACAGAAAATGCACTCTAGAAATTAATTATTGTCCACTGTGTGCAATCCCTTCCATACATCATCTAACATTCGATAAGAAACTCATATTTTTAACTTTTAACACGGAGCTGCAGCAAAAGCGACTCACCCACTGCAGTTCTCTCTAGCTCTGCTGCACATCGTTCAAACTCAGTGAGCTATAGCGCCACCAGCGCAGCCAATAGGAAGCGCGAACACATTACAGCAGGATTTATTTAAAGAACCCTCGAACTTAAATATTTATCCCGTTACACACACACACACACACACACACATATATATATATATATATTTTATTTATTTTTTTTAAGAAATGAATGTGATTTTACTGTTCAATGAAACTATTTAAGCATGTTTGATTACAGTATTCATTGACATATATAATAGTGTCATGTTTGCTGAAAGGAAAATAACCTCATTAACATCATCAAAACTGTGTACTTACAGCCCAATTTCCACGTTTACATTCATTTTCAAAACCTAACATCAGTACAATGATACCCGAGGGCTGTTTCATAAAACAAGATTAGAAAACAAGCCAGGCTTATTTTAGTTAGACTTATTGTCAGCGAATTCTGTTTCATAAAGCAAACTTAAATTAGTTCAAACTCAGTTACTCTGGCAACTTATGCTGGGAAACTAACCTGGTCCGGGGCAGGCTAACTGTCAGGCTAAGCTGAGCTCCTCTAACACTGACCAATAGGAACGCAATGATATTACAGTTGACTGTCTCACATTCAATTATTTGACTTTAATAACCACTATCAGTCCAAAAAAAAAAATATATATATATATATATATATATGTATGTATGTGTATATATATATATATACACACACACACACACACATTTACAAAATTGAGCTAAATAATCTGGGAATCTATTTTCTGGTCTATATATATATAATATATATATATACAGTCAAACCAAAATTTATTCAGACACCTTGAACATTTCATTCATTAATACAGTTTATTCACTACAGTTGAATAGTTTAAAAAAAAAAATGGTTAAAAAAATATGACAAGATCTCAGAGTTAAACTGTGTCAGAAATTAATCTTAATTATGTCAGATAACACTTAAGCAAAGTGGTCAAATAATTATTGGTCCCAAATTTTTATCAATTTTACTGGTAGTCCAATCCTCACTTACATAAATGAACTACAGTGTCCTGCACCCACTAATAAAAATATATCGAAAATGTCTGAATAATTTTTGGTTTGACTATATATATATATATATATATATATATATATATATATATATATATATGTATGTATGTATGTATATGTGTGTGTGTGTGTGTCAGAGCATGCGAGCGGAGCGCAAGCTCAAACCAGAATACCCTTTGTGACATGCTGTGACATCGAAAATATGTGAAATAAGCTTTTTCTAGTCGACTAGTAGTTGTTCATTTAAGCCATTAGTTGACTAATCACATTTATATTAATTTAATTTCTTAAATACTGGAGAGTATAAACCATAATAATGAGCATTTACGTAATAAAGCTTGCCATTAAGAACCGGCAAAAGTAATGATTATGAATGTGACAAAAACAGCAAGGAGACATTTTAATTGTTTATTAATAAAGAAATGTTTTCTGAATCAGTGTTAGCGGCAAAGATGAAGTTGACATTGCTGACTCTTATCATCTCCGCATAATGGAGAAGAGAGAATGCACATTTCATTCAGATTACATAATCAGAGAGCAACGTATTTCTTTTCGTTTTTAATTATTTTGTTTAAAAGTAGACATTTCAAGCTTTCTATAGATATTTTTCTCATGTCTGTAAGGCAAGCAGCCTATACGCTGAGTTTCGGTTCATTTAGCCTATAAGACGCACTCCAGTTCACGCGCAAGTGCCTCCATTATATTGTCTGCTATATTTTCTTCTTATTTATTAAATCCAGGTAATTGGTTAATGAAACATTGATTAAAATTAAAATACAATTTTTACAAAACGAAATTCACTTAAGGAAGACTTTCTACAAAACAAAACTTAATGAAGTGGTCAAAATCATGTCTGACCCACTCCATGTCTCCCGATATATTGCGCATCTTATGATGCATCTTACTCATGCTGTTCGCTTTTCATAATCAAATAGATTAATTTAAAACATGACATAGGACTATTTAAACATTAATATGAAACTACATTTTTTTTAATGGCTACCAAAACGTAGTATAGTACAGAGAAATTTCATGTTGTGAGCAAGAGCGGATCATGAGTCAAGAGTCGGATCAAGCATAATTTATTTTTAGACTTATATTTAATATTAGGGGCATCCAAGTTATTTGACTTTTTTTTGTTTGTTTTAAAAGTAACGCAATAGTTACTTTCTCTGGTAATTAGTTACTTTTATAATGATGTAACTCAGTTACTATTTGTGAGAAGTAACTAGTAACTATAATTACTTTTTTAAAGCAACGTGCCCAACTCTGCACGTTTATAAAAGCAACCTAAATGTCCTAATTGAACTAAGGCCTAATCCTGGCGTAATCTAAGCCCTGTCTGTGAAACCAGGCCAATGTCTTCTATGAAAAAATTGAGTATTGATCTTACTAATGCTTTTAAGACTGAAATTCATGAATACCTTCAGCACTATGCAGATATTGGTGAAATTACGAAACAAAAGTTCAATTTCATGAAGGTTGATTAGCCATTTACCTAATTTATATACTTTGTGAGATACATAAAGATCTGACCAGTCCTCCAGAAAGACCTATTATATCTGAAATTGTGTTACATTTAGATACAATTTGTCACTTGTCAGTTTTTTAGACATCCCTATCACGTCACGTCATTGGTTGTTGTGGTAATGCGCACAACGAAAGAATTAGAAAACAAAAATAGTCAAAAAAATTTAATCCACAACAAAAAACTCAGTAAATTGTAGGAGTAAACATAAACGCATTTTAAAATCCTCTTGACTACACTGCAAAAAAATGCTTTTCTTACTTGGATTTTTTGTCTTGTTTCCAGTCCAAATATCTAAAAAATTCTTAAAGGCCCACTGAAGAGTGTTGGAACGCACAGCATTATTCAATGTGTTGATGTAATTTCAACTGAAACAGGAAGACAGGGCGATATATCGAACAGCCCCGCCCCTTTTTTGAAATAGCCAATAGCGTTTGTTTATGTTACAGCTCGCCAGAGCCGCCAGACTCTGTAAAACCTCTGTTTCCTTCTAATTTCTAACTGTTTCTCCTCATAATGTCCTTTACATCGCTTATATACAGCATTCTGTGCAGAATTCAAATGGCTCCGATACCTTTTGTGGTCTGTGCCGACTCGCGCATATGATCCGCTCTGTGCTCTCGTGTCTCTGGACCGGAGCAGACTGCTCGCATTGCGGTGGTTCATGCGATACTAACGCGAAAACGGACTTCATTCGCGTCAATGAAAAGCATATTTACACTGTCTGAATCGTTCCCTATTCTTTATATAGTGCACTATGTGCCATTCACCATGTAAAAACTAGTAAATGTGTGAGCAAATGACCGATTTCAGCCGAGGCTTCAGCGTCTGTAAGAGTGTAGGAGGAGGCGGGACTGCAGATTCTAGAGAGCATTTGATTGGACCGAAGATTTGACGAGAAACTGAAGTGCGATGTGATGTCATGAAAATCCGTGATCCATTTTAGTGGAAGTGAGAGACTAAGTTTTGAATGCAAATTTTGTCATTGTTTTGGAACACACCAGCTTATTCATAACCTTGAGGCTAACATATTCATACTAAAAGCTAAAAAACTTAAATTTTGATTTCAAGGGGACTTTAAATCAAGAAGCATTTTCTAGACAAGTAAAAATTATTGTCTTGTTTTTGCTATTTTGCTTACCCCATTGGGAGATTATTTTGCTTGTTTTAAGGAAAAACTCACTTAATTTTGACTTATTTTTTTCCTTGTCTAGAAAATTCTTCTTGATTTGATATCCTTTTCCAGTTCATAACAACAGTTTGCTGAGGCCAGCTGCTGCTCATCCTTGGCGCCAGGAGTGTGGGTAGAGCTTTCCTTCATGCCCTCATACACTACTAGCCCACGGGGACAGATGATGTTGCCGACTCGCGCACGTGGTCAGACTCACTGTGGAGCTCAGGCTCCAGGGCAATGGCTGGCTCAAACATTGCAGCAGGCTCAGGTGTGTGCTCCGTGCACAGTGGGGGATGTGGCTAGCTGGACTCTGGGTCATATTCATTACTAGACAGTTCACATGCGTAGGGTACATTGTACTGTGTGTTAGGATGACCATATTCGCCAACCACTACCAAAGACCATTTTTGACCCAGGAAAACTCTGTAAGAATGTGTATTTTTGTGAGTAATGGCATCACAAAGAGCACAAATAGGGTCTCACATTTGCATCAATTTTCAGTTGGATCTGTAAAATTGAATACATTAAGAAAAATTAAATTGTCTTCCACCAGAATGCACAATTTTTTGAAATTTCTCTATTTTGTAAACTTCTTGCCACACTGAGGAACACTGCAATTTTATCCTAGAATGAGTCTTTCCTTAATGATGGCTCATAGCTTCTCTCTTACATGATTCCTAAGGTGTTTCCTGTCTGGAACTTATACCACACTGATGACAAATAAAACAGTTCTCTCTTAAGTGAATCCTCATGTGGTATTTAGGCTTACGTTATATCTGAAACTCTTTCCACATTGACCACATATAAAAAACTTCTCTCCACTGTGAATTCTCATGTGGACTTTAAGGTTTCCATGCTGACTGAAACTTGTTCTCTCCAGTGTGAAGTCGCATGTGCCTTTTAAGGATTCCTTTTCGTTTGAAACTTTTTTCACAGTGTTGGCAGGTGAAAGGCTTCTCTCCAGTGTGAATTCTCATGTGGACTTCAAGGTGTCCTTTTTGAGTGAAACTCTTTCCACATTGAGAGCATGTGTAAGGCTTTTCTCCAGTGTGAACTCTCATGTGGACTTTAAGGTTCCCATGTTGATCAAAACTCTTTCCACACTGAGGGCATGTATAAGGCTTTTCTCCAGTGTGAACTCTTATGTGGACTTTAAGGTTTCCATGTTGATCAAAACTCTTTCCACACTGAGGGCATGTATAAGGCTTTTCTCCAGTGTGAATTCTCATGTGGACTTTAAGGTTTCCATGTTGCTCAAAGCTCTCTCCACAATGAGGGCATGTGTAGGGCTTCTCTCTAGTGTGAATTCTCATGTGCCTAACAAGGCTTCCCTTTACAGTGAAATTTGTTCCACACTGTTGGCAGGTGAAAGGGCTCTCTCCAGTGTGAACTCTCATGTGGTAATTAAGGTTTCCTTTTCGGTTAAAACTTTTTCCGCAATGTTGGCAGGTAAAAAGCCTATCTCCAGTGTGAAGTCTTATGTGGACTTCAAGGTTTCCATGTTGATTAAAACTCTTTCCACACAGAGGGCACATGTAAGGCTTCTCTCCATTGTGAATTCTCATGTGCCTGTTAAGGCTTCCTTTTTGAGTGAAACTTTTTCCACACTGATGGCAGACGAAAGGACTCTCTACAGTGTGAATTCTCATGTGGGCTTTAAGGTTTTCATCTTGATCAAAAATCTTTCCACACTGAGGGTAGGTAACAGGCTTATCTTCATTGTGTATCTGTGAGCAACTGAAAGATTTTTCTTCAGTTATGAAATCATAATAATTTTTCTCCTCCATTTCATTCAGTACTTCACTCTCCTCTTTCAGCATTCTCAGGTCTAAGGTGAAAAAGACAAATGAAAATTTAATGGCACATAGCAACAGACATCAAAATATTTAGACATAAAGCATCGAAACCAACAACATAAAACTAGATCCTATACCCACTTAGCTACTGAAAGAGGTATTACATGTAACCTGAGAACCTCTTCTCAATATTGCTAACTCTAAACATTCTTTAGGACACATCCCAAAAACGTTCAATTTGGCAGTTAACACGCACACAAACATGAGACAAATGTCCAAAGAAACGGTTAAATGTCAGGTTTTACTCTACTCTCTTAGTCTACTCAAAAACAAATATTCTCTGGATATATCTCTAGGATATTATTAAGTCATTGGGAAAACTATAAAACGAAATCTCTGGGAGAACAGGTGAAGTACAGCTACTTCCTATACATGCCAACCAGATGTCTCAATAGGATCTCATTGTTGAAAGGTATATCTCAGGTAAGGGCTACAAAAAATCCTAATTAGATATATCATGGAAGACAGTGAAGACCGTCATCAACAAGTGGAAAAAGTATGGCACAATGGTGACATTAACAAAAATATCTCCTGCTATAACTGTAATCATAGTTCCCTGAGAAGGGGAATGAGACACTGCATCTGGATTGATGATATGTAGATCACCATCAGTGTGTATTAAATTCAATTTCATTGGCCGACGACAGTCCATGATGTCACTACCGGAGTGCCAAGCTTCTTTAACTTGACACAGATTTTCAGGAATACTGGCCTACCACTACCACTAGAAGGAGCAAACACTGGGATTTTCAATTAAAATAGCCATTCACCCTCCTCGATACAAAGAACTCCAACCTCTAGGAACCCACAGGGGAGCTACAAATCTACTAACCTAGAACGATCGGGGGAAAGGACTCACACCCTGCCTGGACAAGTCCAGGTCCCCAAAACTCCCAGCACCTTACAAGCCTGATAACAAGAAGAGCTGCCAGAAAGCAAATTAACCTCTACTTGCCAGGTCCTAAGGGATTGGTTTAGACTCCTACAGGGAGTAGAGGCCCCTATTTTAATACCCCACAAAAGGGTAAGATTCCAGGCTACACTCAACCCTGAAGAACCCTTAACAAAGGGAGCATGCTAAGTATTAGCTACAACTCTCAACTAGGGGTTGAATGACTTCAGATTTTTTTTCAAGTTGACATTTATGTGATTAAAGTCGACTAGTTGATGATGACGTCATTAATCAAAAATAAAGGACCGTTCGTACGGAATGCATTTTTCCATTCCATTGCGCTACTTTTCCATTGTTTTTCTATGTAAATACGAGCTAGACAGACATGTATATGACCGTTGTACACGCGTTTTGCGTCTTTTTTTAGCATCTCACGCTTGACACGCATTCTAAAAACATGGTGCTCAAGTCAAATCAGTTCAATTTAAAAAAAAAAAAAAAAAAAAAACATCTTGAGACGTTGCACTTTTTCCCTATTCTACTGCCCGCGTTTTGCGTTTCGAAGGAGGAGGGATGTTACTTCTCTGCAATTAGGTCTTGTTTACCAACTTTGTTCGCCTTCCTTTCAATTCTGCACTCTACTCCTCGCCGGAGGAGCACGAATGACCATGCTTAGACTTAGGCACTGCCTCCAGTCCTTAAACTGTGACAGACCAGGTCCTCCAGAGGTATTAGGTGAAGACTTAGATCAGCGCAGGATGTATGACCATGCCCTCGCCTCTCTAAATCTTTCGACTACCGTATCTATTGATGTGCCAAAAAGTTAGGAGAGTGAGACTGACAAAACAAGGAGAATGTTTTTCTCATTGGCCTTGATGTTTACCAACTACAGATGCTTCTCCATGGCCACCACCACTGCCATTAAAAAACCAATGGTAGCGGCAGTTTATTAGCCCAGAGGTCCAAATCCATTGTGCGGTACAATCCCAGCAATTGATCCCGCCGCAGGACCCAAAAAACAGAGTGTAGACGCTTAACTCTCATTCCTCGAGAGACTCAAGCATAGGTGGAGTTTTTTACCGTGACTGCATCACAAAGCATGAATTCAACTCTCAAGAGAGCGGAAAATGCTCTGTTCAAAGCCAGATTCTTTGTCTGAACAGGGTCTGCTACCACAAATGCATCACTATGAGTGCCTTTAACTCCCTTGAGAGCCAAACACCCTCATGCAAACACTGACTACTATTCCTCAGGTGAGAATCCAAGAGGAGTTGAACGCTCTCATTATTTTACACATGCATACAAACAATCATCTCCTGAAGACAAAAAGAGTTGATGACATCTATTGCAGGCGCCCTCTTATACTCACGGGCGCTCCGGTAGTGACATCATGGACTGTCCTCAGCCAATGAAATTGTTGTGTGTATACACATGCTTCAGACAACGGTCACACTGATGGCGTTCCCCATAGTGCCAATCCAGATGCAGTGTTGAGTTCCACTTCGAAAAGGAACAGGGCATTCCCTCAAAATTGAAGTCAAAGAAAACTGATCGAAAGGAAGACAGAGAAAACTGGTGAAGGAGGCTGTCAAGAGGCCTACAGCAACATTAAAAAGAGTTGAAGCTCTTTTTGTCAATTACTGGTTGCTTCCTACATGTGACAAATATCTTCTGTATTCTTCATCTGTTTGACCCTTGTATTTAAATTCCTATGTTTCAGTTCTAGATATTTGTTCTTGTTCATGTTAGTATCAAGTTTCCTGAGTATTCCTGTGTTCTGCGTATTCAGAATAAATACCATTTGAGTATATCTCCTTTGTCGTGCTATTTGCTATTTGCCAGCCATCTAGCTGCTCTGCCTTGAGCAGAAACAACAAAGTCTTGAGGACCACACAAGGACATTTTTAGACCTGGGCCCATGGGAATATGGGGCCCGTGATTGGCTGGATGAAATGAGATTGACAAGTCATAGGTGGTTGATTTACCGCAGGAAGAGGGGGCCCGTGATTGGCTAGATGAAATGAGATAAAAGTTAATAATAACTGCGCTGTACTCGTTGAAGAAGGTGAGTTAGCAGCTGCAGTAAGTTACTATTCTTATAATGTGTTAAGCCCTGTTCAGATGGTAATTGTTTGTCATAGAGTCGTAAGGTATTTACAACATTTACAGAGGCTAGTCTGTGATTTTATTGTCGTTTGAATTCAGAAAGTCAGTGTTTTTCTTTCATCACATGCGTAAAAATCCCCAGCCGAATTACCTACTGTTTTTTGACAACAAGGTCATGTGGTCATTTAATTGCCGCCCAAATACACATCTTTGAGTTTACAAGAAGAGATCATTTTAAAATTTACTGTTTAAATTAAACAGTAAAAGTAAAAAGAAAATACAATGTCAGCCAGGGAATTGCTGCAAGAAATAAGAGCAAGGGAACTTCAAAATGTTTTTCAAATGTGGACATAGCCTTGAGAATGTCACAAATGCATCAGGAGAGCGCTCCTTGTCAAAATTATCTTTCATTAAATCTTGATTGCGTTCAACAATGGCACAAGAAAGACTGAGCCATCTTGTCCCTGGAATGCAACATTGTTAGAACCATGGATTTTAATTATATAATTAAGGATTTCTGCTCTGCTAAAGTTAGAAAAAAGACTATTTAATGGTAAGACCCTATTTAAAGGGATAATTCACCCAAAAATGAATATTTTGTCATCATTCAGAAACACTGATCAGCAAACATAAGCACAAGCTCAACCAAAAGTGCTACACATGTGAGAACAAACCTCTTCTGGAAGCTCAAACGTGCTGCGTAACCAGTGAGGTTCATTCTTGTGTGTTACGCAGCACGTTTGAGCTTCCGGAAGAGGTTTGTTCTCGCATGTGTAGCAGGTTTGGTTGAGTTTCTTCTTATGTTCGCTGATCAATGTTTACATGCAAGTAAAAGCCTAAATTAAATCTTTTCATCATCCCAAACGATTGATTCTCTTCAGAAAATTTTGATTAAACCGCTTGATTCATATGGATTAGTTTTCCGATCTCTTTATGAAGTTTTTGAAGCGTCAAAGTGCTGGTTACAAAGGCAGTCAATACAAGGAAATCTAAAAGCATCCTGTCATCAAAAAGATACTCATTTGTGGAACGACATGAGGGTGAGTAATTAATGACAGAATTTTCATTTTGGGGTGAACTAACCCTTTAAGTATTAGTTCACGGGGTGTACACATAGTTAGTTATTCCAAGTCCCCCCCACTTTGTTTCACTTTGGTTTTTAGTGTCATTGCATAGGTTGTAATTTTGCCATGGTGGAACGAGCCATCTATCCAAACTGCTGAGACCATTGCAACTTTAAAGTCACCATGGAATCAAAACTGACTGTGCTTATTTTTTATTAAATATTTCAGTATGTATGATATAAAAATGTTTCTTACCATATTATCTCTATTTACAATCCGCATATGCCTATTGATTCCCAGCCTGCACCCATACTGCAAATGACATGGCAAATATTTTCCACCCTTTTCATCAAATATTAGGGGTTCATTCTCCCACATGCAGGACTCTGGCCATATTCCTCTAAATTTTTTACACACTTCACTTGCTAAATTCCCTCCATATTACACAATGTCAATAGTGCTTACTAGTGACTAATTGATATGGGGATTATGAACAAAATATTACATATGACAATATATCTAAACTGTGATTTTGAATTGCTTTTGCAAATGTTGCTTTTAAATCAAAGGGTGATCACGTGTCATTACTACACAGCGCTGGGAGATACAATATCTTACAGCGATTTCTCACTGTAAGAAACATTCAAATTAGGCACAGAATTCTTTGTCATAATAGATATCAGATCAAACAGTGCTGACGTGAAAACCAGGAGAAACATTGTGCCATGAACAAACAAGTTATAGATGGCTTTTCAGTTCACAAATCACCAACATTCACCATGGATTAAATGTAGTTAACCCTATTATTCATTTCAGGGTTCATACAACCTTTTGAGAGTGAAATTCAAGCATTTTTTGCAAGGACCTTCAAGTGCTTCACACTTTTTCCAGAACTTCAAAGCTCTAAATATCATCTAATATAAATATTATTTTTAATGTGATGATCAAAAACATTGTTCATCCTTCAAAGATTTCCCCCATTTGTAAAATTAAACTTTTCGAGATGTAGGAAAACCAACACAGTTGCAAACCAACACTTTTTATTTAAAAATAAAAAAGATGTGAAATTACCACTATAACCAGTAGATGGCGGCAGAGGAGTACTTATTGGCTTATTAGCCATTGCCACTTACTAATATTTTTTTGCTCACATTTTGCTTTTGAATTTATGTTTAGACAGTTTGAAATCACTATTATAAAATTTCAGATTATGTATGACGTAGGAAATGTTGCGGTCTCATGAAAAACAAAACATTTTTCTTCAAATTGTGAGTGGATTACACAGAAAGCAAGTAAAGAACACTCCTTTTATAATCAATGATGCTGTCAGTCAGTTCAATATGACATAGAAGAACAATTTAATAAGAGTAGAATACATACATTTTTCCCTATAAAAATTTGGTTTTCGCACGTTACTGTAACTTAATTTTATCTGCATCTCAGCTCAAGCTCATTGCTATACTGCACTGTGCATTTCCAAGAAATAAACATATAATATTATTAGTAACTGCTCTTATTAATGCAAAACGATAGTAATTGTATGATTAAATTACTGGTATAGCCCTGCCTATAATACATTGCTCCTATGTTAGAATTTTACCTAAATAAATATTTTACAAAATCAGCCAGCGGTTCAGCAGTTTATCAAATGTAAAGTTGATCACTCACATTTCACAGTTTGCTTTTTGTAAGATACGGTTGCATAATTA
Organism: Ctenopharyngodon idella; assembly: GCF_019924925.1. Classification (NCBI taxonomy): domain Eukaryota; kingdom Metazoa; phylum Chordata; class Actinopteri; order Cypriniformes; family Xenocyprididae; genus Ctenopharyngodon; species Ctenopharyngodon idella. The sequence goes on from NC_067223.1 coordinate 18,844,617, forward strand.
AGATTTATAACAGTTTTAACTGATTTCAGTTCACAAGTTGATTTGGGGTTTAATGTTACACAAAATTGTTGTTTTTTTAGGCTATTTATGTATTATTTTTTCCTAATTTAATGTGTGACATGTCGTAGTAAAGAATGTCCAGTGTGGAAGTAGGATCTTCTCAAGTGCTTTTGAAGGCAGCATTAGTATTTGTCTGGTCATGTGATCTCAAAATGCCTATCCATCCCTTCATGTCAAATAGAACCACTTTAATTAGGACACTCATACGACATTCTTCAAAATATCATTCATTTCTGTAGAGATGGACATTTTAATAAGGATCAAATGACTGAGTTCAGCTTTGAGAATGAAACCAACCTGTTTGTTCCTCAGTATCTTCATGTTTCACTCTGAATGTTTCTTCAATCTTCATGTCTTCACTCTCCTCTTTAATAAACGCCATCTTTATAATAGTGTGTCACATGGATTTCAGTGCACTTCACCAGGAGGTTTTCTGTGTGTTTGGACACTCTGTCATGTTTAAGATGAGAATGATTAATAGAAATAAAAATAAATCCAAACTAAATCTCTGAGTGTGTCTCAATCATCTCCCTAGTTCAGTAGTCAGTGCACTTGCAAGTCAGAGTCAGAGTGATAGTTATTGGCCTTAAATGGCTTGATTAGCCAAATACATGGAATGGAATAACAAAACTAACCCTGTTTTTTGGTTTTATTCATAGTAAAAAAACAAAACAAAACAGGGTTATTGTTGTTATTCCATGGAAATCACAAATTAATCATGGTTTTGATTTAAAAACCATAGCTTAAATATGGTATTTGTGTGCTTATACAAAAGATAATCAATACGCCAAAAAACATGGTTTTGCTAAAATAAAACCATTTTCGTTATTATACACTTAATATTTAGTTATGACTTATATTTGTATTTAATGATTTGTAAATAGTTTTTAATATGACTAACAAACCAATTGCAAATGTTTTCATTAAAGTGTAAAGTTGTTATTACACATCTGCGTTCTCGTTGCATTTACACTGTTTTGACCAGCAGGTCTCATCAGCGTGAGGTGATGCGAGCGATTCGAATCAGTGAATCATTTTGCGAATCAATTGTTCAATTAAGTCTGAGTGCAGAAAAGCTCCGTTTATCCCATTACTGCTTGCCAGTGACCGAATTCGTGTTTACAATGAACTGATTCACGATAGGGAGCAAAATGAGACGCACCTTTTATGTTATTCGCTTTACTCACAAAATAGCCTTCATTAACGTTAAATAAAGCATTACAATGTTCAACAACAAGTAATTCTTTTTTTACAGAGCTTGTAAAAATAATAAAAATGGACTAAACAGCTTGATTTGATTTTAACATATAAACTGCTTTTAAACACCAACCTTTCTTCGGCCGAATCGCAACAGCGCGGCGCACCCTTATGACGTCACATCACAATACCAAAATAAAAGTCCCAATCACACGCTACTGTCTAAAATCTCAAAAGTGCATCGGAAATGACATACAAATATATTTAATATTAAAAGAAAAATATTAAGAACCACTATTGAAACAGTGTAAGACTCACTAATGAAACAGAGTCTAAGAGGCAAAACGATAATGCAGAAACCATTTACCAAATATCACATTTTAACTTGTAAATCACATTTGTAAATATTTAAGCATTTCAATAAAAATGTAATTCATTTAATAACGTAATACAGTATTGATTAAAAAAAGCTAAGATTAATTAAAAAATTAAAAATATGAATTGATTTCATAAAAAAAATCTATGAAATACTCTTTTCTTATGACAGGCATGAAGACCTGGAGGGCAGAACATTCATAGAATTGCAGTACAGACAGACCTGCCAGTTTTCCATTTGTTTAAAATTTTTAGAAGAAAAAAAAATTGGGCACTTGTGATTCATATACAGCACTCGCCGCAATATTTCAGTCATTATACAGTGGGACAATTTAAAATGCTTCAAAAACTCTGTAAGTGGGGTCCGTGTACTTGGCAGCCAACATATTTTCTTTTGAAATTAGAAAACCAAAATCGGGACTTGAGCCTTTTCCCGACTATCATTTAGAAATAGCAGAACGAAAAAAAAGGAAAAGGACATGTTTTCCGTTTTTTTTTTTTGCGTTGATTATAGAAAAACAGAAAAATTATCCGATTTTTTTCCAAATGCATTTATAAATGGAAATCGGGAATTAAAATACATGTGTGATAATCTTATGTCTCAATTTTGTGCAGATTGTTTGTAGTGACCCGGAAGCTATCGAGTAGTATGACTTGGATTAACCATTCTGTTCTGTCTATGGAACATGTCTTTGCACGAATATGCAGTTTGTATTGCAGAAAAAAAAAATTGGACTGACTTGTGGTAATATTGCTGCTGCATTATGTACCCAGTTTGGCACAACACGGGGTTTTTCCGAGAGAAATGTGCGGAGATGGTGTGCTGAAGAGGGACTTCTGCACTGACAGCCAACTTGAAGTTGAAGTCGCCGATGGTATTGCTGAGGTAGGTTTTTAAACATAGCCAACAAACGAATTCTAGGCTACACAAACTAAATAAAAAGCTAAAGTCAGTTACGTAAGGTAACGTTACAGTTTTTTTGTATATATTTAAACTTAACACTTCTTTTCTCTGGTTCTGGTTAGTGGACTGTCCTCTGGCATTGGTCACTGTACTGGACTGCCTACCCATGTCTGATCACAGCTTGTTTCTGACCTCGGTCCTGATCAGCGCTGATAATTTTGTTTATCTCTAGTAATAACCATGTGAACAGCAAAAAAAAAAAAAAAAAATTATTAAAAAATTAAAAATTATTACAAATCTGTTTCGAGCTACGTTCATATGTGGTTTGAAATCTTATTCAAATCACATTTCTGGAAATCTGTTTTAGCTATTATCAGATTTCGTGTGGTTTATGTGACTTCCTCACACCCTCGTCAGACATTGTTATACGAAGCATGCTGAAAGTCACTGCACAAACAAGCAGAAAACGAGAACAGACATGTTTCGAAAACCCCTCCATGTTGCGGTTGTTGTTTTTGACATATGCCTATCAACACAATGTCATTGCCATAGAAACCAATACAAATATTCTGGAAAACAAAAGAACTGCATGGGACACACAAATTGGATCTGAACAGTTGCGATACACAATGTGGACTTCAATAATTTTAGATCAGATTTCAATAAGATTTGGGCTGACAGTGTGAACATAGCCTTAATCCAGTTCTATACAAACACAGTTCAGTAACTTACGTGAGTGACAACCGCATACTAGCGATGGTCGCTTTCGAAACACTGCTTCATGAAGCTTTGAAACCTTTACGAATCTTTTGTTTCAAATCATTGGTTCGGAGCATGTTTCAAACTGCCAAAGTCACGTGATTTCAGTAAACGAGGCTTTGTTACGTCATAAAGGTTTTGAAACGTTTTAAAATTTCAATGGTTCACCGCTGGGGGCGATCTCTGTGAACCCATGAATCATGCGAATTCACTGAGATCACCCCCTAGCGGCAAATTATTAAACAAGTGTCTGTCTATTAAGACAGTATTAAGTGTCTAAAAGTGCCTATTACCTGATGAGTTTTACATATTTGCAGATGTCTTAATGAGGTATTTGTATAATTTAAATGAATAATATTAGTTAATGTCTCTGTTTCACTGACCCATCCATAGAACAAGCCCTGGAAATTGATAAAAGAATACATATTATACAGACACTTAATGTTTAATCTTATTAGATGATTAGTTAATTGCATCTGATAGATTACACTTTCAATAAAACATTTGCAATGGATTTGTAAAAGCTGTTTTTGTGTGTGTTTGGCATGAGTTTTTGTTGCATTTACACTGTTTTGACCAGCAGGGGTCACCAGCGTGTGGTGTTTCGAACACTTCGAAACAGCGAATCATTTTGCGAAGCAATTGGTTCAATTGATTCAAAGTTTTGAAATGCTTCGTTTCTCCCATCACTACTGCATACTACAACTGAATTAACTCCCGAAAAATTCAGGTATAGTGACAACCACATTTACAAAAATTTACAAAAAAAACCTGACCAACTAACCGATTTCAAAACACTGCTTCATGAAGCTTCTGAGCTTTATGAATCTTTTGTTTCGAATTAGTGATTCGGATCTCCTATCAAACGGCTAAACTGCTGAAATCATGTGACTCTGGCGCTCCGATCCACTGATTTGATTCGTATAGCTCTGAAGCTTCATGAAAGCAGTGTTTTGAAATCGGCCCATCATTATATATTGTTGAAAAGTCGTTATTTTGTTTTCTCTTTGCTCTCAATAGAGGCCTCACTGAGCCATCAACAATATCTTAATTTGTGTTCCAAAGATGAACGAAGATCTTACGGGTGTAGAACGACATGAGGGTGAGTAATAAATGACATTATTTTCATTTTTGAGTGAACTAACCCTTTGACTCATTTGTGTTGCCAGATCTTGCAAGAAAAACAGCAAACAAGATCGAACCCACAATAAACTGAAAAAAATTCAAATGTTTTATGCTGAAAATAAATACAAAATATTGTGACCCGCATCTATTCACTTATAATAACTTTGTTGACTCGATCACTCTGAGGCAAACTTAAGCCCAAAAACGCATATAAAAGGTGGACATGGCAACAATGCAAGAGTGCGCTCTGTGAAGCAGCCTTTCCAAGCATAAGCAAAACACAACGCCTCAGTCGACTGTGCTTTAGTTCAGATTGCTGAAAATAATGAGTCTTTTGTCACTATATTTATTTGTGACCCTGGACCACAAAACCAGTCATAAGTCGCACGGATATATTTGTAGCAATAGCCAACAATACATTGTATGGGTCAAAGTTATACATTTTTCTTTTATGCCAAAAATCATTAGGATATTAAGTAAAGATCATGTTCCATGAAGATATTTTGGAAATTTCTTAGCATAAATATATCAAAAATGTATTTTTTCTGAGTGGATATGCATTGCTAAGGACTTCATCTGGACAAATTTAAAAGTGATTTTCTCAATATTTTGATTTTTTTTGCACCCTCATATTCCAGATTTTCAAATAGTTGTATCTAGGCCAAATATTGACCTATCCTAATAAACCATACATCAATGGAAAGCTTATTTCAGCATTTAAATGCAGTTGTCACTCCTGAAACTTTACAGTGTGTACATGGCCAGTAGCATTTTCTGGAAGTGTTTGTGTTTGAGTTGAAGGATTTCACTTTAACCAATTTTAGTGTTGGATTTAAATAATGCCTTTTTCACCTTTATGCAAAAAGTGTCTAAAGGTCTTTTCTGGATTATTGGATTATTTTTTGTGTCATCAGCTGTAAAGGGAATGAAATTGTAAAAAAAAAAAAAAAAAAAAGAGAGAGAGAGAGACAGAGAGAGAGAGAGAGAGAGAAGTGCTATAGATATAACTGAACTGTAACTGAAACTATTCAAAACTAAGCTTAAGTATGGTGAAATCAAACTGGTTAAGAGATGATCAAGTCAGTTAAAAGACATTTCGAGGACCTCGTTTTAAATGAAGTTCAGTTTTTTAGCAGTTTAACATAACCACATTAGGCACTGGTTGTGTCGGAGTTCTCACATGTGTGACCAAAATACAGCTGTAGAAAAAATTATGAGACCACTGCAAAATTAGCAGTTTCTCTGGATATATCTATATATATGTGTTTGAGTAAAATGTACATTTTTGTTTTATTCTAGATACTACTTACAACATTTCTGCCAAATTTTGAGTAAAAACATTGTCATTTAGATAATTTATATGCAGAAAATAATAACAAAATAACAAAAATTATGTTATGAATAATACAAAGAAAACAAGTTAATATTCTTTTTTTTTTTTGGTTGATTTTTTTAGCTGAATCAAATTTGAGTTAAACTGAATCAAATTTATGAGTTACGCCTCTATGCAATCAAAATTATCCAAAGAATTCATTCAAACTGATAATTCCTGGTGCCATTTTAAATTGCAGATCCCTTTGAAACTCATTCCAGACAAAGAATCTACATCTCAAATCTACATCTTTTCAGGATGTCTCTGTAAGTATGATGGGGAAAAAAAAATGTTTATTACACTGAGCAAAATTAAATTCTTTCTCCGCAGTCAATGTGCAAGTGATTTTTGAAATTGTTCTATTTTGCAAACCTCTTGCCACACAGAGGAACCTTGCAAATTATTTCCAGAATGAGTTTGCAAATGCCTTTTCAGGTCTCTTTGATATGTGAAACTCTCTCCACACTGAAGACAAGTAAAAGGTTTCTCTCTAGTGTGAATTCTCATGTGAATGTTAAGGTTTCCTTTTTGAGTGAAACTCTTTCCACATTGAGGGCATATGAAAGGCTTTTCTCCAGTGTGAACTCTCATGTGGGCATTAAGAGTTGGTCTATGTGTAAAGCTCTTTCCACAATAAGGGCATTTGTAAGCCTTCACCCCAGAATGAATTCTCATGTGGCTTGTAAGGTTTCCTTTTCTGTTGAAACGTCTCCCACAATAACTGCAGGTAAAAGGCTTCTCTCCTGTGTGAATGCTCATGTGGTAATTGAGGTTTTCTTTTCTGTTGAAACATTTTCCACACTGTTGGCAGGTGAAAGAGCTCTCTTCATTGTGAATTCTCATGTGGACTTTAAGCTTTCCATGTTGTCTGAAACTCTTTCCACACTGAAAGCAGGTGAAATGACTTCTAGTTCCTGCCTTTTTAGCACTTTTTTGTGCAGAAGTCATTTCAGTCGGTGAGCAACTATAAGCTTTTGTTATGAAATCATGATGTTTCTCATACTGATCGTTCTCTTCCTTTTCTTTCAGTTCTTGCCTCTCCTCTTTCAATGCAATCAGGCCTATAAAGTGAAAACAGACAAATAAAAGTTAACCATCAAAAAACAAAACAAAAAAAACATGTAGATCCTACTATGCTGTATACCACCTATAAAACCCACTATGCTGTAAACTCAGAACTTCACATAGTCACTTCTTCAGTTCTTTTAAGCACACATACCAAAAACATCTTGGATATGTAAGTAACAGGTTTTTGATAGGCTGAAGATATATATCATCAGCCTGAATAAGCTGATGATAGGCTGAAATCTGAATATATTCAAACCAATTTATTGTACCCAAACACACAAATGAACTTGATGAAATTACTAGCATATGGGCACTATTTTCTCTAGTACATTAGAAACTGTTGCACCCACCCAGATTAATAAAGGTTATTGCACCATAGTACAACAGTATTACCCATGCTCTCAAGAGAGAAATTCGTAACCTAGAGCGCAAATGGAAGCATGACTTTTAAAACCATGTGGAAAGACAGTATGTCCCGCTATAAAAAGCTCTAAAAGCAGCCAAGGCAGAGCATCTCTGCAAACTCATAGAAAATAACCACAACAATCCAAGGTTATTTAGTACAGTGAACTTAATATTCCAATTCAGTTTAGTAATAACAACTTGAATTTTTTTCACTGAGAAAATTGAAAGTATCAGAAATACAATTGTAAATGTACAACCTTTCACAGCGTTTTATGATTCAGCCTCATTTATTTCTCCTCAAGAACAATTCATGGGTATAGAACAATTCACAACTACAGGACAGGAAGAGCTAAATAAACTTTTCATTGAATTTAAACCAACATGTTATTAAAACCAATACCCACTAAAATATTGAAAGAGTTGTTAACTATAGTGTATAATAACATTTTAGCAGGTGTGCTTTAATGTGATGACATAAAAAAAGATGTCCCTCGAAAAAATGGCAAGAAAACATCTTTAACTTCATTAACTGATGTGACTCATATGAACTGGTTCTTTTTGGTGAGTCAAAAACAGCACAACCGGTTTATCCCAATTCACAAACAAATGGACTGTTTGCCATCATTTATATATAGTATCATTTTGACAACAATTATCATCATTTGTTTTGTGTATATACATATACATATGTGTGTCCTCATAAACCATGTATACAAGAACACACACACACACACGCACACACACACGTGTGACTCCAATAGAGGGCAATTTTATAGAAACTGGCAAATAAAATCAATAATTCCAGCATAAATCTGAAAATTTCCCCATATAAATGAAGGCCTGCCCATTTAAATTGAAGAGACAATTTTGTATTTTTTTTTCTTTTTTTTTTTCTTCAAGATAATATGGATTATAAAATTTCTATAAAGACACTTATTTACCATTGAGGTAAATTAAATGTTGAATATAAGCCCACACTTGCACCACATACACTATATTGTCAAAAGTATTGGGACACCCCTTTAAATCACTGAATTCAGGTGTTCCAATCGCTTCCATGGCCACAAGTGTATAAAATCAAGCACCTAGGCATGCAGACTGCTTCTACAAACATTTGTGAAAGAATGGGTCGCTCTCAGGAGCTCAGTGAATTCAAGCGTGGTATCGTGATAGGATGCCACCTGTGCAATAAGTCAATTCGTGAAATTTCTTCACTACTAAATATTCCACGGTCAACTGTTAGTGGTATTATAACAAAGTGGAAGTAATTGGGAACAACAGCAACTCAGCCACGAAGTGGTAGGCCACATAAAATCACAGAGCGGGGTCAGCGCATATTATGATCAAATGGCGTATGACAGTAAACATTTTTAGAGGAATATTTTTGACTTTTCGTTTAATCAACAGTAATAGGGAGAAATTTCTTCTGCATCCCACAATACTACAAACACAAGTTACGCCGCCCGCAAAGAAACAAGCGTGGATGTCGACTAAATCTTTTGAATTCATTTATTTAATTTTTTTTTAAATTATTTTGTTTTATTTATGATATGTTTGTTAGGCTAACTTATGTTGCTTTTGAATCTAATCACGTATGAAATAACAGCTATTAATTATACAATCAAATTAAAACTCATTGTAATTATAGCTAAAAACCCCAACCCCAAACCTAATTTAAGATCACAAAACTCTAGGATATCTAAGTCCACTAAAGAAGGGAGAGCGTTTTTGCATTTGGCTCCTAAATTCTGGAATAGCCTTCCTGATAATGTTCGGGGACACATTTCTTTCGCCAAGCATTTACATTATGCATCTCATAACCTTGTAATCTATATATATTAGATCAAATGTGCATGATTGCTTGAAATGTTATGAACAGCAGCTACGCTAATCATCCATTTGCTTTTCTGTTTCTACCTCGAGATGTCCAACTATAGCTCTAAGCAGAGATTACGCCAGCTCTAGTTTGGATCCAGCCTCTTATGAAGACTTCAGATGCCTCAACACCTGTGAAGAGACTGCGCCAACTCCTGCGAGGACTTCAGATGACGCAAACTCTGAATCAACATGCACCAATGCTATGCTAAATGTTCTATATATTATGGTGAGATCGATGTTTCTGCCTAAATGAATACATGTTAGCTAACTACATGATTTGTATTATCTTAGAACTGTACATTTCTGAAATATGGACATGGACACAGTCACTTCTGATAACAGATTGCTCTAAATTGTAATGTAGAAACCTGCAGAGTTGCATCACGTAAATTCAAATTCTCCAGAAACACATGAAAGCAAGTGACTGGTGAAGTAAGAGAAAAATAGACTAAACTATATAGTACCTACTATACAACATGTTATCTGATATGAAATAGGTCGACACTCACATTACAATCTTCAAAAATATCATTCATTTCTGTAGAGCTGGACATTTTAATAAGGATCAAATGACTGAGTTTAGCTTTGAGAATGAAACCAACCTGTTTGTTCCTCAGTATCTTCTTGTTTCACTCTGAATTCTTCTTCAATCTTCATGTCTTCACTCTCCTCTTTAATAAACACCATCTTTATAATAGTGTGTCACGTGGATCTCAGTTGCTTCACCAGGCGTGGTTTTTTTCTTTTTTTTTCTTTGTGCGTCTGTGTGTCTAAGGAGAGATGTGGAGAATTAGAGAAAAAAACAAAACACATCCAAACTAATTCTCTGGGTGCGTCTCAATCAGCTCATTATTAAATGAACACTTATGAACTTGGTGAGTTCCTTGGCGAGTCAAAAACACAGCACAACCAGTGGAGCCCAATTCACAAACAAATGGACAATATTTCTACAGGAGAGGATTTATGAATGGAAGTGAAGCAATGCAACGGATGCTGGTAAGTCACGTGATAATGACAACACGGCAAATTTAGTAGGTTCAAATTTCATTAATTCTACTAAACACATTCATATTATATAGGCCGTACTTTTTTAAACCACTGATTCAAAACAAAAGATTTGTAAAGCTTCGAAGCTTCATGAAGCATCATTTTGAAATCGCCCATCACTAGATATTGTTGAATAAAGTCATTATATTGTTTTTTCGGCGCACAAAAATGCTTCTCGTCGCTTTATAATATTAAGGTTAAACCACTGTAGTCACATGAACTTGTTTTAATTATGTTTTTAGTAGCTTTCTGTGCATTGAAAAAGGGAGTGTTATTGCTGGCGATGCAGGCCTCACTGAGCCATCGGATTTTATCAAAAATATCTTGACTTGTTTTCCGAAGATGAACGAAGGTCTTACAGGTGTGGAACAACATGAGGGTGAGTAATTAATTACATAATTTTAATTTTTGGGTGAACTAACCCTTTAACGGTCACAAAGTATATTCAAATTCAAATGTTGTACCTACTTGCATCACACAGGAAAAGACTATAGATATATAAAGACGGTGCATTCCTAATATTTATGAATGGGAGAAACTGAATCGCAGAATAGGTCCCGCCTTCTAAGTAAAAGAGGCAATCGCTGATTGGTAAAGGTATTGCGTCACTGTAGCTGCCGTTAGAAGCGCCTTTTTCTATAGAAACCTGAGACTTGCGCATAGGACTGCACATGCACATTGGCTGGACTAGCCTGAAAAATAACCTTTTTTTAACAATAGCATAAACATTAGAAGAGCATAAGAAATAACATTTGTCGGACGGTTAATGTCAGATTTTGTTGCTGATTTGAAATGTTATTTCATTGTAAGTTTGGCAAGCGTTTTTTGAGATTTCAGGACTCCCCATTCAGACGGATAGGACTTGGTCTTAGATGCCTGAAATGGCCGTCGAGTGAACAGACTTTCCTTAGACTTTGATGCGGACCCTAGTGACTTGCCCTGTCCAAATACCCACACTTGCGGTCTTGGCCACTTGAGAGCACATGCATGCGACAGGAAGTAAGTGCGCAAGACTGTCTCATGTCTTAAAAATGCCCAAGTGCAGTGCCCTAAATGCACACTAAACCCACACTATCTTGAATACTGCATCGGAGCAGTATTCGAGGCTAAGCATATCCCATCAGGCATTATGTTCGTGAATTCACATGCCCCGAAATCACGAGATGTCAAGGAAAACATTCGACTGTAAATTAAATTAATTATATATTACATATAATTTGGTAGTAAAATATAAAGTGTTGCACATTTTATTGATGCGAAGATGAGTAGGCTATGTGTATTTTGTACATCATTTGCAACTGCTTTTTATCACTTAAAGAAGCACCACAATTTTAAAATTGTGTCTTCTGTTAGTTACATATCGACCACTGAACAGACATTTAGAAGTGTTTTTTTAAAATGCAAAGTATTGAAAATAATAATTAAAAAAAGAAGCTCTGTAAACGCTTGCATTTTTCGCAACACTGTGTCCCATCAGATAATCAAGTTACACACACATATGCAGTCTTCTCGCCCACTTGAACACTTAAGCCAAATACAGGAAATACATAATGTAAGTAGACAAGTGGTCAAGTGCAAAGACCTTAAATGTGGGTATTTGGACAGAGCATATGTGTATAAATTAAGTATACTTTAGGCTTAGGATTGATAGGTAGATTGATCTATAAATAGATGACATTGGTTAAAGGGTTAGTTCACCCAAAAAATGAAAATTCTGTCATTAATTACTCATCCTCATGTCGTTCCACACCCGTAAGACCTTTGTTCATCTTTGGAACACAATTTGAGATATTTTTGATAAAATCCGATGGCTCAGTGAGGCCTCTATTGCCAGCAGGATAATTAACACTTTCAGATGCCCAGAAAGGAACTAAAAACATATTTAAAACAGTTCATGTGACTACAGTGGTTCTACCTTAATATTATAAAGCAACGAGAATACTTTTTGTGCGCCAAAAAAAAAACAAAAAACAAATTTAGCGATGGCTGATTTCAAAACACTGCTTCTGAGCTTTACAAATCTTTTGTTTCGAATCAGTGATTTGGATTGCGTATCAAATTGCTAAACTGCTGAAATCACGTGAATTTGGCGCTCTGAACCACTGATTCGATTCATAAAGCTCTGAAGCAGTGTTTTGAAATCGGCCATCACTAGATATTGTTGAAAAGTCTTTTTTTTGTTTGTTTGTTTGTTTTTTTTGCCGCACAAAAAGTATTCTCGTCGCTTAATAATATTAAGGTAGAACCACTGTAGTCACATGAACTGTTTTAAATATGTTTTTAGTACCTTTCTGAATTGCTGTCAATGCAGGCCTCACTAAGCCATCGGATTTCATCAAAAATATCTTAATTTGTGTTCTGAAGGTGAACAAAGGTCTTAGGGGTGTAGAATGACATGAGGGTGAGTAATAAATACATTATTTTCATTTTTGGATGAACTAACCCTTTAAGGGATTCTGGGTGGTTGCTAAAGTGTTGCTGGGATATTGCTACATCATGCAAAACTGATCCAGTCTCATTGCTTTGCTAACATTAGAAAGAAATGCCAAAATATAAATTCTATACATTTTATTATTGTTGTTCTTAACCCTGCACTAAATATTGTGATTTAAGTAGCCTACATGATAGACTATTAAACTTTATAGATTGTTTTATAGCCTATCTTTAGTAATCTATAGTATTTAATATGCAATGTCTTGACGTGGTGGAGTTTTACATTTTGTTAATTTTAAATACTTTTAAGCAGTATAGTATAGATGATTATGTGCTAATGTAACTTCTGCATATTAATGGACACGAATGTGTATGTTAGGCCATAAATCCACAAGAACTATTATTGCTTGTTTTGGTGTTGGCACCCCTAACAGTCCTCATGCCACCCTATAAATAACTTTCTACATCTGTCACTGCCGTGCTTTTATGACAACATTGTTTGTAAAAGCTGTTGTGTTTTTTTCCCCTCAGTGTTTTGACCAGCAGGTGTCGTCAACGTGAGGCGACTTCAAGCGTTTAGAAACAGTGAATCATTATGCGACTCAATCTGTTTAAAAGCTCAGTTTGTTCCACTATTACTTGTCAGTGACTGAACTCGTGTTTAAGATAAACTTATTCATAATACAGAGAGCGAAACGAGACGCACGTTTTCTGTTACACATGTGTTGGATGCGTTTTATCCATAAAATATCGTTCCCTAAATAAAAGTTAAATAAAAGGAAGATATAGCCTTACAATGTTACATTCAATAATAATTATTAATTTTACATCTCTTGTAAAAACTATAAAAAAAATGTACTGAACGGTTTTCAATCAATCGATTTAAAAGCAAACATTTGTTTAAAAACACAAACCTTTCTTTGGCCGAATCACTGGCGCAGGAACACGGCGCAGCCTTGTAACGTCACATCGTCACACCAAAATAAAAGCCCTGCTCACACGCTCAAATCTCAAGTGTAAAGACGTTTACATAAAACACACACAAACAAAATAAATATTATACATAAAAATTATATGAATCATATATATATTTGGCCGATGCACGTCACATCACTAGACCAAACTAAAAGTCCCAATCACACGATACTGTCTAAAATCTCAAAAGTGCATAGGAAATAACATAAATATATTTAATATTAAAAGAAAATATTCAAAATATTAAGAACCACTAATAATACAGGTTGAGATTCACTAATGAAACAGAGTCTCTGAGGCAAAATGGTAATGCAGAAACCATTTACCAAATATCACATTTTAACTTGTAAACCACATTTGTCACTATTTGCATTTTAACATAAAAGTGAGATTATATATATGTCAATATTTATTAGCATTTCAATAAAAATGTAATTCATTTAATAACGTAATACAGTATGGATAAAAAAGTGAAGATTGATTAAAAATTGAAACTATGAATTGATTTCATTAAAAATCTATGAAATACTTTTTTCTTGTGACAGGCATGGAGACCTGGAGGGCAAAACATTCATAGAATTGCAGTACAGACAGACCTGCCAGTTTTCCATTTGTTTCAATATTTAGAAAACACAAATTTGGGGGGACACTTGTGATTCATATACAGCACTCGCCGCAATATTTCAGTCACTAAAAAAAAAACAATCTAAAATGCTTCAAAAACTCTGTAAGTGGCTTAATGTACTGTGATATTAAAGATCAATTAAAAAATGTAAACAAGTCTTGTCTGGTACCTAAAACTGTATTAACAGTCTTCTATCAGCCAAGATGTCAGGATCACTTTCTTCTTCTCCCCCTTAAAACCTGTTCTGGCCCAGTTCAGGACTAGTTATGGGTTATTAAATGGCTGAGACTTGGGCCAGTTATGGCCCATGCGTGGCTCTTGTATTTAATCAAGATCTGGGCCACCCCAGAGCCGTCATTCTTTGCTGTATGTGGACAGAGGGAGAAGTGATTGTGTTGACCGGAGCTGGGCCAAAAAAAAAATAAAAAATTGCTATGTGGGGACCTTAAGAACAAAATGGGTACAATGTCATAAAGATCTCTCATTATGAAGATTGTACAGAGTATGAGCAATTGTAATGATATTATTGCTGTCATGTACCTTTAAAAAAAATCTTGATGTATAAAATCCATTTAAAAGATTTCCATCTCAGAGAACAATTCAAGAGGATCATGACATGCCCTATCACTTTCATGCACAGCTATGTAATATTCTTACAAAACAAATTTTTAATAATGTTTGAACAAATGGTGAAGATGTCAGTTTTCGAAGGCCAGACATCACTTTTGGCCACTACTGTATTTACACAAATAAAGGGATAAATTTTGATATGCAGTAATAATGACAAAAGTAGCATTATACTAAATATAGTATAATGCTACAATAATATGTAATCAACATGTATGCACACACTTATACTTCTGAGAAACTCAACTTTAAACTTGGATATTAAAACAAAATGAAGGACAGTGAGAACATCCATAAAACATCCTACGCAATTTTTTTTTTACTGGATTTTGTAGACTAGAGTTTTGTGAAAACCATACATGCTCTGCATCATGAATTCATAGTATTCATCAGACCGTAAGCAAAAAGTACCCGGATGACCTACAACTATTGGTGTGCCTCCAATAAACACTTTACTATGGTTGGGACATGCTTATTGTTAAAAGTCTGCTGGTCAGTGGTGTGGTTGATGACCTGAAAGGTGAGTTTGTTTTGTTTATTTTAACATCCTCATCGTATATGTGTTGTATTTGCAGCACGTTTCTGTATTTGGTTGCATTGTGAGTATTTACAGCACATGTGTTGTCAAACTGGTGGAGATGTTTTCTTAATCTGCTGTTGTGTTTTTCTTTTTGCATGCGTTTTCTTCAGTTGCAGCACGTTGAGCTCTCTCGGCCACCGTAGATAAAGGTCTATTCAAAGGAACACACCACTATTTTTGAAAATAGGCTCATTTTCAAACAGTTGAGTTTTACCATTTTCGAATCCATTCAGCCGATCTCCGGGTCTGGCAGTAGCACTTTTAGCATAGCTTAGCATAGATCATTGAATCTGATTAGACCGTTAGCATCTCTCTCAAAAATGACCAAAGAGTTTCGATATTTTTCCTATTTAAAACTTGACTCTTCTGTAGTTACATCGTGTACTAAGACCGATGGAAAATGAAAAGTTGTGATTTTGTAGGCCGATATGGCTAGGAACTATACTCTCATTCCGGCGTAATAATCAAGGAACTTTGCTGCCGTACCATGGGTGCAGCAGGCGCAATGATAAAGATATTAAGCCTGCCTCTGTTCAGCATGAATCCAAATGTTTCCATATTTGCAACGTACACTGCCCGGACAAAAAAAAAAAAAAAAAGTCACTGTTTGGATTTAAATTAGCCAATATTTTAGACTATGTCAGGATCATTGTTGCTGTGATTATGTTTCTAGCATGTTTTATGTTTGGGAACAGTTCTTCTAACCCTGATTGATGGAGTGTGTAGCTTTTCATTTCTTAAACAACCATGTAAGAAGTCACATCATGGCCATATTCCAGGATGACAATGTCAAGATTCATCAGGCTCAAATTGAGAAAAAAAGTGTTGAGAGGGAGCATAAAGAATTTTCACACTTGAATTGACACGTCTGAGTCCAGACCTTAAATTCATTGAAAGTCTTTGGAATGTGCTGGAGGAGACTTTACAGAGTGCTCACCTCTTCCATTGTCAATACAAGATCTTGACTCAAATTTGATGCACCTTTTGTTGGAAATAAATGTTGAGATGTTATTTCCATCAAGAAGTGCATCCATTTTTGGTCAAGATCTTGTCTTGACAATGCAAGAGGTGAGCACTCTGTAAAGTCTCCTCCAGCACATCCCAAAGACTTTAAATGAAATTAAGGTCTGGACTCAGAGGTGCCAATTTATGTGTGAAATGTTCTTCATGTGCCCTCCCAAACATTTTTTCACAATTTGAGCCTGATTAATCTTGACATTGTCATCCTGGAATATGGATGTTTAAGAAATGAAAATCTACACACTCCATCAATTAGGGTTAGAAAAACTGTTCCCAAACATAAAACAAGCTAGAAATATAATAATCACAGCAATATGATCCAGTCATACACTCTCTAGTATTTGCCTATGTAAATCCAAACAGCGACTTTTTTTTTTTTTTTTGGCCAGGCAGTGTATTTCGATGCTAAACTATTATTTATTATGTAAACTAAGCTTTGAACTTCACTCGCATTATCGACGTATTCACATATAACAGCACAGTGAGGCAGTGGTCACGCTGAATGGCACAGATTGTATTATGGACTGTTTAAATTGGGCAGTGTAACTTTCTGTTTGAATGACTATTTTATTTTGATAATGAACAAGCCGCGATCTTCAGTTAGCAATGCTAAAATATGTTTGTGCGAGTGAGGCGCCAGTGCGATCATTGGATTTTTTTTTTTCTTCTATGAGAGGAAACTTACTCCGTAATTTATGGTCATACAGATAGAAGCAAGACATCATTCAAAACTCTAAAGCTTTTGTGACATAAAGAAAACAAGCAGGATGCCACTTTCTGCCATCTCGGTTTTCTTTCCCTGAACTTTGGAGCGCGTCACACTGAACTGAAACTCTGCACAAATTTTTTCTTTCATTTTGTTACTTTGTAATTGTTTAAGTGAAATATATTTCACATATATTTCTTTTTATATATTTACTTTTATTCTGCTTTCTCCCTTCACAGAAGCATGTGAATCCATGTTCTACACTATCCTGCAATTTTTGCTGGTTTCAAAACACACAAGCTGCCAATCTGCCATTAATTTTCACTTAAATGTAGGCCTAATGCTTGACGGTTGGTGACATTTCCTCAGAAAAACTATCTCCAGGGCATTACCATTGTGACTTAGCTAACCTATGATAACTTGACAGCTGAGCGCAGGCATTTCACTTAAGTTGAATACGTCAATATCACATTTGCATAGGCTGTACTTTTTGAATTTTGTGATTAGCTGACTTCGAAATTAAAATATTAAACAGAACTATAAAATAACTCTATTAACCGGTTAATGACCATTTCAAATAAGAGTTTCGTTCATTTTCGTTTTTTGTTTTCGTTACTTGAACCGGTTCGGAGGCCTGGTGACAACCGCATTCTACAACTGAATTAACTAAGTAGTGTGTACAGAATCGAAGTGACCAACTAATTGTTATTGATGTATTTTAACATGCATTAGAAATATTTCTCTCTTTCTTATGTGCAGACAGTGCGATGCAATAAATCACAGGCAAAGTGGTACGAGCCTTGACTCATTCGTGTTGCCAGATCTTGCTAGAAAAACAGAGAACAAGATCGAACCCACAATAAACTGAAATAAATCCAAAACGAGCTTAAGCACTTAAAATAGCCCTAAACCACATATAAAATTGGTGGACATGGCAACAATGCAAGAGTGCGCTCTGTGAAGCAGCCTTTCCAAGCATAAGCAAAATATGAGCCTCCGGGCCGGTCGCACTGATCCAGACTTCCTGCCAGCCGCCAGACCAAAATGTGTTTCTTCTGATCGTTTGTTTCTTTAGAATGTGGTAGGAATGTAGGGGAGAACTGCCCTTTTGTTTAAATCTCATTTATATTATGTTTTTGTTAAGAGAAGTTAGGTTAGGTTGGTTGTATTTATTTTTCTTTTCTTTGTGACAGGTTATTTATTAATAATACATCTTTATTGTCAACCGTGGTTGAAATTTGTCTTTTACATTGCTGTTTTATTTTATTGGAGTGGTTTTGTTTGTTATTTTGGGCCTTGGGTCTCTCTGACATACAAATACCACTTTATTATTTTTCTTTTTTTTTTTTTCTCTCAGACAAATTATATTGCTTTATTGTTACTTTGTCTGGACCGTGGGTCCCTTAACGTATTCTACTAATTTATGGTTGGCTTTCTCTTCTGTGATTTACAATAAATTTACCTTATAATTTAATGTGTTTTCTTTAGTCCTTTTTGGTCTGACAGCCTACTGAAAGCCTTTCGTTCTTTTCTTTTATTTATTACGTCTTACCCCTAGAGGATGTAATAAAATGGGGGCTCGTCCGGGCTTTGAACCCAGTGGCCTTTTGCACAAAGCCAGTTTCAGTTTCTACCCAGTTAAGTTCAAGATTAGTTTGAGCAAACTCTGTTTTTTTGGGCTTACGAAGGTGGATTGGTTTTTAGCGGGTTTCATTGCTATGGTAACTTACACTACACGGCTAACCTGCTCCGGACCAGGTTTTATTCTGGGTTAGAGATCGCAAACCCAAACTCAACCAATCAGCTGTGAGTAAAGTGACACGTATCTGATGCAATAAAGCCACTCCCCCTATATCTCTCGCTCCAAATTAAATCAGTTTATAGTGAAAACATTTTAGAGACAAAATTGCTCATCTTATGTATAATTCATATAATAGTATATTTATATAATTATTATATTACTTGACAATTAATATTCAACTTTGCCTTTAAATTAATAAAAATATAATACCTGCATCGATATATAAAGCTTTTAAACAAATTAAGCTTATGTGTATTCATTTGAGCTCTTTGTGAAACTAATATAAATTACTATTACAAATTATTAGGCATATTTCTTTGATTCACATGCATTTATATAGTCAGATATTTTCTTTCAGCTGCCTTCTCAACCCTTCACTGCAGCAGTGTTTATTCCTGCCTTGTAAATGCATTTAATTTCATGATATTTTTCATAACGATCTCTTAATCTTCAGAAGAGAAGTGAATCAAACGGACGCTCTGCGTGTCACACTTTCAGGTGCACGTGCTTCAGAGTTAATCGCAAACTCTGGATTAAACCTGAGTTGACAGAGAAAGTTTATACCGAGCGTTGTGAAACATTTGATCCTGATCTTAACCAGTTTGGATTTATCTGGATTTGTCAACTCTAAACCTACTCCGAAACTCAGAGTTTGTTCAACTAGCTTCATGCAACAGGCCACAGAAGCTCTCATACCCGAAGCAATCATCACACCCCTAGGCCAATAACATTTTCTGAAAGTGCTTGTGTTTGAGTTAAAGGATTTCACATCAACCAATTTTAGTGTTGGATTTAAATAATGCCTTTTCACCTTAATGTAAAAAGTGTCTAAAGGTCTTCTCTGGATTATTTTTTGTGTCATTAGCTGTAAAGGGAATGAAATTGTAAAAAAAGAGAGAGAGAGACAGAGTGAGAGAGAAGTGCTATAGATGTAACTGAACTGTAAATTATTGAAGCTATTCAAAACTAAGCTTAAGCATGGCGAAATCAAACTGGTTAAGAGATGATCAAGTCAAGACATTTTGAGGTTCAGTTTTGTAGCAGTTTAACGTATCCTCACGAGGCAAAATGTACATTTTTGTTTTATTCTAGAAACTAGTGACATTTCTGCCAAATTCTGACTAAAAACATTGTCATTTTAGATAATTTATTTTTAGAAAATAATAACTGGTCAAAATAACAAAAAAGATGTTACAAATAATGCAGAGAAAAAAAAGTTCCCGTAGGTCCCGTTGGACCTTAGTTCATCTTCAGAACAATGTTTAAGATATTTTTGATAAAATCCGATGGCTCAGTGAGTCCTCCATTGCCAGCAAGATACTTAACACTTTCAGATGCCCAGAAATCTAGTAAAGACTTCAAAACACTGCTTCATTAAGCTTTGAAGCGTTACAAATCTTTTGTTTCGATTCAGTGGCTTGGAACATGTATCAAACTGCCAAAGCTTCGGCCCCCAGTGGTGAACCATTGAAATTTCGAAACACTTATGACATAACAAAGCCTTGTTTACTTAAATCACATGACTGGCAGTTTGACACAAGCTCTGAACCAGCAGTGTTTTGAATCACCCATCACTAGATGTTGAATAAAGTCGTTATTTTGTTTTGTTTTTTTGCGCACAAAAAGTATTCTCGTCACTTCATAACATTAAGGTTGAACCACTGTAGTCACATGAAATGTTTTAAATATGTCTTTAGTAGCTTTCTGGGTATCTGAAAGTGTTAATTATCTTGCTGGCAATGCATGCCTCATTGAGCCATCAGATTTTATCAAAAATATCTTAAATTGTGTTCCGAAGATGAACAATGGTCTTACGGGTGTGGAACGACATGAGGGTGAGTAATTGACAGAATTTTCATTTTTGGGTGAACTAACCCTTTAAAGTAATAAAATCCATGTCACTACCCTTTTAAACTGAATCAAATTTATGAGTTACAATCTATGCAATCAAAATTCATTCAAAGAATTCATTCAAACAGATAATTCCTGGTGCCATTTTAAATTGCAGATCCCTTTGAAACTCATTCCACACAAAGAGGGTCTCAAATCTACATCTTTTCAGGATGTATCTGTAAGTATGATGGGAAAAGAAATGTTTATTACACTGAGCAAAATTAAATTCTTTCACAGTCAATGTGCAAGTGATTTTTGAAATTGTTCTATTTTGCAAACCTCTTGCCACACCGAGGAACCTTGCAAATTATTTCCAGAATGAGTTTGCAAATGCCTTTTCAGGTCTCTTTGATATGTGAAACTCTTTTCACACTGAAGACAAGTGAAAGGTTTCTCTCCAGTGTGAATTCTCATGTGAATGTTAAGGTTTCCTTTTTGAGTGAAACTTATTCCACACTGTTGGCAGGAGAAAGGGCTCTCTCCAGTGTGAACTCTCATGTGGACTTTAAGGTTTCCTTTTCGACTGAAACTTTTTCCACACTGTTGGCAGGAGAAAGGGTTCTCTCCAGTGTGAATTCTAATGTGAGCATTAAGGTTCCCATGCTGATCAAAACTCTTTCCACATTGAGGGCATGTGAAAGGCTTTTCTCCAGTGTGAATTCTCATGTGGGCATTAAGAGTTGGTCTATGTGTAAAACTCCTTTCACAATGAGGACATGTATAAGGCTTCACTCCCGTATGAATTCTCATGTGGCTTTTAAGGCTTCCTTTTCGGTTGAAACCTCTTCCACAATAACTGCAGGTAAAAGGCTTCTCTCCGGTGTGAATGCTCATGTGGTAATTGAGGTTTTCTTTTCTGTTGAAACATTTTCCACACTGTTGGCAGGTGAAAGAGCTCTCTTCATTGTGAATTCTCATGTGGACTTTAAGCTTTCCATGTTGTCTGAAACTCTTTCCACACTGAAAGCAGGTGAAATGACTTCTAGTTCCTGCCTTTTTAGATCTTTTTTGTGAGGAAGTCATTTCAGTCGCTGAGCAACTATAAGCTTTTGTTGTGAAATCATGATGTTTCTCATACTGATTGTTCTCTTCCTTTTCATTCAGTTCTTGACTCTCCTCTTTCAATGCAATCAGGCCTATAAAGTGAAGAGACAAATACAAGTAAACCATAAAAAAAAAAAATACAAATAAAAAAAAAAAAAAAACATGTAGATCCTACTATGCTGTATACCACCTAAACCACCCACTCTGCTGTAAACTTATTCTCATATTGTCAACTCTTCAATTTTTTTTAAGCACACATACCAAAAACATCTTGGATATGTATGTAACAGGATGTTGCATCTGTAGCTGATATTATACGGGCACTATTTTCTCTAGTACATTAGAAACTGTACCCACCCAGATTAATAAAGGTTAGTGAGAAAAGTATTGCACCATAGTACAACAGTATTACCCATGCTCTCAAGAAAGAAATTCGCAACCTAGAGCACAAATGGAAACAAACTCATTTACATGACTTTTAAAACTGTGTGGAAAGACAGTATGTCCCACTATAAAAAGCTCTAAAAGCAGCCAAGGCCGAGCATCTCTGCAAACTCACAGAAAATAACCACAACAATCCAAGGTTTTTTCACTGAGAAAATTCGAAGTATCAGAAATACAATTGTAATTATGATGACATGCCACATGACAGTAAACATTTTTAGAGGAGTCTTTTTGACTTTAATTTTATCAACGGTAATAGAGTGATTTCTTGAGGAGACTCTCTGCATCCCACAGTACTACAAACACAAGTTACGCCTACTGCTACAAGTTACGCCACCCACAAAGAAACAGGCGTGGATGTCACCGACTAAATCTTTTGAATTAATTTTTTTTTTTTTTAAATTTATGATATGTTTGTAAGGCTAACTTATGTTGCTTTTGAATCTAATTAAGTATGAAATAACCAATATTAAAATTAGGGATGCATCGATAGGATTTTTTGGGGGGGCGATACAGATTTTAACAAACAATTATTGGCCGATACTGATATTTGTCACTTCCTCTCTTATCTGAAATTTTGTCATCAAAATAGATAGCATTTTGATCATGTTTTAAATCAGTAAAGTTCAAAAACACCTGCAGTAAATTATACTAGCAGGTTTATTGCTGCATCATCAAATAATTTCTAATGAACCTGGATCGGATCCATTAAACATTCAGCAGGCCAACATAAATACAACAGATCAAAGATACATATGAAATAAACAGTGCTTTTTAAGTAGGTTTAATAGTTTTCAGGTAAAGAAATTTAAACAAATGTAAAATAACACTGCATATTCTTCACTGTATAAATTAAATGCATATTAATCCTTTGTTGTAACAAACTTTATTATGATTAATCTTAATTTGTTTTTTTGTATACATTTTATTACTTTTTTGTGTTAGCTAACAGCAATGTCTAAACAAAATTCTATTAAAAATCACTTTAAAAAAACCTTGTGTTGACCCGGGAGAGAACAGTGCATGTGGGCCACTGTCGCAAGGCCTGCCTTCAGATCTGTCTGAAATACATGAAAAGGCAACCCAACCACATCTCAAAAAATTTCCAGACAGAGTGATATTTGGCAAGGCACGGAGCTTCTCAAGCAGATGGTATGATGAATTTAAGTGGATAGAATACAGCTGGACAATATTTTGCAAAGTGTGCTGACACTTCACTGGCAGCCAAACTGAGTACTCCTTCGTGCAACATGGATTTCAGGACTGGAAACACATTCGACAAGCATCTCCGTCATGCTAGTGGAAAAACGCACACAGGTGTGCTCGGTAAATTAAATGCATTCAGAGAAAGCAGATGGACGGTTTTGAATCCATTGCATGGGGATATGTTTGTACAAAGAAATACAGAACATTTAAAAGTTGTGCTTGACATAGTAATGCTGTGTGCAAAACAAGATATTGCTCTCAGAGGACACAGAGAAAGATGGCGACTCCCTTAACAAAGGGAACTTTCTGAAAATGTTTAAATTATGACCCGGCCATCCAGCCGAGGCTTAAAGATCTTCCGCGCAATTCAACACTCATGAGCCCTGACGTGCAGAACGAACTTCTGGGATGTGCGGTGACAGTGCAAAATTAGGCAAGAACTACACGTTCCAAATACTTATTATGCCATTCTGGCGGATGAGTACAAATATATGTCGAAACTAGAATCCGTAGCTGTGTGCGTATGCTACTTTCATGCAGGAGTCATTAAGGAAAGGGTGATTAGATTCATGAACACATCAGACCTGACTGCTGCTGGAATATCAGAAAAAATATTACAGCTTTTGGAGCCATTGGAACTAGACCCGCTTCTGTGCGTTGGTCTGTGTTTCGACGGGGCAGCTGTCATGTCAGGGAACCATGGAGGTGTACATGTAATCCTAAAACGAACATTTCCCAATGCCATCTATATTCACTGCTGCTCTCACAGACTAAATCTGGTTTTGTGCAAGGTGGCCTCAGCATCTGGGCACGTAGGCACATTTTTTGAAATTTGAAACTCTCTGCATGCATTCACTACTAGAGCTCCGAGGCATGCTATCTTCTTAGAAATTCAGAAAGAGATTCACCCAGATCGACAACCCTTAGAGACAACCTTCAGACACCCTGCTGGAGCTCCAGAGCAGGTTCAGTAAGTAAAGTGCTACAACTGCTAGATTCTGGAAATGGTAGCCCAGTGTTCCGAGAAAAACAGTAATTAAAAATCTCAAACTGAACTTGGTCAAATTCATAGACGATTCCGAGGGAGATTTTCGAAAAAGTCATGAAGTTATCTTAAGAACTAATGACCAAGCATGACATTTCGGAGTTGGAAGTCTTATCATCGCATAAGCGAAAGTTGCCCAGTAAGTTTTCAGATTCTGTGATCACTAAAACTACCTTATGTGATTTATTTTTGTTAAAAGTTTTATTTGGGTTTTAATTATTAATTAATTTAATAAACTAATTGATTAAATATTAGCTATTTTCGTCTTTCCGAAAATGTTTATATTATTAAAAACTTGATAGGATAAAAACTGCCTTATGTGCGATTTGAATTTTTGTTAAATGTTTTGAGTGTTGATTATTAAATAAATTTGATAAACTAGTTGATTGATTAAATAAGTGCTATTTTCTTTTTTTCCGAACATAATTCTATTAAAAACATACTGCCTTGTGCAATTTAAATTGTCAAACGTTCTATTTGAGCGTTGATTATTAATTAATTAATTGATTAAATTGTGCTATTTTAATTTTCCCTAAAATTTTAATTAAATTGTTAAGGTAAAATTAATCAAATTATTTAAAAAGTCTAATATTAATTACTTATTAAAAACATTTGTGACGGATACATGGTAAGTTTTTGTTGTTGTACTGTTTGTGTGTTCTACTGCGCTTAAAAAAAAAAAAAAAAAAAAAAAGCGAAAAAAAGACTGTAGTTGTCTAATCTTAATATTGAGTCCGTTATTTTGCTTCTGGCTATAAGAAATGTAAAGAATATGTCTATAGGACCTACGTGAAAGAGCCCACACACTTTTGCCCAGGCCCGGCCAAAATTACAATTCTGCCTACACCACTGATCAGATATGAAATAGGTCGCCAAATTATAATTCAAAGTATTATTATTGCCATGTCAAATAAAACCACTTTAATTATGACACTCATAAGACATTCTTCAAAAAATATCATTAATTTCTTTAGAGCTGAACATTTTAATAAGGATCAAATGACTGAGTTTAGCTTTGAGAATGAAACCAACCTGTTTGTTCCTCTGTATCTTCATGTTTGACTTTGAATTCTTCTTCAATCTTCATTTCTTCACTCTCCTCTTTAATAAACTCCATCTTTATATCTGTATGTCATGTGGATCTCAGCTGCTTCACCAGGAGTTTTTTGTGTGTGTGTGTCTAAGCAGAGATGTGGAGAATTAAAGAAAAAAACATCCAAACTAATTCTCTGGGTGCGTCTCAATCAGCTCATTAGTCAATGTACTCTTATGAATTGTTCCTTGGCGAGTCAAAAACACAGCACAACCAGTGTAAAACCCCACACAGTCCTCATGCCACCCTATAAATAATTTTTTTTTTTTTTTTACATCTGTGACTGCCATGCTTTCATGAAAACTATTAAAATTGTTTGCAAAAGCTGTTGTGTTTTTTCCCCTCAGTGTTTTGACCAGCAGGTGTCGTCAACGTGAGGCGATTTCAAGCATTTAGAAACAGTGAATCATTATGCGACTCAGTCTGTCTAAAAGCTCAGTTTGTTCCATCATTACTTGTCAGTGACTGAGCTCGTGTTTAAGATAAACTGATTCATAATACAGAGAGCGAAACGAGACGCACGTTTCTGTTACATATGTGTTGGATGCGTTTTATCCATAAAAATATCGTTCCTTAATGTTAAATAAAGGGACGACAGAGCCTTACAATGTTATATTCAATAATAAGTAATTAATTTTACATCTCTTTGAAAACCGTCCAGTATATTTTATAGTTTTTATATAAATTTAAAAGCAAACATTTGTTAAAAACACAAACCTTTCTTCAGCCGAATCACGGGCACAGGAAAGCGGCCCAGCCTTATGAGGTCACATCGTCACACCAAAATAAAAGCCCTGTTCACACGCAAAACCCTCAAGTGTATAGACATTTACATAAAACACACACACACACAAAATAAATATTATACATAAAAATCATATATATATTTCGGCGATTTTTTTTGTTTCGATGCATTTGAACCTAATAGTGTCCAGGAAAAAAGCACTATTGGGCTATACAATAAACAAGGTTTGTCAATAAAATTAAACCAAGCATATTATTCAAAAACAAATATGCAAAAATCAATTGGTAATGTTGCATTTTTATTAACTGAACAAAATTAATTCTTTAATTTTGTAATTGTGTGTGTATATATATATATATATTATATATATATGCGCAGACTCGCCTGTGGAAAATTAATGACCATTCTTTCTATATAATGTTAACGTGGGAATACATAAATATGTCTCCAAATGTCACAAATAAACGGCAGGAGGCACGATTAAATATCTATGTTGTTATTTGATATGGTTTTAACAAAAACTGAAACTAATTAAAAACATTTCATTAGCTTAAATAAAATAACATTTAATTAGCTTAAATAAAATAACATAACTTATGATTGTTAGAAAAAAAACTTATAGTTTATAAAATTATAGTTATTGTTTTATTAATTAGCTAAATTTGAATTTGCTACCTTTACTGTCATAATCACTCACAATCTGTTTATGTTACCAAATGCTTTAACAATACTGGATACTGAACACATTGCTTGTTTGGCAGAATTTTTCACTGTGTGCCACACATGCTTCCATGCATCTTCTTCTCTTCGAGATACCACATGCTTCCTGATGTTGCTCGTAACAGTGGTTGCATCAGCGAGAGTACAACTGGTGGACTAAAGGGCCTTGTGTGCAACACACATAAGGTCCTCGAATAGAACAAGATACGTAATAAATTCAACCCTATTCATGTGATCATAAAGCGTTTACTGAGATGTGTTCTTAATAGGTATTAATCTTCATTCATGCAATTATTATATTGTAATCTGTTGCAGAGCTGCTGTTGTATGAAAATGCTGTCATGGTTACTGATCCTGAAAATCCCTCCATTCACCACCAGAGGTCTATTTCCCCTGAACTCAATTTCACAGAATATTTCAGCCCTGAGCAAACCACACTCAGTTCTCAGTTCAGGTCTTATTTTGCCGTGGCTACAATTCTGAGTGTTTATTCACTGTGATCTGTCTTGCCTGATTTTGATTCTTGCTTTTCTGGGGGCGTATTACAGAAAATTTCTATCTTAGGTCTTAACTTAAGATATGAGAAGTTTTTCACAAATTCGTATTACAGAAGCAAATCTTAACTTGATTTAGGATTCTTATCCTATGTTACAAAATCTCATCTTATCTGTAGTTAGGAAATCTTAAAGTTCGGTAGTTCGGTAATCAACTCTGAACCAACAACACATATAGGCCCTACTGCTTCTGAGGTAAACCTAAAATCAAAATGGAGAAACAACGGCATGCTTTTAATTTCAGTGTGGCAGATATTGAAATTTTGATAAGTTCCATTGAAAAGGTAAAGCCTGTTTTATTCGCAAATTATCACCTTCGCTCACCCGCGAAGATAAGGAAATATTTTATCATCAATGCGCAGCACATCCTGGGTCCTCCAAAAGTCTCTCCACCATCAACCGTCGCTGCTCTTTGTCTTGTATAATTAATAAATGTAACAGCATTCTCGAAAAAGGCTTTTGTACTGTGATTTTTACCGTTGGATTTCAAAAAGGTTTGAAGTTAGGTCACCAGTGGGGTTGTCCTAAAGTTAAGACAGCTTTTAGGATTTTTTGTTGAGTTAGAATACTTCTGTAATACCAGTTTCCTATCAATAGTTAAGATAAGATTATGCATTTAAGAAATGTCATTTTGTAAAAACTTTTGTCCTAAATTAGGTCCTAACTGAAATTGCCATGATTACCAAACAGGTAAGATAGAATTCTAAAGTTAAGATCTTTCTGTAATGCGCCCCCTGATTTATTTCTGATTCCTGCTGCCTGCCTTTTGACCCTGCCTGTCTGTGGATTACACTGTATTTGATTGCTGCCTGCTCTGACCTACTACCTGGATGACTACATTAACTGCTTTGCCTGTTTTGCTGTTATTACTGGTGATTCGACTCCTGCCTGTTTGTTTTCTTGCTATCACGTCTGTACAATAAACCGCATATAGATCTCGACTCAAGCACGTCTGAGTCTGCGTTACAACTACATTAGATTTGTAAGTGTTCCTAACAAACTGACAAGTACAGGGGAGTTCTGACAGTTAATAATACTGGAGTACACAACGTGATACTCGCAATAATCTTCATTTTGCATCTCTCCTTTATCTGACACACCCATTTCAGGTCTTGGAGTCTCTACTAATGAGCTGATGATCTGAATCAGGTGTGTTTGATTAAGAAGACATGGAAAACATGTGGTGTTGGGGCGGACTCCAGGACTGTGGTTGGGAACCCTTGACCTACCGGATGTTGCATGCTTCTTCAGCTGAAACTTAGCAGCCACAAACATGCCATTACCAATCATTACCAATCAGCCCAAACTGACATGGCTCTGAAAGGTCAAAGATTAAACTGTCTGGTGTTGCCCCAGCCAAGGAGCGTCAGAGTTAATTACGAATCCACAGGGGTAGTGGTACCTTTTCATTTGGCAATATCCCCAAATAGCATCTGCCTCTAATTCGAGCCCCCTCTTCATAGCCACCGTCTGACGGGTCCCTTGCAGTGCCCGGTTAGCCAGACCTTCTTCAGAGTTTTCTCGAACCTGGCAGATATTTCTGAAACATGAGGCAGTCAATCTACACCTCCTTAGCTAATGCCATTCAGTACATGAACTTTAATCTCTGGTAGCACATTCAAATTTGTGCACCATGTCTCAGGTGACATCCAGACCCCTATGGTGTAGCTGTTGTGGTTCAGTTCAGATAAACATGCAACTGGATGGCTGTAGGTGGTAATTCTGAAGAGGCACAGATGGACGTGGTGGGACAGCATGGAAGGGCAGGTTTCTCTTTACTGCTGAACCTTGCCAAGGGCAGAGTCAACCAGGGGAATTTCACAGCTGATGTCCATGCTGCAGATCATCGGCGCCTCAGCTGTAGAGAAATCTTTATACACCTCTGTCACTTGGGAAGTAACAATATATTGATTAGCAATATACGGAATATAATAATATTTAGGGCTGCCCCTCAATAGCAAGCAACTGGCAACAAAACTTCCATCTCATTGGCCCTGGGACTGCACCATCAAGCTGGTGCCTGGTGCCATACTACCCAAAGGTAGAATCTATCCACTATCAATCCCGGAGACACAGGCCATGGATGAATACATCAAGGAGGCGCTCAAACAAGGCTTCATCCAACCATCTACTTCCCCTGCCACTTCCAGCTTCATCTTCGTGGCAAAAAGGATGGAGGCTTGTGGCCGTGCATCAATTACAGAGCCCTGAATGATCAAACCATTAAGTACCACTATCCCCTCCCCTTGGTTCCCATGACCCTGGAACAGTCTTCCATGGATTCATGGATGAGATGTTCTGGGACATGCTCCAGAGATTTGTCATTATCTTCATCAGTGGTTCCCAACCACATTCCTGGAATTCCATGTCTCCATTTGATCAAGCACACCTGAATCAGGTCATCAGCTCATTAGCAGAGACTACAAGACCAGAAATGGGTGTGTCAGACAAAGGAGACATGGTAAATGTGCAGTGTTGGGGGGCCTCCAGGAACGTGCTTGGGAACCACTGATCTACATCAATGATATCCTCATCTACTCCTGGAACATGGCCAAACATCGTGCAGGTCCTTCAACGTCTCAGAGACTACCAACTCTACCTCAAGTTGGAGAAATGCGAGTTTCATCTCCCATCCATCCACTTCCTGGGTTACATCATCAACAGATGTGGAATCCAGATGGACCAGGGAAAGGTTCACATTGTTAGAAACTGGCCACAACCCACTACCATAAAAGAACTGCAACCGTTTCTAGGCTTTGCCAATTTTTATCACAAATTTATCGCCAACTTCAGTCTGATTGCCTCTCCCATAACCTCATTGCTCCATAACCGGCGTAACTCTCTGTCCTGGAATCTAGCTGCCACTGAAGCTTCTGATTTACCTCAACAGCCAACTGAGACCATTTTCCCTCCAGCCCTCTTCGTAGGCCTTGGACGAACAGATAACAGCTGCCTACAATGACCAACAAACATGGCACTAGGACAGGAAGTAACAAAAGTCTACACATAAGTCAAGGGCACACAGGTTGGGGTCATGACACCGCCCTGAATGTAAGAATGTAAATGTAAATTGTTCTTTATCTAAAATAAATCACTGCATTTGACTCACACAGCCTCAGTCACTTACTGTGTGTGTGCCTCTCTGTGACATGTGGCTAGCTCATCATGTCTCAGTCTAAACTCAGAAAGGAGTGGGAATCAAACCCTGAATTCAAAGGCTGGTTGAAGCCGTTTATTGGAGATGATACACAGGCATAGTGCCTGTATTGTAAGGCTGCTTTCTACGTCAAACTTAGTTACGTAAAAACACCACACGACAACTCAAAAACATACTCAAAAGGCAAAGCCTTATAACAGTTCCACCCAAAACAGCCTGCCATTTATGGTTAAAAATTGACTGCAAAAAAAGGCTGAGGCCACCATGGCATTAGCTATCGCTGAATTTATGTCCATGCTGGCATATGATCTCATTGGAGAAGCATGTAGAGCTGCTTTCTCAGACTCCACTGCTGCTATCCACTTCAAAATACACAGAAATGATTAATGGTGGTCTAGCACCATACTTTATGAAAAAGTTGGTCGCAGATGTGGGAGTACTTCGTACGAGAGACTTATAACTGGTTTTCAGTGTCTCCAAAGTGCAGGAAGGCCTACAGGGCCATACATGAGACCATTAACTGTGGGGAGAAACCTTTACAGATAACAAAGTGTATGCCACACGTTGGGTATCCAGTGAACCCACGGTTTCATGCATTTTGGACCAGTGGGAGGAGCTTAGGCTGCATTTCGCAGTCACCAAGTCCAGTATACCAAGTATTTTTGTTGTACTATATGCTGATTGATACTCTTCTTGATTATTCTGATATCCTCTGGTATAACATAATATTGACGATTGTGTTTGTCGATATGTTCATGCCTTTCTACCCAATCAACACTCTTCAGAGTAATTGCTGAAGCCACATGTCAATAAAAGCCAGAAGTTCTGGGTCAACACGATTTTTTTATACCCTCTTCCTACACGTTGACATCATGTCCACTGTGTTTTAGCATTTTGTGCACAACAGCACCTGTAACTCTAGCATACTTGATTATCTTGAAAGACACATAAGCCCTGCAAGAGTTAGCCCTGGTTTGAGTTGGTTTTCCTTTGCAACTTCCAGCTGCTTTGTTTCATCTCTCACATGCATAATAGTACTAGTCCTTGTGAAGGCATACAGGAGAACTCTGCATGCAGTCCTCCTCCTCAGAAACAACAACTACTTGGTTGACATCAGGATCTGTAACCTTCTTCAGCTTTCGTTTAACACCTTCAATCCAAATGGGGGGAGAACATTTGGATTATGTTTAATACTACTTATATAGTGATAAACAAATAAGTTTATCACTACATAAGTAGAGCTGTTTAATGATTAATCACGATTAATCACATCCAAAATAAGTTTGTGTTTACATAATATATGTGGGTGTACTATGCATACTTATTTCGTATTTATAAACACATATATATTTAAGAAGTATTTTCATGGATATATTTATATATAATTTATTTTTTGAGATTTTGGGGCCGAGAAAAAATCTCGGCGAGTACCATCTTTTGGTCCAAGAACAGTAGTCGGTTCAAGGAGTACTATTGGGTGAGCAGGACACAGTTTGAAGTGTTGTCCTGGAAAATTGGACCTACTACTACAAGGAGAGACACAAACTACTGGGAGGCCATCAGCTCCAAAGAACGTCTCTTCATTTTTCTCTCTCTTGTAAGTGTCCCTCAAGTATTTTTATTTTTACATTTTTCTACTGAAATTTGTATAAACAAAAAGATTAGAGATTTTGAGAAACAACTTAAAACAATAAGACTACTCTTATTATATTTAGAAATGTATAGGCTATTTCTGACGGTTTGCAAGCTACACTACTGATGATCCTGTCCCCAACCAATCAGCTGTCTAGATATAATTACATTTTGTAATCACAGTGTAAATAACACATTATTTTAATCCTACTAAGAGAGACAAGTGAGGTTAACCATTTAGTTACTAGTTTGATTTACTCACACATAGACAAAGAACATCTGACTGTACATGAATCATTACATATCAGATCAGGAATTAGAATTAACATTTACTTACATGTTGTTGCATTACTGTCAAGTCTGTTTGCGATTGATTGACCAAAGAATCCAGTGAAATGTACCGAATACAAATAATGTTCAACTGAGACATTAACATTGTTGAAAACAAATAACCATATCCCTAGCATTAGGATCTTTTGAAAGGGTATGTTATTTTTGTCCTGTATTGCTCTTCTCTCCTGCCATCTCACCAACATGCCAGTTGGCGGGGCTAACATTGCAATGATGAAGTAGGCGTTGATTTCTTCTGCAGAGGTGGCGTTTCACCTATCCATGTTATAGGTAGTGTTGCCAAGCTACTTTTTGGGCTACTTTTACACTGTTGCCGCGGGTTGTAGCGACCTCAAATAACATATTTAGCCATCGTTCAAGTTAATTTTAGAATTTTAGAGGTGATTTAAAATGAATTATTTTGCATTCAATGTGCAATTGTATTGCATTAACATTAATGAATGTTAATTTTTGTGAGTAAAGCGAATCCACACGAGTAACAGAAAAGAGTAACAGTATTATTTCGCTTCATATATTGTGAATCAGTTTATGGTAAACACAAAATTCAGTCGCTGGAGAGTGGTGATGGAGAAAGATTTTTGAGAATCCGAGTCCATTGAATCAATGCTTCGATTCAGTGATTCGAATCGCTCGAATCACTCAAAGACCTGCTGAACAAAACAGTTTTAAAGGCAATGAGAACACAAATATGTAATGACAACTTTTACAAACAGACTGCAATTTTTTTTTTTTGTGAAAGTGAAATCTATTAAATATAATCTAAATCATTATCAACTATAAACTCATACTAAATATGAATTGTGCATAATTTGTGTTGTTTTATTAATTTTGAGTGATTTTTATTTTTCAGCTAATCAGCTCATTAAAGGCCATCTCACTCTGCACTGACTACTGAACTACTGAGCTGACTGAGACGCACCCAGAGATTTACTTTGGATTTATTTTCCTTTCTGTTAATTATCTTAATCTTAAACAGGACAGATTGTCCAAACACACAGAAAAACTCCTGGTGAAGCAATAGATCCACGTGACTCATTATAATAAAGATGGCGTTTATTAAAGAGGAGAGTGAAGACATGAAGAAGTATTCAGAGTGAAACAAGAAGATACTGAGGATCAAACAGGTTGGTTTTATTCTCAAAGCTGAACTCAGTCATTTGATCCTTATTAAAAAATATCTCTACAGATTTTGAAGAATGCCACATGAGCCATATCCATCGAATTTCTAAGCATACTTGTATCCAAATTATTAAAGGTCACTCAACTAATTATATTAAAGAAAAGTGGGGAAAGGATCCCGGAAGAAGAATGGCTAAATTTGTGGCATTTACAGAGTGTAACTTTCCAGGGCTTTAAGAGAATTTTGTTGGAAAAACACTATACGTTTCTTTGTCACGCCCAAAGTAAAAGCCAAACAAAAAGGAGTAGCAAATCTAGGCTCCTGCTGGAGGCAGTGTGGTACACAAGTGGCTGATCATGTACATATTTTCTGAGCTTGCCCAGTTTTGAAACTATATTGATCAGAAATACACTCAAGTATAGAGGAAATCTTAGAGATTGAGATTGGGGAAACAGGTTATAGTATATTTCTTGGTAATATACCAAATTCAGTTGATAATAGGAATAAATATTTACTGAGGATACTAGTAGCAGCAAGAAAAAAAAAAGCGATTACTCGTTTATGGCTCCAACATCTTCCCCCAACGAGAACCCAGTGGGAACAAATTGTCACAGAAATTTATAAAATGGAAAGACTGACATTTAAGTTGAGATTACAAGAAGAGACTTTTGAAAAACACTGGGGAAAATGGACTACACATATATCAAAACAGAGAGAAGGGAGATAAATGTGTAATAGGAATACTTATATGCATACATGTAACCACCCTAAGAGAATAATCAAGCTGCTTGAAAGTATGGCTATGGACATGAGGGTATTTGTGTATGTATGCATGTCTAAGTATGTTTGTCTATAAGCACATATATGAATAAAAAAAAAATAAAAAAATAAATAAATTTTGAAAGAACTTCCATGTAAATACCCATGAAGCTTTGTTCACTGTTTGTTATTGTTTGTCTTTGTTCTGAAAAGTTTTATAAAAATAAAATTAAAAAAAAAAAAAAGTTTTATAAGGAGTAGTGTGGCCTAACTTTGAGGCCTGAAACCTAAACCAGGAAGCAGGTCGCTGTTTGTTTCTTAGCTGGAACGTGAAGTCCACATTGTGGATCTACTTGCCTACCAGGACTTGCATAGGACTTATATTTGAGCAGAAAAAATAGATTTTGACCACAAACAACGCAAAACATAGGAATTTTGACTTTGTGAAAGGATTCCTTTATATAAAAGAAATCACTTCCTGCCCTCCAGCTGCATTTCGCGCCACAGTAATGCAAACAACCTATGTCTTTCCAGAATGAGTCTGCAAATGTCGTTTCAGGTCTGCGTGATATGTGAAACTCTCTTCACACTGAACACACCTGAAAGGCTTCTCTCCAGTGTGAAGTCTCATGTGAACCTCAAGGGTTATTTTCTGACTGAAACTCTTTCCACAGTGAGAGCAAGTAAAAGGCTTTTCTCCAGTGTGAAGTCTCTGGTGAACCTCAAGGGCTCCTTTCTGCCTGAAACTCTTTCCACAGTGAGAGCATGTGAAAGGCTTTTCTCCAGTGTGAAGTCTCTGGTGAACATCAAGGGCTCCTTTCTGCCCAAAACTCTTTCCACAGTGAGAGCATGTGAAAGGCTTCTCTCCAGTGTGAACTCTCATGTGAGTCTGAAGGCTTCCTTTATTTGTGAAACTCTTTTCACACTGAGTGCACGTGTAAGGCTTCTCTCCAGTGTGAATTCTCATGTGAACCTCAAGGGTTCCTTTAAGTGTGAAACTCTTTGCACAGTGAGGGCAGGCGAACAGCTTCTCTCCAGCGTGAAGTCTCATGTGAGTCTTAACATTTGCTTTTTGTGCGAAGCTCTTCCCACACAGTTTGCAGGTGTAAGGGTTCTCTCCAGTGTGACTTCTCAAGTGGCTATCAAGGGACACCTTATACATAAAACTCATTCCGCACTGGGTGCAGGTGTAAGGCTTCTCTCCGGTGTGAATTCTCATGTGAGTCTTGAGGCATACTTTAGTACTGAAACTCTTACTACACTGAGAGCACATGAAACCCTTCTCTCCATTGTGAATTCTCATATGTTGTGTAAGATTTCTTTGTTCTGAGAAGCTCTTCCCACAGAGTTTGCAGGTGAAAGGCTTCTCTCCTGTGTGAGTTCTCATGTGAATCTTAAGACTTCCTTTTAGTGAGCAGCTCTTACCACACACTTTGCAGGTGTAAGGGTTCTCTCCAGTATGACTTATCAAGTGGATATCAAGGGACACCTTATGTGTAAAACTCATTCCGCATTGGGTGCAGGTGTAAGGCTTCTCTCCAGTGTGAATTCTCATATGTTGTGTAAGATTTCCTTGTTCTGAGAAGCTCTTCCCACACAGTTTGCAGGAGAAAGGCTTTGCTCCAGTGTGAATTCTCATATGAACCGCAAGGTTTCCTTTAGTTGTGAAACTCTTTCCACACTGAGTGCACGTAAAAGGCTTCTCTCCAGTGTGAATTCTCAGGTGAACTTCAAGGTTTCCTTTATGTGTGAAACTCTTTGCACAGTGAGGGCAGGCTAACAGCTTCTCTCCAGTGTGAACTCTCATGTGAATCTTAACATTTGCTTTTTGCGCGAAGCTCTTCCCACATACTTTGCAGGTGTAAGGCTTCTCTCCAGTGTGAATTCTCATGTGAGTCTTGAGGCTTAGTTTATGACTGAAACTCTCACTACAGTGAGAACACATGAAACTGTTTTCTCCTTTGTTATTTCTCTTGTGGACCTCAGAATTTCTAATTCCTGTTTTTTGAGTGGAAGTGTTTTTAGTCCATGAACAACTAAAAGATTTTTCTCCAGTTGTGAAATCGTGATTTTTCTCTTCCATTTCATTCAGATCTTGACTCTCTTCTTTCAGCAGCATCAGGTCTAAGGTAAACGAAGACAAATACAAGTTAACATCAGTTTTATGGAACAAAGCAAGACATTAAAACACTGACGACCTTCTTACATCTTTTAAAATGACCCATATCCGATATCTACATTTACACTACACGGGCTTAACGTTACTTAATGCAAGACAGTGATATTAAAAGACCAAACTCTGCACACAATTTATTAATAAAGCATACTATGTATAGAAAAGCTGCAGTCCAAAATATGAAAGCAATGAGTTAAATTTATTGACAGAACTCATAGAAATATTTTTAATGCGATAGTTCCATCCTGACATCAGAATCATTCATTTGTACCGATTCTTCACCACAGATTCGCTGTAAATGTGTTTTCTAAAGGTCTGGTGGTAAAACTTTTGCCAAGCATGTCAGAGGTTCTGGTTTCTAATCTGCTTATGTATAGTTTTTTTCCTCATTAAAACCAAATGCGTTCATCAGTTATTGTGTATCAAAAGCAGGGACATGTTTGTGTGCAGTTTATTTTGTGATTTCACTGAAACAAACAGCGTGTCAACAACAGTTAGAAAAAGATTGAAGCACTTGTCATGCAGTTTAGCAAATGGCTGCGATTTTTTGTGTGTGTGTGAAGCTCGTCAGTGAAGCACAGCTAAATGTTGCTCCATCTGAAAGCCAGAGGGCGCTCTTGCGCAGAAACTCCAAATATGCCCCGCAGAAGAAAGATAACTCACGTCGTTCCAGAAAATCACTGTAGCTGAATAAACAGAAGATTGAAATGCTTTGATTGATTAAACATGACAAATAAACACACGACTATAACACTATTTGCATGGGATTAGTATTATCTGGGGACCTGTAGTCATTTGTAATAATCACAGAGGATGTCTGTGATCTTAATCCCGTGCGAATCGGTCATGTCTGTAATTTGTAAAGTAATTTCCCTCGCCCCCGCCCTGTCTTCCTGTTTCAGTGGAAATTACATCAACACACTTCAGCGGGCTTTTAATAATAATATTTATTTCATTTAATAAGTGCAGGAAATTTACATGGTTCAGCACTGGGTTTTTTTCCACAATAAAGTTCTAGTCTGAATAAAGTTCTAACCACTAGTCTGCTTCAGCCCAGTTTCACAAACAGGGCTTAGATTAAGCCAAGATTAGGCCTCAACTCAATTAGGACATTTAAGTAGCTTTTAGAAACGTGCCTTAGAAAAAAAAAACATTACTGGTGTGCATCTTGAGACAAAACATTGGCAATGGCTTAAGCCATATCTGTGAAACAGACCAATGGTGTATTTTGTTTGATTTCATTCAGTATCCATTTTCGGTTGGTTAATCAGTTATTGGCCAGTGTGGCCCACAGGTTGAAAACCACTGCTCTAGCGTGTTCGGTTGATGTGCGAGATATCCTCATGTTATGCAGCACAGTTGAGTTTATGCAAAAACCAACAAGGTTTGTTCTCATGCTTCAAGCAGGTTCGGTTGTGCTTCTGTTTATGTTCACAGATCTAATTTCTTCATGCTAAATAAATTATTTTTGATAGATACGGTTGCATAATTAAGTGATATAAATGATTGGTTGATTTTGGGTTTAATGTTACTCAAAATAATTTTTACTTCTGTATTTTTTCTAATTTAATGTGTGACTTCATGTCATAATACAAACGTTCAATGTGGAAGTGGGATCTTCTCATATTTCGCTTTAAGGCAGCATTGTGATCTCAACATGTCTGTCCATATGTGGCGACCCGCTCCATGTCAAATAAAACCATTTTAATTAGGACACTCATAAGACATTCTTCAAAAATATTAAGTTCTGTAGAGGTCGACATTTTAACAAGGATCAAATGATCAGCTTTGAGAATAAAACAAACCTGTTTCTTCCTCAGTATCTTCTTGTTTCACACTGAATACTTCTTCAATCTTCATGTCTTCACTCTCCTCTTTAATAAACGCCATCTTTATAATAGTGCGTCGCGTGGATCTCAATCACTTCACCAGGTGTTTTTCTGTGTCATACTTCAAATGAGAATATTTAAAGGGTTAGTTCACCCAAAAATGAAAATTTGATGTTTATCTGCTTACCCCCAGGGCATCCAAGATGTAGGTGACTTTGTTTCTTCAGCAGAACACAAATGATGATTTTTTTTCACTCGCACTCGGGAGAGATCACTTCCATCTTCAGACCTCACACGCCGGATGCTCAAGGCAGTTGGACATAGTGGTGTATTAGAGGTAAAAGATGATATAAATACTATTCGGTTTCTCACATAAACCGATCGTTCCGTGTCTTAGGACATCAATGTGTCGTCACGAGCCGCAGGGTTTAATTTGGATTTGTCTGTGCATGTTTTTTTTTACTCTTATAGATGGAGTTCCCATTGACATGCATTATACGACTGACAGACCGCAACAATTGGAGTTAAAAATTATCATTTGTGCTCTACTGAAGAAACAAAGTCACCTACATCTTGGATGCCCTGGGAGTAAGCAGATAAACATCAAATTTTCATTTTTGGGTGAACTATCCCTTTAACAGAAACTAAATCTCAGGGTGCATCTCAATCAGAGTGATTACCACCCCCAGCAGTACAAATTAGCAAAAGAAAACAAATTATACATAATCTACATATTTTATGAGTTTAAAGTTGGTATTTAATGATTTGTATATTATATTTAATAGATTCGATTTTTAAGAAAACTTTTGCAGTCGGTTTGTAAAAGTTTTAAATCACACGTGTTTGTGTTCTCATTGCATTTACACTTTTTTGACCAGTTTATGCCAGTTTAGCATGTCGCAGCATACATAAAACTTGTCTGATTTTTTTTTTCTTCTAATTCAAAATTAGGCCACACCTTGCTTGCTTTTCGAGTAGTCATTTCTGAGCTCGCTGCGACTGACAAAGAAAATGCAAGGGATATCTGAGGTAAACTTAAGAGCACCTCTTAAGGTATCATTTTCCCTAGCGTTTCATTTTAATGTGTTATTTAAAATGTTGCGCTTTGCGTGTCACAGTAACATAAACGACAGTAATTTGAACAATAAATTCTTTTGTATTTTTTCCTTGTTAAATCTACTATTGTTTTCAGTGTCGACTAGTGACAGCTGTATTGCTTAGTCCCTACTTTGTAGCAAAATCTACATAACGTTCTCAACAAAAATATTGTTTAGTGTAAAACATGTTGAAGATTAGCGGACAGTCAATTCATTAAATAGCAAGCTATTTCCTCACAAAAACTGTTTAGTGAAGCATCTCCTCCATTGACATTAATTCAAAAAACGGCCTCTTGTCTCCTTTCCTCCGCAGCCGTTAAGCTTTTTTGGTTGCAGGCTTGCCTTCTAGTGGCTTTGATGCCTCATCAACGTACGATGAATCGAGCTCTTCGAATCACTGAATCATTACGCGAAGCATTTGATTCGATTGACTCGGAGTATCAAAAAGCTCCGTTTATCACATCATAACTTTCTCCATTAACCGAAATCGTGTTCACGATAATCTGATTGACCACATACGACGCGAAATTAGAAGCACCTTTTCTGTTACTAATGTGTGGATGCGCTTTACTCACAAAATAACGTTCATTCATGTTTGATGATACAGTAGTAAAAATACTATTGTTCATTTTAGATCGACTCTAATAATTATATAAATCGACTGAACGATTTGTTTCGACTCAAACATGTTAAATGCTTAAAACACAAACCTTTCTTCAGGCGATCTATGAGCTGAATCACAACAGACGAGGGGTCGCGGCGCATACTTATGACGCCACAGCATCAGACGAAAACAAAAGTACCATTCACAAGCTGCTGTCTAAAATCACAAAGTGCATAGAAATTTACATGCAAAAACACACACATAGTAAAAATGAAATTATAAGAAGTAAATAATGTATTCA
This sequence comes from Ctenopharyngodon idella, assembly GCF_019924925.1. Taxonomy (NCBI): domain Eukaryota; kingdom Metazoa; phylum Chordata; class Actinopteri; order Cypriniformes; family Xenocyprididae; genus Ctenopharyngodon; species Ctenopharyngodon idella. The sequence continues at coordinate 18,885,344 of NC_067223.1, forward strand.
TATTTGAATCCTTGGGAAATGCATATTTAAATGTTGTCTAATGATGCTCTAAAAGAGTTTGTAGCACATCTTATATGTGAGATTCTGTGTAAGACGCAAAACAGTCATGTTTGAGTACATTTATACAATTTACACGAGGGGTTGGTAACTACTTTTTCAGTAACAATATATATATATATTTTTTTTAAATTGATGTTTGGATTATTTTTCTAAAGTGCAACAGCAATAACCATAATTATTATACAATAATATTTGTTAAATAAAATCAAACTTTTATTAGTGCCACAGACAAATATGAAACAATAAATAGGTAACGTGTTGCAAAATGTTTGGTCAATTGTGTAAAATTAATTGTTTGATTAATTTTCTCGGCTTTGTAAATTAGTCATATAAAAGCTACTGATGACCAGGATGAGGAGCAGCAGCAGAGAGAACGAGGGACAGAGAGGTTGAACTGATGGAGATAATCAGAGAAGACGACGTGAAGTTTCAGAAACAGACAAAGAGGAGAACAGGGAGAGGATGGACAGACTCTTTTCTCTATTTGAGTGATTAATTAAAAAAATAAAACAAAGCTTTTTTTGAATATATTAAAGGAAACTAAATAAAGTCGCCAATAGAGTTTCATTAGTAATGTGGTCATGGCATGTGACGCGGAGAATGCATCTGAGACACCGCTAGTGGAATACGTGTGTTTTTTTACTATTAATAATTATTGCACACCTTGCACTTTATTTGTGGCCCCTGAACAATACATTTGTGTGAGTTGTTGTTGTTTTTTTTCATGTGCGCATCTTTTTTTTTCTTCTGATTTTTTTGTTTTTTTGGGACCTACGCACCGCTAGGAGTTTGTTCATTCATCTGTTCTGGACTGGTGGCACTATGTTTTTCCTCTAAAAAATAAAAATAAAAAACACCTTATATTCAGGTGTGCATAATTATTAGGTAAGTTTTCTTTTACAAATAAAATGAGGTCCAAAAAACAGATTTAACTCAAGTCAAAGATTACTAAATGCCCATGAGAAGGATACAATACTAATGCAATATTAGAAATTGTAGTTAAGGCATGACCATTGGACAGTGAAATGCTCATTGGGTCAGCAGGTGGAGAAGAAAAGACACGTTAACTGCAAAAGAATTAAGAATTAAGGTGAAGAATTAAGCGTGAAACCATCAGGAACCTTTTAGTCTCCAGTGCCACCATTTTCTAGAACTGCAACCTTCCTGGAGTCTCCAGAAGGTGTCAGGATCTCAGAGACTTAGGTTAGGTAAAGAATCCTAAAAAATGACCCCCACTTAATAATAATCACAAGCTGAAGTGTTGTAAAATACATGAAGGCTTTGTAGCTGGAAGGACCAGCACCATTCTCTTGTACCACTGTTTGAAGAATTTATCTTCCAGAGTCTGGAAATTAAGTTTTGGGAGTTCATTTTTAGTCCATCTCCTACCCTGAAGTCTGTTTTGCAGACATGGACTGAAAATGGTGTGTATTGATGTCTTTCTGCGGTGGAAACAACATACCTTCTAATGTTAATTCATGTTTATTACTAGTAGGAAGAGATGATCAGTTCATGTGCTGCTTGAACTAAGACGCTACAGTGATCTGTCACGACACATTGTAAAGCCACAAAACGGTATTTATTTTTTAAATTTCTTAAAAAAAATTACAAAATTTGAGAGTTGAGACTTTGAAAGCTATTTTATACCAAAGTAACCTGCTCTGTCTTGTATGTTGGTGCATTGTCAGTGTCCTCTTTATGATGTATGATGTGTGGTTTGAGAGCACCATGGCTTGTCAGACAGTAATTAAGGGGGGGCGGGTCTTTGGAAAAGGTCAATTATGGTGAAACATAATGTTTAAATATAAAAAAAAATACCTTTGCTTTTGGTAATTAGGTCTCATGTAATATGACAGCTGTCAGCTTGACATAATCTGACTGTTAAGCATTTAAAAGAAAATTATATGATGACTGTTTTAAATATCTAATACTTAAAGTTATATAAAGGAAAACATGTAGTTGAGGAGATAAAATGAGCTAGGTTAATAATAATGAGATTCTGACCCACACTCATAACCAGCAGGTGGCGGTAATGCATCTAAAGTTGTATGACAATTGCCATTAAAATCCAGAAGAAGAAGGAAGAAGCTCAAAAGAAGATGAAGGAAGAAAAAAATAAGATTACAGGTACGTTTTATCCATATGATCATAAAACAATCAAGTTTTGGGATACTCTGAGTGTTATTGCTGATAAGTGTTACATCCATATCAGCCTGTATACTTATCTGCATAACTTAGTTGGTGTAATTCCTACTGATTTACTTTACTTGCAGTTGTTTTTGGTTTGTTTGTTTTTTTAATACATACACTTTTAAGTGTGTGACCTGTATATACAAAACTTATTTTATTAAACACTGTAAACTGGGATTGCTTCCCATGCATATTTTTCTTACCGGAAATACACATTCATCTCCATTAGTACTTCACTAGACCTTAAAGAGCATCCCTGTCTTTATACAGGGAGCATACTTTTATTTAGGGAATAAACTCAGCTAATTTTTGGTTCCCAAAACAAACATCTTGACATTCTCTGTCGGTTTGCCAGGAATGATTTATTTATAAATTGCCTGTCAATGACTTATGAATGAAACCTCTCAGTTAACACTACTCAACTAATCGGTTAGCTCTTTTCTTCTGAATTTTAACCCTTCACATATATCACACGTGTTCAGAATGTTCAGTGCTTGGTGCATGTGATTAACTGCTAAATTCCAATCTGCTTTGCACTTTGACTGAGCCAGAGACAGACTCACTCAGCTCTTGTGTTCACACAAACATGTTGCCTTGCAATGCCGACATGCCTTGTTGTTGTCAGCTAGTTAAACTCACAAACTTAACAAAATAACACCCATACACCAGAGACTGTTTCATGTATTTCATAACAGTTGTAACAACAGCCACACACTACAGACTCTTTTATGTGCAATATTTGCCCACACAATTTCTGCTCTTCCGTGTCAGTCTCCTACACCAGGGGTTTTCAAACCTGTCCTGGAGGACCCCCAGCCCTGCACATTTTGTATGTCTCCCTTATTTGACACACCCACTTCAGGTCTTGCTGTTTCTACTAATGAGCTGATGAGTTGAATCAGGTTTGTTAGATGAGGGAGACATACAAAATGTGTGGGGCTGGGGGTTCTCCAGGACAAGGTTTGGAAACCCCTGTCCTACACTGTTTACATAATAAACAGTGCAGCGCTTCCGAGTTCTACTTCAGAATGCCGACTCATTATTGGCCATCTCCTACGTCAGCATCAAATGCAGGGGTCGTGCTGATCATGTGAACAGCGTTGGCCAATAGGAGCTGGCGTTCTGACGTAGAACTCTTACACCTAACCTTACCTAACAGTCTACTACAGTCTACTAATGCTATAATGAGAGGTAGTTGACATGCAGTTAGTAAGTTATTTATGGTTAGTAGAATGTCTAAAGTGGACCATTGAAATAAAGTGTTAACCAGATTTTTTCTTTGCACTATCATTTAGTGAATCAGGCGCTAAACCAGCACAGAGAGCACCTGCATATATGCTCACAACTAATTCTTAGTCAGTTCCATTCTTTTTATTGATGTAATTTTATTATAATTATCAGTTACCAATGTGGTAACTAATGTGATCAAATAAGCGAATCATGCAAAATGTGTTTTGTTGGTGTGCCTCCAGGAACAGGGTTGGGAAACACTAAACACCATGATACTATTTGTTCAGTGAGTCAAGTGTACAACCTTACTGATATATTGCAAGTAGTATTCAACTAGTCATGCAATATTTTTTTTTTTTTTTTTGCTTAGAGCTCTATTTGTTTTGTTTAAGTTGATAAAACTCAAGAAATCTTAGTTACTTACAGCTGCTGCAAGTTCAGACACTGAGGAGGTCATGAGCCCATGCACACGTTATGAGTCATTTTAACATACAGTATAGTCATTTCAAAGCAGTTGGTACACGATACAACTGTACTGCCTGGTGAGCCGGCAGCAATTTCATGAGCTTCGTGCTAAACATGGAGTGTTGCCAAGGATATAATTGAAGAAGCCAAGGATATGCCAAGGATATAATTGAAGAACAGAGAATAGCATTGCCATTACATTCTGAGTGTAGTTTTTTATGTGTACACTATAGTGCTGCCTAGAGTAGGCAATGTCATAAGGTTGTATATGATCTAGGAATAGGGGAGAGCATATACGGTGGTCAAATTTAAACCGATTCCTTTATTTTTTCAAAATGTTTAAAGATGACCCAGAGCAAGTCGCTTGTAAGGTACTCTACTTTGCTTGTAATTGCTTTTCACATGATGTAAGCCGCAACCATATGAGCATCAGTGATTTTCATGCAGTTTGTCCTGAGTGGAGAAAAAAAAACAAAACCTCTTATGACAACCAAAATCATAACCACCATAAAAACAGTAATATATTATATTTTATATATATATATATATATATATATATATATATATATAACCAGCAATGCGTGAAATCCGGCATTGTATAGAATGCCTAGGGAATATATAGAATGCATGAAGTTTGTAGGCAAAGTATGAAATGGTTTATATTTCACACATTTCCTAGGCATTCTATTCAATGCCAAAGGGCCAGCCGGCTTGTCGTTCTGTATAATACCTAGGTAATGTATAGAATGCCTAGGAAAAGTATGCAACATAATCACAAAAACCAGACATTTCATACTTTGCCAACAAACTTCACGAATTCCATATATTCCCTAGGCATAAACATAAACATACATAAACACACACAAAGAATTGCTGTTTATGGAGAAGAAATAAACGGCACTTCTAAAATGATGTCATGGGAACTCATACACACACACACACACAAAGAATTGCTAATTTTAATTCATGACAACTTAAGTTCAGTAATGACTATAACTTCAAATAATTAATTCAATCTTCTTTTTTTTTCTTTCTTTTTTTTTTGCATGGCAGTAATCTTTATGGAGAAGAAATGAACGGCGCTTCTAAAATGAGTTTCCATGACACCAGAGAGGAGGGTGATGTTGTTCACTCCCAGAGATCAGGATCTCCAGAGCCCAGCTGTGTGTCTATGAAGAGTGATGGAGCAGTAGCCTCTGATCCTGTGTGAGTACAAACATGTAGTTGGTGATTGAACTGCTGCAGTGAAATGAGGGTAAGACATTCAGTAACAAAGAATGAACCCATAGAGATGAACTGAATTACAATATTTTACATTTAGTGTCATTTTAAGAATAAAGATCGTTCCAGCTGACCTAAAATAGTTTCTGCTTAAAAATATTTTGGACCTATATTAAAGTTGTCTATTGTGTCTCAACTGGTTTTGATAATGACACACATGGCTTTTCCAGAAGATCTTTCTGCTCATGCTCTTATTCATTCTTTGTGTTGTTCTTGTTTCTGCTGTGTGAATAGAGATGATCGGACTAGAGACCTGCAGCCTGATTCTCACCAACCAGTAGATGATGAACTACAGAGAGTCAAAGACCAACACAAAACCAGCATGAAAAATAAGTATGAGAGCTTATTTAAGAGCCTCAATCTACAAGAGAATCAAACCTTCCTGAAAAGGATCTATACACAGCCTTACATCATAGAGGATGAGAGTGAAGGAGTGAATGAAGAACATGAGGTTTTACACATGGAGAGAACAGCCAGAACACAACACTCACAAGACAATGCAATCTACTGCAATGACATCTTCAAAGCTTCACTTGAACCAGGATGTGAGGAGAAAGACAAAATCAAGGCTGTTCTTACTAAAGGCATTGCTGGAATTGGAAAAACCGTCTCTGTTGCGAAGTTCGTTCTGGACTGGGCTGAGGGAAAAGCCAATCAGGATGTAGATTTCATGTTTGTTCTTCCATTTCGAGAGCTGAACTTGATTGGAGATCATCAGTACAGTCTTGACAGACTTCTGTTGGACTTTCATCCTGAACTTAAAGATCTGGACTCAAAGATTTATGAGGAGTGTAAAGTTGTGTTCATCTTTGATGGTCTGGATGAAAGCAGAATTACACTAATGTTTTCAGACAGTGAGATTTTTTCCGATGTGATTGAGACTTCATCAGTGGGTGTGTTGATATCAAACCTCATGAAAGGAGAGCTGCTTCCCTCTGCTCTCATCTGGATCACATCCAGACCAGCAGCAGCCAATCAGATCCCTTCCAAATACATCAACCGTGTGACAGAAATTCAGGGATTCGATGAGCCTCAGAAGGAGGAATATTTCAGGAAGAGAATCAGTGATGAGCATCAAGCCAACAAAATCATCTCACACATCAGAAGAGCAAGAAGCCTCCACATCATGTGCAACATACCTGTCTTCTGCTGGATCTCGTCTACTGTGTTTCAAAACATCCTGAAACAAGATGACAGTACAGTAATCCCTCAAACTCTGACTGAAATGTACATCCAGTTCCTGCGGATTCAGATCAACATGAAGAATCAGAAGTATGAAGAGAGAGATCCAGAAAAACTCCTGCAGTCCAACAGAAAAATGATTGTAAAACTTGGTGAACTGGCTTTCAAACAGCTGATGAAGGGCAATGTGATGTTCTATGAGGAGGACCTGAGAGAGAGTGGCATAGATGTCACTGACACCTCAGTGTATTCTGGGATTTGCACTGAGATGTTTAAGGAGGAATCTGTGATTCATCAGAAGAAAGTCTACAGCTTCATACATCTAAGCTTTCAGGAGTTTCTAGCCGCTTTCTATGTGTTTTACTCCCATCTAATGAAAAACATGGAACCATTGCATTGCTTTCTGGATGATAAACATAAGAGGTACAGATCTAAGAAAATATCGCTGTATGAACTACTGATATTAGCAGTTAATAAATCCCTTTGGAGTAAAACTGGACACCTGGATCTGTTCCTGCGGTTCCTTCTGGGTGTCTCATTGGAGTCCAATCAGAGAATCTTACAGGATCTACTGGCAAACACAGAGTACAGCTCCAAGACCATCAAGGGATTCACACGGCACATTGAAAATAGAATCAAGGACTATTTCTGTGTTTCAGCAGACAAATCCATTAATCTGTTCCTCTGTTTGCTGGAAATGAATGATCAGACTCTGTCCAGAGAGATTCAGGAGTTTGTGAAATCAGATAAAGAGGTGTATCTCTCTCCTTCATTTTGCTCAGCAGTAGCTCACATGATTCAGATGTCAGAGGAGGTGCTGGATGAGTTTGATCACATGAAATATAACACACCAGACGATGGTAGATGGAGAATGATACCAGCTGTGATAAACTGCAGAAAAGCTCTGTGAGTATTCATTGATGTCATCACATAAGAAACAGATCTGTCTGTAGTTGAGACTTAAACTTAAGCACATTGAACAGTAGACAGCAGAAACACAGCTTTGTGGAAAACATGTTTTCAACCACCTCACATTCAGAACAAAGTATTCAAACAAAGTATTATTTAGTAGTCAGAAGACATTTTCTTCAAAGAAATACAATGTCTCAACAGGCAAAATATGATATAGAGCTGCAAAAAAGCCAAAGACATCCTGTTATTCACAAAGAAGTTTTGAGGCAAATTGGGAGAATATTGAATAAACAACATGTAAACAACATGTGATGAGAAATGATATTTGAACACATCAAAATCCTCAGTGTTAAATGAACACTGTTTAGTGTTTATATAATCCACTCTACAGAGTGTTAAAATAACACTGAAGCAGTTGAAGTTAATAAGATAATTAAGCGACTATGTCATGATTGAGCATTAGTGATGAACACCTGCAGTTAACAAGGAGAATGTCTGAAGGATAGAGAAAAAACTACAGAAAAAAGGAAGATAAAAGCAGAAACACAACTACAACTGACTTACAGCCACACAGACTTAGACGAAATCAACTACAAATAAAAGAACACTTTAAATCTCTCAAGATCTCACCAGAGGATGATTAAACAACTCCCCCCAAAAAGCATTACCATCTTCACTTATTACATACCAATTTAACTTTAATTCTTTGATATGTCTACAAATGTTTTTATTGAGAATTAGCAGAGGCTTAGCTCTAACTAATATTGATGTTTTATTGAAAATGTTTCATTTGAAGTCACCATTATAGTGATCAGTGTTTGTGCATATGGTTGGTGCTGGTAGAGCAGAAGTCTGTTGTCAGCTCTTCTACCTCTGTATCTCCAAATTCTGTCAAAACTGATAAAAACAAATAGATAATTCCCATAAATAAATATAGCTGGGTTGCAGAACAACAATGCTTCATAGCATTCAGTACTATAAAACTATTTTAATGATGTTAAGACTTAATGCCCAGCTTTGGAAATTTGATGATTGCTACTACAAGAAATATTCCACAACAGGCATCAGTAAACCTGCTTGTTGTGCTCTGTATCAACTGGTCAGTCAATTGAGTGTTGTAACCTGGACTTCAGTCGACTTTGTGTGACAGGGAATCCCTTCAAAACAATTGGTTGCCTGCATTGTTTTGGGCTTGAATCCAGGTGTATATAAAAGGGTGGTGGCATATTTATAATTACAGAATGTGTACCTGCTACATACAGTAGGTGCTTGATGATGCCCGGTAGGGCTGCATGATATATCGTTTTAGCTTCAAAATCACGATGTGTGCATCCACGAAAGTCACATTGGAGGATGTGCGATGTCTTGTGGGGATCGTTAATCCGTACAGATCCGACACCATGGTTCAAAACGATTCTCCGATTTAATTGCAAAGTTTGATCATCATACAATGAAAGTTTATCATTTGAACGTGTCCTGTCAGTTTAAACATGCAAGCGATTTTAAACCATTTGAGGGCACAAAGATGTGAAACACACACAGAGCCGCGCAGATGTATATGCCTAATATTCCTGCTGTTCTCTGTCATAAATGTTAATAATAAAACAACAAAAGACACAGACAAAAAAACACTTTTGTAGTTTTAACACAGGTTAATTATATTTAATTTATACAGTGAAGACTATGCAGTGTTATTTTACATTTGATTATTCAATTTCTGTTTTTGAATAATGTTAAGACTTACCTGACAAATATAAAACACAATTTATTTAATTTGTATCTTTGTTCTATTATATTTATCTATGCTTATAATTTGTTCATTATTTTCACTCACCTACAAAATCACCCCAATGATTCTAGAATGATTAAATCTTTCCAACTAGAGCTATTCAAGTCATTTGGTGAATTTTTTTCATATCGCAATATATATCACAGAAAAACAAAATATCGCAACGTCAGTTTTTTCCAATATCGTGCAGCCCTAATGCCCGGATAGCTCCTGTGAAAATGGCTCTTACTGGATGTGCTACCCTGTAAGCGAGTCCACCGATGGCAAGTTGGAAGAACCCAAGTGCAGTTTTATTGACATGAAAAGAACTTAAACAAAACCTAATGTTAAAGACCTAAACTTGAACATCGCTTGGCTTAACTTGGCAATAAGCATAAAATCAAACCAATGAGAACATGTCATGAAACAAAGAGGCACATGACAGGATCACATGAGGGCAAAGAAGTCACATGACAAGGAACCAGGAAAATGAGTGAAAATGCAAAAAAAAACCCAAAAACATATGAAACTTAAACTTGTATGGGTAATATACCCATATATAAGTGAAGTTAAGTGAAGTAAAAGACAGTGGGCCTTCCTTCTGACACAATGTACACCCCACCACCACCATCAATTCCAATACCACAGCAAACTTAACCTAATAAAAGGTTCCTAAGCAACTTTTGAAATAAATCATCAGTAATAAAATAATGAAAAGAAAAAAGCAAATTACAAGCAATAGGAAAAATAAACACAGTAGAACAAAGACACAAATTAAATGGAAATAAAGTAACTAATGTGCTTTAATGTTTTCGGGTAGATCTAGCCTAGTATTTAAGAAATACTATAGAAATTGAAGTCATCAAATACATTAAATATATATATATATATATCCAATATTATATATTTGATATTCAATATTTTTTCATATCGAAGTTGAGCGTGACACTCAAGCGAGCCTGAAGCTCAACTTCCATAGGAATAAACTGAATGCGCTCGCTCTGCGCCAGTGGACATGCACTGTCAGAAATACCTGTATTCTGCTTGTTTTCATTTCCTCTCACACACAAACCACTCGAACCTTACATAAAATGTTTCATACGGTTTGGAAAGGCTAGAGTGAATTACATTCACGGACAGCTTGCAGTTTGCGGTCTCGCCTGCCAGTAGGCCTGTTTTCCTTACAAATGGTCTATGAAGGCATCGTTGTCGTTTGGAATGCTGTGCGCTTATATATTAAAAATATGAAACTCACTGACAGAAGGCTGCTTTCTATTTTAAAATGCCCATGTGTGCTTTGTGAAGAGCGCTCGCGCATGCAGCTGTGTGCGACTCAGTTTAATTGATTAAATATACTTGCATCTTAAAATGCTTTTATGACATGAAATTAATGCAAACAGTCAGTTATGTCTTAAAAATTAAAATCAAGTTTTTAATGTTGTTTATATGTCTGTGGTGTTTTAATATGCTTTAAAACAAACCATGTGCAAATTCATATGTCAACACCATTGTATTTTCTCCTTAAAACTGCAGTCTCAATTCCACGGTTTGAAATCGCTGATGTCTGTGATGTCACAAACTACCTTGTAACCAATCACTTCAACATGCTGGTGGGCTTTAGCATATCATTAACAGTGAACTAGTAGGGGAGTCTTGAGAGAAGCCAGGTTATCCCGGTATATTTTTTCTACTGATATGACAAATCATGTAGATTTAGCAATATGGCGGGTGTATGATGTATATTACGATGTTATGATGAACTATATGCCTTTCTCTACTGGCGTTCTGAGTTGTCCGAAGCGTTTGTAAGGATACTGATTGTTAGAAGGCAGCTGTCTGACTCTGACAAGGTGAACAGGAACATAGTTAGGGCCAGAGCACCGATGGTGTGAGGACCCTATTGTAATTGCTCGGTCAATTATTCTTCTCTGAAATGAATCACATTTTTGAGGGCCTAAACATGCTAGAAAACTCATGAAACTTTTCACACGCATCAGAAGTGGTGAAAATTTACATCTGATATGGGTTTCAGAATTAGGTGTGGCAAAATGGCTCGATAGTGCCACCTACAAAATTTCAATTAAGCGCCCTTCGCTCTAAGTTTTACATACAAGTATGAAATTCGGTAGACACATGTAACAGCCCAATACCTACAAAAAAGTCCCTGGGTGCAAAATCCGAAAACCCAACAGGAAGTGAGATATTTTGAATTTTTGCCATTTCCAGATGTTGTATTTTAACGAACTCCTCCTAGAGCTTTAATCAGCTCAACGTCATATTTGGTTAGTCTAATCTAAAGGCCTTTGCGATGTTAAGTTTTCGCTGAAGGGTGTGTCCGTGGCGGCCTGACAAAGTGAAACAGGAAATTGTTGTAACTTGGGCATACAATGTCTGATCTGCCCTAAACTTCACATGTTTTATTAGAGTCCTGGCCTGAAGACATCTACATGGCAATATTCAGTAACAGTTATAGCACTACATGCGGGCAACAGGAAATATCGTGTTTTACACTGTGATTAACTCCTCATAGAGATTTAACCAGATCAACATCATATGTTGTCAGTCTAATCTTAAGACATTAGCGATGATAAATTGTGAAGATCTTGAGTTTTCACTGAAGGGCGTGTCCGTGGCGGCCTGACAAAGTTTGATGTTTCACCATGAAACAGGAAGCTGTTGTAACTCAGGCAAACAATGTCCGATCTGCCCCAAACTTCACATGTTTGATAAGAGTCCTGGCCTGAAGACATCTACATACAAATACTCTGTTAGTCATAGCCACCTACTGGCAACAGGAAATGGCATGCTTTACACTGTAATTAACTCCCTGAAACACATTTAAATATGCCACGAAGTACCAAACATGCTAGAAACACGTTAAATCATGCAACACTTGGCTAAGTGCTAATGTGTGTGATTTACGCCACAAAACAGAAAGTTGTCGCAACTCAGGCATACAATATCCGATCTGCTCCAAACTTCATGTTTGATAATATTCCTGGCCTAAAGACATCTACATGGCAATATTCAGTTACAATCAAAGCGCCACCTGTTGGCAGGAGGAAGTGTGGCACATTGAAATGACTTAATTGCCATAATTCTCCTGTATTTACTCACTTACATGCATGTTGCCCACTGTTCAATGTTTTCCTAAGGCCACCGGGTGGCGGTGAGCCTGGGTGTGAGGGCCCTTTCATCGCTGCTTGCAGGTTTAATTTGTGTTTGTAGCTGTTTGATAACATAGTCAAGCAAAATACTCTTAAATATTGAAAGCACTCTTTGTTTATTGGTTGTAATGTTTCGTTGTTCCTCTATATTATTTACTAGGCTACTTGCTTTTATGTAAAATAAGTCTCTGATGTCGCCAGAGTGAGTATGTAAAGTTTTAGCTCAAAATACCCCACAGATAATTTTTAAAGCATGTTAAAATTGCCACTTTTTGGGGTTGAGCAAAAACGTGTGTGCCCTTTAAATGCAAATGAGCTGCTGCACTCGGCCTAAGAGGGCGGAGCTTCAAGAGCTGATTCTCCGGTGTCAGGAGTCAGTCAGGACGCACTATAATGTCAGAAATTGCGAATATGTGCTGCATGGAGATAGAACAGGTATAGTTTAGTTTAACTACGGTTATAACTTATATTGTCTTCTTCCACTATATTAGTACAAGCCTGTTGTACCGGACCCCGTCCGAATGATGGCCATAACTTTACAGATGAGTTTCATGATGTTTATTGTACTTCACACAAAAGATGAAGCGTCCATTTTCACTCTAGAAAATCTCTGTAAGAGCTTAATAATTTCAGGTGGTGCTTAATAAACTGGTAAACTTTATATCCATAAATCAACTCCATTGAACTGTATAAAAAGTGCTCTCTAACTTTTATTACTGCCATATCCAGTATCAATCTGGAGGCTGTAAGCTGGATCACGAACAGTTTGTACTGATACATTCTTGAGTAGTAACTTTTTTCAGCACAACCTCTGTTTTGTATTGTCCCTTTGTATTGACATTCATTCACAAAGCAGTCCGGTGTGAAATGATTCGCGCAGACATAAACGAATTTCGGTAGAATTGAGGGAGCATTTTCTTCAAAAACAAAATTAATCCACCTCGTCTTCAGTGGCTCGGATTTAGAGAGTAAATGGAGAGAGCTATGTGGATTAATCCATCCAGTTACAGAGTCCCTAAAATGCTAGGGAGACATTCTCGTAAGTGCAGCAATGGCGGACTGTGTACAACTCGCTGTGAACTCGCTCAGGGCGGTTCTATGTTAAAACGGCAGTGTCTATCAACATTCGTGGCCAGGGCCTGTGGCTAATGTGATGTCACACTGCCAGGAAGCTGTAAACGGCTTGATCTGAGACACTGCTTATGATTTATGGGGATTAAAAAAAAGGAGTGGGTGGATTTTTATCACTATAGGGTGGTTGTGTACACACACTGCCAACACACATTTATATCCAAACACCATGCAAAAGTGGATTTTGCATAATAGGTCCCCTTTAAAGGAGTAATTTGATATGAAATGCCACCTAGATGGGCTACATTATCTAGTGGTTCCCAAACCTGTTCTGGAGGAACCCCAGCCCTGCACATTTTGTATGTTTCGCTCATATATCACACCTGATTCAACTCATGTGCTCATTAGTAGAGACAGCAAGACCTGAAATGGGTGTGTCAGAAATAGGGAGACGTACAAATTGTGCAGGGCTGGGGGTCCTCCAGGACATGTTAGAGAACCACTGATCTAGACATTATGTTGTTAAGATTGACTTTTAAATTTGTGTTTGATAGATTCAGAACTAAAAATGTATTTAGTTACCACTTGTAGTACACTTGAACCCATCTTTCTTACACTTTTAAATATACTCATCAGACGTAGAAAATACACTTATGAATTATTTAAAATATAAGAATAATATATGATAAATAATGTATTGCCCACATATTTTTATACATTAAATAATCTCAAATGTATTGTAACTATGTTAATATTCCCTTTATATGATGCACTTAACTACATGTTAATGGTGTCTTTCAATAATACTGTCATGTGAAATAAGGAGGATTCAATAGCGAATGCAGTAAATATCAGTTTATTAAGAAAAATCAGTGGTTCGGAGCATGTATCAAACTTCCAAAGTCACGCCCCTCCGTGGTGAACCATTGAAATTTCAAAACACTTATGATGAGGACGTTACAGTAACATTGCTTAATTTGCTTTTTAGACATTTGGATGGAAATGGGACACATGCCAGACTGCCAATCTGGTGGGTTGGATACTTAATTTTTTAACCAATAGGATACAGAGAGTGAGGGTAAATATTATTTTGTCTGACCGGAAAATTCTTCTACAGGGTCTTCTCAATGGTGTGTACTGTCACCTTTATTACTTATTCTTTACACAAATATGTGTCAGAGCAGTTATGACAATAGAACCATCATAAAATATATGCAGTATGCAGATGATTCAATTATTGTTAGTCTGCTTCAGGAGAATGAGACCAGCCATGGCCCAGTTACTGATGATTTTGTACACTGGTGTGAGGAATCTTACCTCCAGCTTAACACTTGTGTGACCTTATGGACATTTTTGTCTTTTTCAGTGTATATATATATATAATTTTGCCTGTGTTAATGCAAACTACAATTTTGGCACAGGTGTGTATTTTTATTGGAATTTTACTATTTCACCCCCATTTCCTTTAAAGGATTAGTTCACTTTCCAATTAAAATTTCATGATAATTTACTCACCCCCATGTCATCCAAGATATTTATGTATTTCTTTCTTCAGTTGAAAAGAAATGAAGGTTTTTAAGGAAAACATTCCATTTAAATGTATGCGCTTTATATAAACAAATGATCACCTTCAAGTGGTTCTGCCAAAACCGCACTTCCGTATTCTTCAGAAAGCTTACGCTGAATGTCCTACACCTTCCCTATTCAACTTACGTAACGAACGCGGTGCCAGTTCCGTTTTTTCCGGATGTGTTTTGCTGTTTAAACACCTTTATAACGATCGCGTTAGTTGAGCCATATGCGCGATGGGCACCGCCATGTTAGTTTGCGCTGCACAGAGAATCGGATCTGTTGGATTTACAACACGTGAATTCATCCACTTCTCCCAAAATACATGAAAGTAAGTAAGTCAGTGAACTGGGGAAGAATAGAGTAAACTTTAAAGTTACTTTCACAATGTGTATCTGATATGAATAAAACTTGTCGTCTAATTATAATGGAAACACTGCATATATGTGATATATGAAAGTGCTGTGCGCGTCCGTCTGTGGTTTAGCGGCAGCCAAAGTGTGCAAGCACATTTGAATTTGGCAGTTGATCACGAGGCGCTGAACGTTCTGATCACACCGGTGTGATCGTATGCATCAAAGGGTTAAGATATCAACATTAAATTTTGAACACAACTTGTTTAGATTTATGGTTTTGATTTTCTAGCATTTTGTCATAAAATGTATATTTTATATAAAATAATGGTTCATAAATAATTTTCATAAATTTAAACCTCTATAACAGTGATCGGCAAAAGGCGGCCCGCGGGCCAAAACTGGCCCGCCAGCAATAATATCTGGCCCGTGCCCACAGCCAGATTATTTTGATAGCGGCTGGTTCTGAAATAGATCTTCGTCTCGTGGTGCCATCTAATGTTATCACCATGTCTACACCAGCCGCAACAGCTAAAAGCTGTCTACACTGAACACGACAAACCGACCGTTGCAAAGCACTTGGACTACGTCAGAAACAGAACGGGGAATCCATTCACTGTTGGGAATATGTTGTCGCGTGACTCGTGTCACACCGCACCACATCCAGTGTAGACAATATTACTGATTATAATGGGTTCTATTATCATTTGACGCGTCACATCGTGCCGCTCGCATCCGGTGTAGACACAGTGTTATATTCTTTGAAAACAGCGACAACTTCGTTGCAGATGAGACACACCGGCTTTGCATTCACAAAACTAGGTAGGATGAATGCATAGCTGTCTTTCCATTCTTCTTTGTATGCCCTATTTTCACTGTCAACTTTACTCTTTAGACTCTTCTTTGATAGTGCAATTTTCTCTCACCAGCTAGTTTAACCCTCTGGGGTCTGAGGATTTTTGGGCCCTGGAGAAGTTTTGACATGCCCTGACATTTGTGCTTTTTTCAGTTGTTCATAAACATATTAATGACAAAAATGTCATTACACTGTATTCAGCACAAACTAGGCTACCATAATATGTGAGGAACATGTATTTACATGTTTGTTTTTTTGAAGGAATAACGTTTATGCGTGGTTATTGAAAAAACAAAAAACTGAAGTCACTGAAATAAGACCAAAAAAATACATTAAATCTGTGTTCACAAGACTTCTGGGTATTGGAGGTTGTAGACTAGAGTTTTTGCTTCAAAATGATGTAAAAATTATCCTGCCTACTCGTTCATATAAAACAATATAGATATTTAAATTTTGTAAGACACTTTTTGTCAAGAAACACAGTATGCGTGGAGGTGTGAATCATCATGAATAATGCTGTGATTCACACCTGAGAAGACAAAGGATTCGAATAATGACCTCTAATGACCTGCATAACAATGAGCTCTTTCAGTCAGGTAGGCTATGTGAAAAAACCCTCTGTGAACATGTCTCAAGCTCATCATGGATCAAACATACAGAAAAAACAGCAATACTGTGAAATATTATTACAATTTAAAATAATGGTTTTCTATTATATACTTTAAAATAAAATGTATTTCTGTGATGCAAAGCGTCTGAACATTCATGTTACCACTATGGCATTTCATATAGCCTTTTAGCTTAAAAACATGCACATTTGGAGAAATATTGATGGATTCTCATGTTTATGTCAATTTTCTATACAGAGGAGTAATATTTATTCAATATTTATTGTCATCACTATGAGCACTGGATACTGTGTTTTCAATTCATACTTGCAGCCGGAAGGCGCTCTGTACACCTTTAGTCCACAAATTACTCTAAAGAAGAACAGGCATACCATGTGACTTTCCAGGAACTAACAGAGGCTTCCAGAGATCACTAATCATGCTTATAACATACAGATAAACACTTTTCAAGACAATAAATACACGATTGAGACGATGTATACATGTATTGCCTCAGAATTTGCGTCTGAATAGCGCTCGCTCCGTGGGTGTGGCCGCATTAGCGGATAATGAGCTGAATCACAGGCGTCTGACATGGCTCTCTTTTCATACAGATTACATAAACAGAGAATTTTTGTTTTCGATTTGACTTACACGATTTAAAACCTGACATTTCAACGTTTCTTTAGACATAAGTCTCATTTTTTTGTGATTAGTATTCACTAAGTGACAGTTCATTTTCTGAGAACGGTCAGATTGGACATTCAGAGGGAGACGACAGATCACGCATCATGTTAGTTTTCTTTATTTTGCAAAAAGCACAACATTTTGTTTTTACTCTGAGTGTACACAAATAAAAGAAGATATTTCACAGATTAAAATGGTGTATAACTCTTAATTGTATGTGCAACATTGACAGAGTATTTTGAGTCTCTTTCACACTGGTAAGAAAAAAACCGAGGTGGTATCGCCGGCAATACCTCTGACTCGAGGGAGTTAAATGTTAACATCACTCTGCACACAACGTAATAGCATACCTCCAGCAGGCAAACAATTAAAAAAAATGTAGTACAGTTTAGTACATGAGGATGCCAAGGAATAATTCTGAGTGTAAAAGTAGGCTACGTCAAATAATTATTACAATAAGTTAGGCTCCATTGTGTAACAAGCAAATTAAAATGAGACACATTTATTATTCACAGTATGGAAAGAGGAAATAAAACATTGTTCGTTAAGAGCATAACTCAAACATGCCATTAATGGGCTTATTCAAGACCTCTTTTATTTTTTTAGTTATTTTTATCCATTCCGCATCTCCCAAATATGTGTGTTTTAGCAAGGCGGTCTGTGTTGCACCCGGACACTGCCACACAAATGTGGCTTTTTGTTAATGGCTGTCCTACTACAGGATTTAACACAGAATAACAGCTCAATACCAGTTACAAAAGACACTGCAACAGTCTTTCACAGGCAATTCTAGTTGCATTTTTAATCAATTAATTTAAATTATCCTTTGACTATGTTCTGGCCCGCCATCTAGTGGCGAATTTTTTTTGGCCCGATGCCAAACATAATTGCCAACCCCTGCTGTATAATTTTTTTTTTTTTTTGGTTTCACTTTTTAAACTTTTTTTTTTTTTTTACTTCAATAATCTGCCAAGGGTCTTATTTAAATTGACACCAAACTTAAGTCTGTGCTCTCAAGCTTCAGATTTATATGACAGTTTTTTGACACTGACTATTTTGTCCACTATGGACCTATGTTAGGAGGAACACTCACATGAATGAAACTACTTTAATTAAAGGCCAGACTATTGAGCATGTACAATCCTATAAATACCTTGGGACTATTATTGATGGAAAATTGAACTTTGAATCTAATTGTGCAGCCATGTGTAAAAAGATCACCAGTGCTTATATTAAGGAAACAATCATATTTTCATATTGACTGAATGATAATGACTATGTTTTAACATGCTTTTATTGAATCAGTTTTGTCCTTTTCCTTGGTGGTCAATTGGTTGGTGAGTCACAGTTGTATCCAGCATCCCTGTATATTAGACAGTTGCAGATTATGACTACTTCTATTTTTAATGATGACTCACACCCTTTGCACAATGAACTTCAGCTTCTTCCCTCTGAATGGAGGTTTTTAGTCTTAAGGTGCACAATATAGCAGTTTAAAATCAGCTTTTGTTCCTGCTGTTTTAACTGTGTTGAATAAGCTGTAGGGGTATTATATGTGTGTGTGTGTGTATATATATATATATGTATATATATAAATGTATATATTTACCATTCAAGAGGTAGCATAAAATATAGTTATATAGAGTCTTGAGCACATGTTATTATTATTTTGTTGTGTGTGTTTTTAATGTGTTAATGTGCTTGTAGAGAATGGAACCCATTATCATATCATTTTACTGCAAAACAAATTTACCTGCAGGTATGAAGTAAACTAACCTAACCTAATTATTTCATCCTGTGTTATAGACTTGCTGGATGTCATCTCTCTGATCAGCATTGTGCAATTTTGTCTTCAGTTCTACAATCATCTAACTCCCATCTTAGAGAGCTCAACCTGAGTTTCAATTATCTACAGGATTCAGGAGTGAAGCTGCTCTCTGTTGGACTGAAGAGTTCACTCTGTCAACTGAACATACTGAGGTTTGACTTTCACAATTAAACCCTTTTACACATTAAACCAAGTAAATTGCCGTATTGGGGTGGCACAGTGGCTCAGTGGGAAGCACCACAGGTCTGTGTGTACGTAAGTGTGTCAGCCCTCCATCCAGGGAGTTACAGCCTGAGATGCTGTGATAGGCTCCAGCATTCCAGCAACCCTACGTTTAGAAAACAAATGGAAGGATGAAATTTGCTAGATCTACTTTTCTGGTAAATGTACCACATTTGTTGTTCACATAAGCAGTGGTTTTAAAGGGATTGTGAATTAATAAATCAAATTTTCCTTGATCTTGTAACATGTAAGATGTCATTGTACTATAAAAACATTTTGTAAGTTTCGGAAATCAAAACTTCCTCATTATGGGGCATTCACACTAGACGCGACTTGCGCGAATAAATCGCGCTGTTTGCGCGTAGTTGGACGCTTGAACATTTTGAGTTTACTCGCTTCATCCGCGTGGGGAATTCGCGTCATGAGAGGGGCTTCTGCCAGGCGGCTCGTCTCATTTCTGCACACTTCCTCTGAATAAACACATCAACTCGTCAGCAGAAAGTAGTTGTAAAATATGGCGAATAAGCTCAATTTGCCGGCTTTAGCTAGCTTGTAGTTTCAATATGTGTGTATGTATATATATATATATATAAATAGCTCAAATTGAGCGTTTTTTACAACTTACTAGATTGTCCGACCTCTTCACTCACTTTCTTCCAAGCAAGATCCTTTTTATTCCTGTTTCTATAAAAGTATGAAGATGTATCGTACAGCGACGATGATTTTGTGTGTCGAATCCGCAGTTCGGAGCACCAAAGTCACGTGATTTCAGCAGTTTGGCGGTTTGACACGCGATCCGACACGCTGATTCATTACACTCCGAAGCATCATGAAACAGTGTTTTGAAATCGGCCATCACTAAATAAGTCGTTATTTTGTTTTTTTTGGCGCACCAAAAATATTCTTGTCGCTTTATAATATTAATATTGAACCATTGTACTCACATGAACTGATTTAAATATGTTTTTAATACCTTTATGGATCTTGAGAGAGGAAATGTCATTGCTCCCTATGTAGGCCTCACTGAGCCATCGGATTTAAACAAAAATATCTCAATTTGCGTTGAGAAGATGAACAAAGGTCTTACGGGTGTGGAACGGCATGAGCAATAAATAATAAATGTAATAAATGACAGAATTTTCATTTTTGGGTGAACTAACCCTTTAATTTGGAGAGTAACTGTGACATTATTACAATATAAAAATATAAAAAACTCAGATGATTTTACTCGTGATAGCAGAAAAATTTTTCAGATTAATTAGTTAATTTTTTAATCGATTGACAGCTGTGATTTTTACCCAGAATAGGGTGGTGTGAGCATTATTGAGCACTAAAAACACATCATGTCGGTTTCATTCATAATGGAAGCCGGAGGGCGCCCTCACACAGAAAGTCCAATATGCCTCACAGAAGTAATATAACTTGTGATGTTCCAGAAAATCCCTAATATGGACAAAGGCATCCAGCTATTGCTGTAGCTGAATAAAAAAAAAAAGATAGAAACGCTTTGATTAAATCTGAAGACAATAAAACACACGACTGTGACATTATATGGTTTATCTGTGTTCTTCAAGCCATTTTGGGTATTTTCATAAGAATAAAGCGTGTATATATATATATATATATATATATATATATATATATATAATATGCATCAATGCAATGCTAATCAACATAGCATTAATTAAAGTGTACAATACTACAAAATAATATACTGCCTTATTCTGTGATAAGCCACTTCAGATCCCAAATGGAAGGGAGTTTGGAGTAAAAACACATTTTGCTTTTCAAATGCACATCGTAAGTGACTCAAACTCACAGCGCTTGCAGAGATGGAGCAGCATTTACTGGACCGATCGATCTGCTCTGATCACACTGCTGTGTCTCACTATGAAACATTATTGTTTAGCACATCATAAACATCTACGTTTGAGCAGATATTCATGAACACAATACACCATGTGCAGAATTATTAGGCAAGTAGATTTTCATATATATTTTTTTCCAAGCACATTTTACCAATTCCAAAACACATCAATCTTAAATACAAAATATAATTTATGTGTTATATAATTGTTCATGAAGGCTGGAAATGAAAAACGCCTTAGATTCAGGTGTGCATAATTATTAGGCAGGTTTACTTTTACAGGCAAAATGAGCCAAAAAAGAGATTTAACTCAGAATGAAATGTCAAAAATTATTAAATGCTCATGAGAAGCATGCATTACTAATGCAATACTAGAAATTGCAAAGTTAATGCATGCCCAATGGACAGCAAAACGCATGGTATTAGATCAGTCATTAAAAGATATTATTTCTTGCATGAATTGTTCATCCAGCCTGCATTATGTATTACCTAACTCTTTTCTCAAAAAGGAATTGTTCCTGACTGTCAAATATTCAGCCCTTATTGAATAAAACAACCTTTATCCATAGTTGCCACAACAATATAGGCTGATCTTTAAACTTCCATTTATTACGAAGGTTCTTGATAAAGTTGTGGAATTACAGCTCCTACATGAGAGAATTAATATCTTTGATAAATTTCAATCAGGTCATCTATTCTTCACCTTTTCTGTTTGCTTTGTATATGCTTCCCTTGGGTCAATTGATTCAACATTTTAAGTGCATCTCTTATCATTTTTATGCTGATGACTCACAGCTTTATCCTTCTTTGAAAGAAAATTAAATCAGTATGCTTGATATTCTTTTTAAATTATGTATTAGCCATTAAGGACTGGATGTATGAAAAATTTTCTACAGTTTAATTCAGATAAAGCTGAAACTTCTGTAATTGGTCCACATGATATTGCGAATTCGATTAAGCTATATCTTGACTTACTGGAGCGTAATATGAGAAAAGCATCCAGGAATTTAGGTGTTGTTTTTGTAAATCTGCATGTTAAAAAGTAGTTCAAAGCTGTTGTATCAGTTAAAGGGACTATGTGTAAGAATTTTTTTTTTTTTACTAATCACTTTTTTATTACCAATGTGTGAACAGCCTGTAACGAAACTTATGAGACTTTCCTTGGTCATCTATGAAGGCCTGTAGACAGATTTTTATGTGAAAGACTCAGGACATTTTTCCAGGAAAATCAAAATGATGTGATGTTTATGTATGTTCCTGAGAGCTTCTGATGTCTATATTGCTTATTGCACTGTGTGACACAATTGTCATGCACAGAAAACAGAAAACTTTACTTTAACCATCTATCTGTCATCCTCTTTTGCAGACTTGCTGGATGTGGTCTGTCTAATCATAGCTGTGAAAATTTGTCTTCAGCTCTTCAATCAAACTCCCATCTCAGAGAGCTGGACCTGAGCTACAATGGCCTACAGGATTCAGGTGTGAAGTTGCTCTTTGTTGGACTGAAGAGTTCGCACTGTGAACTGAACACACTAAGGTTTGAATTTCACTATTTCTTATTCACTGGGCCTCTATTATCAATCTAACATAGAAACGAGCGCAGATCTGAGCACAGAAATCATCTTACGACAGGGTTCACATGTGATCATACATTGATAAATGTGGTATCCAGAACAGAGCAAGAAAGAAAAATTAGTAGCTTAAAATTATATATTAGATTATAGTGGCATTCAGTATAAACAACATACAAATGTCAAGCCAAAATGAATTTATTTAAAGTGAAACTAAAATGGCAATGGGCACATACGACTCTCATTCGGCAAGAATCCAAATGTTTCCATATTTACCATGTAACATTTGGTTGCTAAACTATGTTCATTATGAAAACAAGATTTTGTACTCCATTCCTGTTCCAATATCCACGTAAAACATCATCCTTCACATCCACAAAAAATGTGGTTGGGCGCTGGGCACGCTGATTTTACAGCGGACCATTTAATATAAGCAGTAAACTTTTATGTTTGGATGACTGCATTTTAGTTTGAGGATGAATGGCTGAAATGTCAGCAAGGCTAGAACTGATGTTGTGTGTTCGGCACTGTGCGTGTGAGGTGCCTGCGCGATCAGTTCGATTTAATAAAATAAAGATATGAAGAAAACCAATACAGTGCATTAGTGTCACAAAAACGGGCATAGCCTATACTACTTGTCGCAGTTTTTTGGTTAATCTGTTAATTATTTACGTGAAATGTGTTTTGTGTACTCCTATTTATTTTATTTATTTTATATACTTAATTTCATTCTGTTTTTATCAGTTCACAGAAGCGCCACAGGTGCATGGTGACGATGTGTGAAACCTCATGTTCTGTTTATGCTGCTATTTGCGCTTGTAAAGCTAAAGCCCAGGGGGAAAAAAACTTTGAACTTTGAAAATTTGTGGTACTTTTAATGGGTCACATACACCCATCTATTCCAATTTAATTTAAATTTGACATTCTAATCTTGTCGTTTAATTGTTAATAATCGATTAATGATTGATTAATGAGTGTCGGTTGTCAGTCAGGAAAATAATCTAAATGAATAAAATGCTCTCATTACAATTCTCCACCAGATTTACTATGCTATAAGTTGACGTTAACTCAAAAACTTGCATACACAAGTCGAAACCTCACCTGAGATTTGATCGTAGCTGCCGCTCATGTCCATATTGATGAATTCCAAGTTTTGCATGGAAACTACCGTACGCCCAATTTTCTGTCATACGTTTGTTCTGTAAATGAGGGCCACTATGTTCAATGAATAGATGTTTTTTGGTGAAAGTCAACACCTTCCTCCAGGCATACATTGCCCAGTTTGGGTTAGGAAGGTCGAAGAAATGCACTGGCCGACGGATGTTTCTGAAAGGGCAGACATACTCTCCTTTGTTCTCATCCTCCTAATTTGAATTAAAACAGCATCCTTTTATGGCTAAATTATGGTTAAATTTACAAATCATGATTAAATTTACATAAACATTACACTTTCTGTTTACTAGAATTACATTCATAAGTCTATTTCTACGTACCCCGTATGGTTTGAGTTTCAGTACTTGTTCCAAGTACAAGGTTAGTACAACCTCTATTCAAGAACTAGTCTCCTTAGGGTTATCTCAAGCAAATAATGCCCCTGTGAGGGTTAATTTTGTGATTGTCCCAGGGCTAATTTCACAAACTCATATGGTTTGGGGCCAATATGACCCCAAGGGAATTTTACTTAGTTAAAAAACACGGTTCCCTTCATCTCAGTTGCATACAATTTTCTGACATTTTCCACATCTATCTACACACAGAAAACCTGGGCTTAATTTATTTATAATAAAATTAATTTCTTATTCTGAAGTTAATTATTTTTGTCCATTAGGATTATTTAAATAAATATGTGATTACAATCAAGTATTGTCTTTTAGTGGCAACTTATGTGCCATTATTGCAAAAACAAGACACTTCAAAAGACCTCAAACAACAACAAAAAATTCTAACAAGAATACTTAATGTATTTTACTATATATATATATATATATATATATATATATATATATATATATATATATGAATAGTTAGCCACATCCAGAAAAATGAATGGATCTCTATTGGCCTCTGCTGGATGTATATGGTAATTACTCTTTTTTTCCCCCTAAAACTGTATTTCCTACAGATTTTTCTCTAACCAGCAAATGTCAGAATTCTGCATCTAACACCTAGCTCAATATCCAGAAACAACTATTTAATTTTTATCATCAAAGTGATTTTTCATAAAAATGTGATATTTAATTTGCATGTTAATGGTGTAGTTGAGGATTTTTGCAGTAAATAGGTTAAAAAAAGTACTTTAAATCCCCCAAAACACAGCATATATGTATAGATGAGAAGTAAATGAAAAGAAAAATGATATAAAATTGTTATTATTAAAATGTATATTTTTTTATACATTTCCTCTATAAATGTTTGGAGTCATACTGGCCCCCAAACACCATGAGTGTAAACAGGAAACAATGAGAATATGAGGGTTAAATTCATATCAAAACACTCTACAAATAATTCTTGTTCTGTTCAATAGTCAAAGAACATAGGCATAAAAAAGGCGCTACTTGCGTGTGAAACAGGCCTTACAGCCACACAGCCCTAGATGAATTTGACTGAAAATAAAATCAATTACATTTCTCAAGATCACACCACAGGATGCTTAACTTTAAAAACAGTCTTTTTAATGAATTTTAACAGTTATTTCAACTAATTTTCATTTTAACAGTAATATTAAAACAATCTTAAGACAGGTCATAACTGTAAATGTTAGAATGTGTCCAAGTCATTTAATGGTTGTTGTGACAGGAGTTAATTATTTCTTTCTTTATTGTTCTGTTTAGATTGGTCTTCTGTAATCTCACTGGTCAGTGCTGTGAAAGTTTGTCTTCAGCCCTACAATCTTCAAATTCCTGCTTGAGAGAGCTGGACCTGAGTAACAATGACCTGCAGAATTCAGGAGTAAAGCTACTTTCTGTGGGACTGAAGAGTTCACATTGTCAACTGAACGTACTGAGGTATTAAGAACACAAATAAAGATTTACTCTCTTTTACTTTCCTTCTGGTTTGAATTGGGAGATTTGTCTCAGTGAGGGGAAATTTAAATAGACTTTTCTATTGTCTCTCTTTTTTTCTTTTGAGTGCAATTAATATTTAATTTAGAAACAAATTTTAGGGTGTTTTCACACCTGTAAATCGATTGCATTGCTCCAAAACAGGGACTTAATTTGTTACAATGTTGCCTTTTCTTCTTGGTTCGGTTTGCTTTCACAAGGCATTTTTTCAAAGCGTACCAAAATGTGTTTATGCAAGTCACATGCGTGTACAACTGTCCCCTTATTGGTAAGAGTTTCCTCTGCACCATCCATCAAGATTATTGACAAGTTCGCTTCATGAGCTTATTTTTTTTTTTAACTGTCAAGACACACGCAAACACTATACGAATGTAGCCGTCGTTCCCACTGTTAAATTATATACTACATTTGTATTAATTCAAGAACGCTCTTTCTGTATCTCCCAGTGCTGTCTTGTAGGCTAACTGTGTCAAGACACAAACACTATACAAATGTTATAATGCAGCAGAGTGGGAATCAAGGCTTCGTCAGGACCGCATTCTTGCACGGAGAAGCGCGATTACACAACATTTTAAGATGAAAAGGTGCTTTTTGGTTTTTAACCCTTTAAGACCGGATGGAGCGTCGGCGCTCCCATTTGCGTGTCTCTCTTTAAAAGTCAATAAAAATTGAATCCATATAGGTAGCACAAAAATTCTTTTTGCATACAAAACCAGAGACTTTAAACTTTCATATCAAGCCTCCAACATGCTTCTGTTGTGTTATTTTCACCCTCTAATGAGTCTGAGTAATATGCGTTTACAACAAAAACAGCACAGCCGCTAACGGAATACAAATATGTTTATTTCACGTGCTCATAACTTCATGAAAAATGCACAGATCATAGAAAATGGCACATCAATATTTAAAGCAAATTCTCACGATTAAAATGAATTTGCGGTGATCACAAGATATTACTCATGGAATGATTTAACATACTTGGCTAAAAACATGTCTCTCATCTTTCCGGGATGCAGTGTGTATCCAATGTTCCCGGACCCATCCATGTTCGTTTTCCAACGTGGAATAACACAAAATAGATATCATTTTAAAGCTTAGAATCTCATCTTTTTAATGCATCTAACCATTTTGAAAAACTCCTAAAGAGTGCTGAGAAGTGCCTCTAAACCGGAGTTTACCGCCCGTGGGTGCCACCTGGTTGCGGAAAAAATGAATAACAATTTATTAAACTATACTTAATGCTATCACTACGAAATCTGAACCAGATGCAGCTCACATGCAGGAGAGCATCACCAAAAAAGAATTTTTATCCGATCTTATTGCGTTCCTGAGTTATTCAATGTCAAATAAAAAAAATAAAAAATTATTTGTCTTTTATCAGCTGTTTCTCAGCATGAAAATGTCCAAATGTAATGTAATTTATATTTTCTTAAAATTTAAAAAGTGTTCTATCAAATGATACCTACCTTTTGACTCTCGTTGCTACAGTTTTGGAGTTATGAGTCTTTACTTTTGTGTGTGTCGCTTAGAAGAAAAAACTCTAAAAAAGCCTTCAGGTCTTAAAGGGTTAACTGCAGTAACTAATGTGCTCACTCACAGAATCGGACACTGACTCCGGACACATATAACACATTTCCCATTTTGAAATATGATATTGTTTGGTTTGTTGGTCCATTGGGTCAGATTGCTTTCACACCACAAGCGAACTGCCCCAGAGTTCATTTGCAATCAGGCTGAGACCACCTTGTTCTGGAGGTCTCGGAGCAAATGTTTTGGTGCGGATCCGAGCGCGATTGTCGTCTTCACATATGCCTAAACGAACCAAGCCAAGGGAGAAAACGCACCAGGTTCCGAAACAAACGCTCAGGTGTGAACGCACCCTTAATTTCAGTTTTATTGACCCATTTTCAAAGTTAGTATTCACTTGGTGAATACAGGGATGGCGTCACACCTATGTGTGTGAACGCTCTCTTCGAATTGCTTTGACACGGCATTAGGTGTATCACTCATGCTGGAGTAACAGTGTGGAGCAACATACTGTAAGTAACGATGTTCTGCCGTTCTGCGAACTTGTTGCTTTATGGAGAAATTCGCCATTTTGAATCAAAATGTCATTTATGTTAATCGGGGGGAGTGGGGTAGGCGGAGGTCTGGGTGAAATTGTAAGCACAATAAACCTCACAAGAATTGAAAATACATATAAGACATATATATAGCTTACATTTTACCGTAATGTTCTTGCCTACCTGTGTCAAAAAGTGAAGTAATTGGAATATTTCCATTCTGCAAAACAGCCACTCGCTTCTGCCGACTCATGAACTCACGCGCAACTACACTACAGCTAACGATTTTAAAGAGGCAGCGTTCACTTTTACCTTTAGACGACAAATTTAGATTTTAAATTCAATATTGATTTAAACAGAACTGTTGAGCTAATATACAGTATGTAACGCAAGTACATTGTAAGTAACTGTAATTAAATTATCTAAAAATGAACAGTAATCCCTTACTTTATTTTTTCAGTGGATAAGTAATTTAATTACAGTAACGCGTTACTTAGTAACGCATTACACCCAAGACTGGCCTATTCATTATATTTACTTTAACCTGTTAGCAATGTCTTTATTTTTTAATGTATGTTTAAAATAAATTTGTCTTGAGAAAAAATGTGTTTGAGAAAGTGGATCTCTGTCTACTGTGAACTGCACCGGTTTCTGTGTAAAAGTGATGTCTGATTGACAAACAAATGTCATGTGGACTGTTGGCATGTGTTTGTAGATTGTCTGGCTGCATGGTGACAGAGGAAGGCTGTCGTTATCTGTCTTCAGCTCTGAGTTCAAACCCCTCACACCTGAGAGAGCTGGATCTGAGCTACAATCACCCAGGAGAATCAGGAGTCAAGCTGCTCTCTGATACACTGAACCTTCCAAACTGCACACTGGACAAACTCAAGTATGTTGAATTTATTTACAGTATTTAAATATGAGAACCTTAAAGTGCTGTCAAATGATTCTTTTATTATTTTTTTTTTATTTGTTATAATTATGATTGATTGTACTGTTAAGATGTGCTTTTTAGTGCTGTCAAATCTATAAATTGCATCTAACATAAAAGTTTGTTTACATAATATATGTGTGTAAACACAGGCATATATAATATGTATATATATATATATATATATATATATATATATATATAAATGTAATAATGTGTATACATATTATGTAAACAAACTAATCGATTTGACAGCACTAGTGCTTTTATAATGTTCTTGCTGTATTTGATGTCATTATGATATCATATTCTCAATTTGTTTTTTAACAAACATGAGAGAGAGCAGTACAGTTTTTGACCATCATTCCATATATTGCTGTTTTTATACTAAGAAAAGTGGTTCCTACTGGAAATTTTTAATTAAAGAGCAATCAAAAGGAATAAAATGACTTGGGTACGTTTGTCGCATCAATTTTGTTGCTTATGTATATGGATGGTACATTTTCTTGCTTTACCCAGAGTGCCATTATAGTAAATGTCTAAATCATGCACATGTTCCCTTTTGACTGTGGATTACGCAACATTTCGTCAATAGCTGATGCTATTGGGAAACTCCTTTCTCCAATCTATCCTAAAGCATAATTGAATCAGTCTACTATATTTAATGGGTGCTGGTAGAATGCATGTAGTGACGTCGCCGCTCAGAATTGGTCACTTGTCTGTTGCTTGGCTACCAGTTTCTCTGTAGCTGAGTAAACACAAATTAATAATAGAAATATCTGATCATCCTCCATAATACAGTCATTATTTACATCCCATACCATCTGTAAACTCTTGGTTAACAAAGCAAATGACTGGTGCATTGGTATTACATTACAAAAAGCTCTATTTTCAGCCTCACAGTGGAAAATGAATCCGTATCCACGCTCTTGCATGGACTCATGCAGTTTCTAATTCAATTGAGCTGGAGAATTCCCACCTCTCCTGTGGCTTATTTGTAAATGTGTTTTATCTTGGCCACTACATATAAATTTGTGGGAACGTCATGGCCATGAAAACAGTTATGTTGAGGTAACAACATCAGACCTTGACAAAGGCTTGTTGCTGAAACGTTGGATAATAAAGTATTTGCAAGTAAGTGTGCGGTCAGATCTCATTCATAAGACCATCCTTAAGTCATGGTGGAAACTGACATTGTCCTACAGAATAACATAGCTGATATCTTCACCCTGACAGGCCTGCTCAAGCTCATTTAGAAAAGCTATCCAGTGTTCAGTGTTGTATGATCCAAGAACTTGTCTATGGCCTACCACACCATCTTCACATATAGCTGGACACATTGAGATATTTCCCCCACATTGTCCAGGGACTCAGATGGTTGCCTTTTGTCCAATAAAGTCATGGTAACAATATCCTTATGTCATGGCCATGTGATGTGAATTCATGGCCTCGAGATCCTGTGTGGAGGGAACAAGATTTTTCTTGTGCCCATAAGTTTAATGCGTAAACAAACCTGCATGACCATAGCAAACCGGGATTGTCAGAAATGGATATTATTAGTTTTTTATTGGCTTTGGTACTTTGGTCTACATTTTCAAAACTCTCAGGTCATAGGCGATAGTGCCTTGGGTGCCGAGCCTTTTCTTCATAAATGCAATAAATATTTTGATTTATAGATTTTAATCTGCAATGACATAACTTAAAGGTTAATTTATGTACTGGCAAAATGTATTGAATGATGAAAACTTTGAAGTCAAGTTGAAAATAATGTCCTATCGTCTTCGCTGATAGCCTAAATCTATCTAAATAATCCATCATGTTACTGCATTCATGATCAGATGTACCACTGTATCATTATATGCCATTATTTGCATATATAGATATTTCATTTGTAAAAGACACAATGGGAAATGTGCACATACACAGGCTTCCAGATAGATCAGAGAAAGGAGTTTCTTTCATCTCAGCAACCGGACATCACATGCATAACCAGAGACGCTCCCTCATGTTGATAAATTCTGTGTACAGGTTTAACCTACATTGTGTGGTCCAAATGTCCCCCTGAAGATAGTAAAATCTTGAAATCAGCTACACTGGACCAGCCAACAGTCTGCACATGGAAAACCTTATTAATAAATATGTAAAATGCAAAAAAAAAAAAAAAAAAAAGTGGGGTTAGGTTCAGGTATGGGGATATATTTAGGGTTAGGGGACAGAAAATATACTTAGCCCAGTATAAAAGTTCAAGGGAATACCCCACAAAGATACAAAAACAAATGTGTGTGTGTATACCGACTGTATCAAATATGCAAAATGTGCCACTGTGTTTTTTATAGTGTGGATCATGGAGGAGAGTTCAGGATTACCACAGGACCACACAAATGTATGTATATACACACACATATGCAAACACACGCACCTTTAGTTATACTTGTTGTGTTATTAAGTAAATGTTCTCTCTTCTTGTGTTCAGATGCCTGTGATCTCACACTGGATCCAAACACAGCAAACAATAATCTCATTCTCTCTGAAGAATACAGAAAGGTGACATATGTGGAAGAGTATCAGTCATATCCTGATCATCCAGAGAGATTTGATAAGCGTCCCCATGTTCTGTGTAGAGAGAGTCTGTCTGGACGCTGTTACTGGGAGGCTGAATGGAGTGGATGTGCTGATATATCAGTGGCATATAAAGGAATCGGCAGGAAAGGGAAGTGTGAAGACACTGTGTATGGATTCAATAAAAACTCTTGGTGTCTAGTCTGTCGTGATGACACATTCGATGTCTGGCACAGTCATAAGTGCACTAACACACGTGTCCCTTCAAGCATCTATAAGAGAGCTGGAGTGTATTTGGACGTGTCAGCTGGCACTCTGTCCTTCTACAGTGTTTCTGACACACACACACTCACACACATACACACATACACATCCTCATTCACTGAGCCTGTCTATGCTGGATTTGGGTTCATGGTTCATCCTTACAACTCCTCAGTGTCTGTGTGTCAGATTGAAAAGCCTGTGAGCAACAACACAGATGCCACATGCCCACCTGAATGAAATAAATATTCTCACTTTATATCTTTAACATACAAATTCAAACACACTAATTTATATATGCAGGCTTGTTTATCTTTGCACAAAAGCTGATTTATCTTCCAAATAATGTTTCTTGGACAATTGAACAAGGAATCAGTAGTTATCAATGTCCATATATTTAGAAAAAACAGCATTACAGGGGTATATTTTGTGTAGAACTAGAAAGTGCACTTCTTTCACTTTGTATTTTCTGTGCTTCTGTATTTCCAACAGAGTTAATCAAGCTTTTTTTCCAATCAGTGTCAGAAATTTGAGCATTCCAAGAGAACTTCGCTCTATAGGAGAAATATTGTTTCCTTTGGAAAATTTGTCTGATACATTTACTGTTATAAAAGGAACAATTAATTAGACTGCATCAACTGTCAATATATATATATATGTATATATATATATATATATATATATATATATATATATATATTAGTGGTGGGCATAGATTAATTTTTTTAATCTAGATTAATCTCACTGTAATCTTGGAATTAATCTAGATTAAAATGGCTCATTTGAATTCCGCTGAAGGCATTCAGAATATGTGTGCTACCCAACTAATGACTAAAAGTAAGTCTTTGAGAACGGGTTTCTCAAGCCAGGTGGTGCATTAGACCAGGGGCTCATCTCCTGTTTCCAAAATGCATCACAAACTGCTTGAGAAAGCTGTTCTACTATGATAATTGGTGATGAAAATAAATTATGTTCAATAAGATGTACTTGTGTTTACTAACTGTTTATTCAGTTAAACATGAATTTTGAACTGTAGGCCTACATAAGAGGTCGTGATGAACTGTTTACAGTCAGTAGCTTTGTGTCAATCAGTCCAAGCTCTATTTCTCCTTCTTCCACCAGTCACTCAGGCAGACCAGCTTGTTCACATTTTCTGGTGACAAACTAGATCTCCTCTTCTGCACAATATGGCCTGCTAAAGAAAAAAGTCTCTCGCATGGGACAGTTGTGGCAGGAGTCCCCAAGTATTTACGGGCAATGTGGGCCATCTTACCATAGACAGCAGTGTGCTCCGACCACCACTTCAGTGGACACTGATCTAGACTTGCACTGAGCTCTACCTTGTACATCTCCACAGTATTGTCTTTTGGTGTCTCCTCATCTGATTCTGAGTCTGATCCTATCAGTAGCAGGGCTGTTTTCTTCTTGGGTGGCTCAGGGTTCTCCTCCCCGAGTGGCTGCAGAGCAGGTTCTTCTCCCCTCACCAACTCACTTAGCTTTGCCCACACTGGCTCCCTCTCTGCTCTGGGCAAGCACTTGAGGTCCTTAAATCGTGGATCTAGAGCAGTCGCCACCTTTGAATAAAAAAATAATAATTATTGATTGATGAAAATTTCACTTTCCAAATCCAACCTCCATATTTCTTCATGACTCATTCATCTATTCATTGACCGATCTACTGGCTTAACA
This sequence comes from Ctenopharyngodon idella, assembly GCF_019924925.1. Classification (NCBI taxonomy): domain Eukaryota; kingdom Metazoa; phylum Chordata; class Actinopteri; order Cypriniformes; family Xenocyprididae; genus Ctenopharyngodon; species Ctenopharyngodon idella. Next base: position 18,918,796 of record NC_067223.1, read on the forward strand.
GTCTATAATGGTCAAACAATGCAGTTATCTTCTGGTCAGTCTGACATACCTTAAGCCATTCCAGGTTTATATTCCCCCTCCGCTGGTTGAGGTCCTTGGTGAAGGCAGCCTTGAATCACACAATATAGGCAGGATCATCATCTGAGATCTTCATCGCGTGCTGGAGGTGGCACAGGGCAGGTAGAACCACAGAGCAGGATACATACTTATCCCCAACAAGGAGCTCAGTGATGTACCTACACAGACAGAGACACACACAGACGGAGACAGCAATAAATAATTAATGACTGATTCATTTAACTCAGATTACACATTTTTAAAGTTCTTAATCACATTACATTTAAGGGCACGTGTTTCTTAAGTACAAAGTGACATTTAAAAGAACTTGTATGCCAATTCATGAACACGCTATCTTTGTAGACCATACCTGCATGGCTCCAGCAGTTTTTCTAGCTTTGCCAACTTCTCATATTCAGCCTTTGTTGGGAGGGCCAGATTGTGCTTCTGCTGAGACAGCGTTGTTGGCAGTGCGTCTCTGTTGCGCCTCACGCGCTTGATCATCTCAAGGGTGGAATTCCACCGTGTTGGAACATCTTGCACGAGTGGCTCCTGAACTTGTCCAAGGAAGGCTTGCTGGACATTCAGCTCGTCTGAGTTGGCCGGACTGTGTTTGAAATGTCCGACCACTTTACGGCACTTGGCCAGTGCACCATCAAAACCACCTTCCCGAAGTGACGTTACAATAGCTCTCTGTACAACATGCGCAACACAGGGCAAATGCTCGAATGGCAGTATCCTCCCTGCTGCCACCATATTAGGAGCGCTGTCTGTTCCAATAGTGCTGATTTTGTCAGCTATCCCCCACTGATTAGCGACGTCGAGAAACTGCCTGGCACACGCTTCTGCAAAGTGACGCTCCTCTGTTTTCATCACACCTAACGGACAGACAAAGTACATCAGAATAAGTTCACTACTAGTAGTAAACAACTAGCAATCATCAAGAAGCAAACATAATGTGGTGGTAATTCGTGGTGTCGTGGTAATTAATAGGCTAAGTAATTAAATTAAATTATGTAATTTAAAATTACATAACGTAGCCTACCTAAAGCGAAGGAGTGAAGTTCTCAGCTGGCATCGATAAGGTGTACAGTAACACCGAGGTAGTTATCGTTGTTGACAGATGTCCAATGGTCCCCAGTCAGTGCTACACACCTAAGATGGGTCACCTGTGGCCGCCTGGAGAACAAGCTCGAGCCCATCATCTTCAACCACGCTGATGGGCCGGCAGCTGGTGGCAATCCACTGAGCGAGGAGATTAGTTAGCTTGGCTGATAGAGCTGTGCTGACGGGCTTGCCTCGGTTGCACTCAAACATAGTAGTTTGACGACGACTCTTCCCCTGCGCTACATCAGTGCTTGGCCCGGCATCTTCCGCATTAGCTAAGGGATGCTTTGCGTTTAGGTGGTATTTGAGACTGGAAGAACTCCTACAGTAAACTAATTCCGCATTGCACAAGGTGCAAACAACCTTAGTCTTGTCGAGGTTTCCATTGGGATGCTTCTTAAAAATAAATTTTCCCTGAAGCAAACCCGGCGGCTTCATAGCTGCATCCATGTTAGCATGTCACGTTTGATGTGGTAATTTCATACACAAGGCATACACACAGGTTCGAAGACTCGTTCTCGCCCCCTACAGTGCAATTCGGCTAGGTATACATCCGCGCTAAAATATCAAGGTGAAAGTCATCATAGCTTGCGTAGTATAGACCCAGCTCCCAACCCAACTTTGAGAATAGATTAACGGCGATATTTTTTTTATCGCCCGATAAGAGTCTCACGTTAATGCAGCACGTTAACGCCGATAACGGCCCACCACTAATATATATATATATATATATATATATATATATATTAGTGGTGGGCCGTATGGTGAGGAGATTATATATATATATATATATATATATAATCTCCTCACCATATTTTACATAGTTTTGGAATCAACTCCTACTCCAATTCCATAGTCGATTTTGAACTTATATAATTTAATATTCGATTCTTCTTGCAAAAAAATTGTGTGTGTCAGAGAGAGATCATGTGTAATTACTAACTACTTTTTTATTGGTTTTGGGCAGTAGCATCACTGCAAGTACTGAAGCAAGTACTGAACTGACAATTGAAACTGACATTGTTAATAAAGGTATAATTTTATCAAAGCACTTTAACGCAACAAGGGAAGCCTTTTGGAAAGTAGTGGGAAGTAGGAAATTTCTGATAGCACATAAAGGCAGCGTTACTTCAAGAGAGCAACCATATATATAATATATATACTTCAGATGCAAAAGCCTCTAAGTGCCATCTGAAATTTTCTTCTAAAATGAGCATTTTTATCAAGCTTGTATGTTTAGGTTCAGTAATTTCACTTTAATGGCAATTAATACGTCCTTTTCATTGGCAATAAAGTGAAATAACTGAACATAAACATACAAGCTTGATAAAAATGCTCATTTTAGAAGGAAATTTCAGATGGCACTTATAGGCTTTTGCATCTGAAGTCTTAATATAAATATATATATATTTTTTTTTTTTCTTTCATTTTTTCATTTATCATAGTTCAAATAATACAGTAGGTTGACATCTAAATAACAGTCTCCTCTAATGTCATGTCTGTTCGGTCGCGGAAGTTTACGTGGTCTGAGCGGGACAGTTCGCCAGTTTAGCCGGTTGAGGTGCACTCTAATACGGGGACGCTTGTCTCTCGTTCCCCTGGCCACGGCCTTGAGTCTGGAGCGTGCAATTTTCACACCCAAACCACTGCCTGCTGCTGTTTCTCTTTGCGTTTAAAGAGAAAAGTTAACAAACAACAGGGCCAGTGTTAGGAGTAGTGCATTACTAAGCAATCTAATTAATGTAATTGAATTATTTTTCATGAAAAAGTAAAATAAGTGATAGGAAATCACAATTTTGATTTCATTTCACACAAACTGTTGTGATTTCCATATGGAGCGTCTCTACATCTCAGTGTCGCTTTCAGTTAGAATTACAACTTGATTTTCTGTTATAAAGCAGCTCTCCACTGTGGAGCTATAGCTAATGATGAAATCTTTTTAGTGAATATTTAACATCAAAGTTTATTTTTGTAGTGTTGTTTTATTTTTAGCTTTTGATTTATAGTGATTTTTATATATATATATATATATATATATATATATATATATATGAATATGCACTTAATTAATATTACACTGTTTATCTGTGATTGACTTGACATGATATTTTGTAGTGAGTCTGAGTCGTCGAACCAGAGGACTGAATCCTTTAAAAGATGCAGAAATACATGTAAAAATGGGGAAGGACAAAGACATAATAACTGGGAGATACATTAATCCCATCAAAGGTAAGGTTATTTTTTTTTGGTTTCCCATAAACTATCTCTTAACTACTTAACTTCTATTATACAGGATACACAGTGGTCCACCGTAAATACAGTCTGTGACCTGTAGAGAGTAGCATGTATGCCTTGGATAATCCAATAATGGAGTAAAATATGTTTCAAAAATAGACCAAAGTTTTAGATCTAACAACAATGAAGAAGGGGCCAAGGGGTGTACTCACACTAGAAGATCTGAACCGTGCTCGAGCATGTTTGTCCCCCAAAACCCTTTTTTTTTTTTTCTGGCTGAAGCACATTTGTTTCAATCTATAAGAATAATCAGCCTACACAACCAGTCAAAAGTTTTTGATCAATAAGATTTATATATATATATATATATATATATTCTTTTTTTTTTTAAGAAGTTTCTTCTGCTCACCAAGGCTGCATTTATTTGATCAAAAGTTCAGCAAAAACAGTAAAATTTTAAAATATTTAAAATAGCTTTCTATTTGAATAGATTTTGAACTATAATTTATTTCTGTGATGCGCAGCTGAATTTTCAGCAACATTACTCCAGTCTTCAGTGTCACTTGATATACTGATATGCTGATTATCAATATTTAAAACAGTTGAGTACATTCTTTTTCAGGATTCTTTGATGAATAGAAAGATCCAAAGATCAGTATTTATCTGAAATAAAACGCTTTTGTTGTTTGTTACACTATTCTGTTCAAAGGTTTGGAGACAGTATAATTTTTATTATTTTTTGGGGAAATGATAGAAATTAGTAATTTTATTTAGCAAGGATGCTTAAAATTAATCAAAAGTCATGATAATCAAATGTTAGTCCTAATTAAATTAATTTATTACTTATAATTAGGTTTGTGTTTTTTTTCTGTTTTTGTTTCATAATATATATAAAAGAAAAATAGTGTTGAAAAAAAAGATGTGTGTATGTTTGTATTAGAGCCGCACGATTAATCGAATGTGATTGTCATGCACATCTCGTCAGTAAAGTGGTTCTGTTATTAGTAGTAAATCTCCATCACCTGCTTTCAGATGGAGCAGCATTTACTATACAGGAGTGCGTTTCCCAAAGCTTACTATGGTCGCAAGTTCCGTCATTACCAATAGAGTTCAATGGGACTTATGACCATGGTTCACCAATGATGCTTTCGGGAAACGCACCCCAGAGCCGTAGATCACTGACAAGCTACGAACAAAAAATCTCAGATGATATAATCATGTGATTATGAAATCGTTTGCGATAATGACAGCTGTTTGCGTAGCTTCTCAGTGGCTCTGTGTAGTAAATGCTGCTCCATCTGAAAATACCACATTTAATAACATGTTTTTACTCCAAATTCACTTCATAACGTCAGTCGAGTGTTTGAAATAAATCCTTCTGTGAGATGATGTGGCTTCTTAAACAGAATAAGGCACACAATATTTCATAGTATTCTAAGCAGTGATAAAGGCTATATCGATTAGCATTGCATTATAGATAAACTTTATTTTAATGAAAATTGTAATAATAAGATCTCAGATAAACCATATATTGCCATAGTCATGTGTTTATTAGTCACATTGAATCAATGAAAGCAGTTAAATCTTCTGTTTATTCAGCTGCAGTGATGGGCATTTCCTGGGTTTCTTCTGCGGGGCTTATTTGGAGTTTATCTGGTTTTCGGATGGAGATTTACTGCTCATCTCAGAACCCTGCTTCACTGACAGATACACATGACAATCGCAGCTTCTGTCAAATCGTGATTTCAATTTATTGTGCAGCCCTAGTTTGTATTAGTGGTACTGTTTAAATGTGTTTTGATCAAAGGCAGGGTAGGTGATTTGGTTCAAAAACATTGATATGCTTGTTGAAATTCTCCTCACATCCCGATAGCAAACAATAAGTAAAGTGGTCTATATTTATTTATATGTATTAATATCGTCTAGGCGTAGGACCTTAGAATGTTCGTCCAATCAAAATATTCGGTCCGAACTTTACGATAGGCTATTTTGCCTGCCTGTCAAATATGTATTTGCATATCTCTGCGCACCCTGCACCATTACATTATGCTGGGAGGGTGGGAATCTTATGCTTTTAAAGCTAGCTTGCTATTGCTAGCCTTTACGAAATCGCCTACCCTACCTTTATGTAGTTTAAACTGTTTAACAGTTTTCTGTTGATTTTTATTTCATTTAGGTTGGGGTGTGTTTGCAAAAACCCCTATCTCACAAGGTTCCTTTATTCTCGAGTACAGAGGAACTTTAGTGGAAAAAGGGAAATTGGGAAAATATTTCAATAATAATTATGTATACTTTTTCAAACACGGAGGGCGTGACTGCTGGTGAGTAGCCTGTATTTTACTGTATGTAAACCCCTGTGGATTGTTTTTAAAATGTGTTTCTTAACCCTGAAACTAAACATCACACACAGTTTTGGGGCAGGTTAAAGTGATTACTAATGATGTATTCCTTTCTAGAGCATAACTTTAGTGAACATTTGTAACAATAATTTTTTTCCCCATATAGCATCGATGCCTCCTTTGATGACGGCTCTCTTGGGAGACTAGTAAACGACAGTCAAAAGCCAAATGGCAAAATAAAAAAAATTGAACTGGACGGAAAGCCTCATCATTGTTTATTTGCTATAAAAGACATAAATAAAGATGACGAGATCACATATGATTATGGAGGACAAGACTTGCCATGGCGTTTTCACTGTGGGCAGGAACTGTGCAAGGTAGAATATTTCCAAATGATATTCAAGTATTTATACTAATATCATCCAGTTGTTTCAGTTTTTCTTCTGTCTTCCAGTTTGTCCATGAGCCTGTCGCTGCAGCCATAATGGGAAGTGAAGTCACTTCTGCTAAAGAGGTTTGTTAACACTTTTGTCAATTTAGTTTTTCACTCGTTATAACAAGACCTGAAGTGAAATTCTCTTATTGCTACAAAATGTGATTCAGCAGTACACTATTATTAAAAACACTTGTGTGTTATCAGTATACTGAAAGCCTTGTGTCCTCATAAACCATGAGTAAACACACATGTGTTGTTAAACTATAGTCTACTGCTGAGTCACATTTAATAGTCATGTGTGTTCTCATAAACCACGAGTAAACACACACAAGTGTTGTAAAACTATACTCTACTGCTGAGTCACATTCAATAGTCAAGTGTGTCCTCATAAACCACGAGTAAACACACACAAGTGTTGTTAAACTGTAGTCCACTGCTGAGTCACATTCAATAGTCATGTGACCTCATAAACCACGAGTAAACACACACAAGTGTTGTTAAACTATAGTCCACTGCTGAGTCACATTCAATAGTCATGTGACCTCATAAACCACGAGTAAACACACACAAGTGTTGTTAAACTATAGTCCACTGCTGAGTCACATTCAATAGTCATGTGACCTCATAAACCACGAGTAAACACACACAAGTGTTGTTAAACTATACTCTACTGCTGAGTCACATTCAATAGTCATGTGTGTCCTCATAAACCATGAGTAAACACAATATGCAAATAGGAGTGCCTAACCCTAACCCTAAACTATAGTCTACTGCTGTCACATTCAGTAGTCATGTGTGACCTCATAAACCACGAGTAAACACACACAAGTGTTGTAAAACTATACTCTACTGCTGAGTCACATTCAATAGTCATGTGTGTCCTCATAAACCATGAGTAAACACAATATGCGAAGAGAAGTGCCTAACCCTAACCCTAGCCTGGATAATTGAGCTATCCCTGGACCTGCGACTTACCTAAACCTAGCCCTCACAGGAGTAGCCTGGATTCCAAGGTGACATACCTAAACCTAACCGTCACAGGAGGAGAAATTAGTTTGGAGATAATTGAGCTATCCCTGGACCTGCGACTTACCTAAACCTAGCCCTCATAGGAGTAGCCCGGATTCCAAGGCGACATACCTAAACCTAACCATCACAGGAGGAGAAATTAGTTTGGAGATAACTGAGCTATCCCTGGACCTGCGACTTACCTAAACCTAGCCCTCACAGGAATAGCCTGAGTGCTAGGATGATGGAACTATCGCTGTACCAGCGACATACCTAAACCTCACAGGAGGATAAATTAGTTTTTGGGGGGTAATTGGGCTGTCCCTGGACATGCGACTTAACTAAACGTGCAGGAGGGAGAATTAAGTTTAAAGATAAATGGGGCAAATTTTGGGACGCTCATTGATATCCATACATGAAGGGGGATGGAATGTATTTTAGGGAAGTATCTCGATTGCAATTCTGAAAAATAAGAGAACCATGGGAATGGATTATTTGAAGAAAAAGGTAAAACCAGCGTTGTGGGTGGATCAGCCTCATCAAAAACATGCGCCAGCCAGTGCACTTCTGCGTCCTCCCTATTCCAAACTGGATAGCCGTGAGACGGTTATCTGGGGGGAGGGGTTGCTTTTCTCCACCTAACCTAGCCCGAGCCTTCGGACCTGGGGGGGCTGTGAAAAACTAGAGCATTGTATTGTCGTTGTGGTAGTCTAGGAAGACGCTGCCTCACTTGGTTCTGAACCGGGTGATCCGGGTGGGAATCGAGTGAGGGAGCGAAAAGGACCTTTTGGGGCGTGGTTCGATTCGCCGGCTGGAAGTAAATCCAGAATGAAGATTTCGCTCCTTTGGATAGATGTGGGTGGTTAGTGCTAGGTTGGCTTGGTGCTATAGTTTAGGGGGTATTGGGCTAGAGGATGAATATGAAGAAGGAAAATCTCTTCCTGGGGGAGCGATGCTCGGCCGGGATTATTGGGCCATGACCTTCGGGGCGTGGTTCAGTTTGCTGGCCGGGAGTAAGTTCAGGATGAGGATTTCGCTCCTTTGCTTTTTTAAAAAAAAGGGGGAAAGGGACGGTTAGGGTTTTTTTTTTGTTAAATAATAGGGGTTTATGACTAAGTGGTGGAATGAATAATTTTTGTTTTCTTCTTGTGTGTCTAGGCGGTAAAAAAATGGATAGTAATGAGCAATTCAAGGTCCTTGTTAGAGAGTTGCATAGGTTCATTAAAATGAGTCATCATTTGAGGAACCTGGGGGAGATGGAGGAGGAACCGGGACCGGGGCCTAAGTCTCTTCAGAGAGTGGCCAAGTGGCTGGGAACGGTAGTGGTGCCGGCAGCCCCAACACCAACAACGGGCTGGAAGCTCTACGGGAGCGCCAGGAGGTGGCTCGATGAGAGCCTGGGTATACTCAGGACGCACTACAGCTCAATCCAGGAAGAGATCTGGGCTAGACTGGGCCGGATGGGTCTGGAGGAGGGGGAGAGAGCTCTGGAGGTGGCGACTAGATGGGCGCACAGGAACCTCCGAAATATTCAGGAGTGCACTGTGCGGGAAGCCACGGGGGAGATTGGGAGGCTGTGGGTTGGGGTAAGGCAGTTGGAGTTGTTGGGATCAGGATGATTTTTAAAAAAAAAAGAAATTAGGTCAACCAGAGAGCAGAGTTGGCTGGGATGAGAAGAGGTACTGTTACCAGGGGGTTACAGGTTCTGATGGCTTCAGGAGGTATTGCTACCAGGGAGGTGCAGGCTCCAGCAGCACGGGAGGGTACTGTGACCAGAGGGGTGCAGGTTCCGGGGAGTACTGTTGCCAGGGAGGCATGGGATCCAGGGGACGTAACGCAGGTGGGGTATGGGCGGCAATGGGGGTTGGAAGTTGAGCTCTGTCAGAGGGATGGGGACTTTAATAATACTGGTGTAATATTGGTCCTTCTAGGATCACCAAATCTTGAGGTTGGTCATGACCAGGGAGCAAGGGTCGGAGGGGCGGAGTGCCGTCGTTGGGGCTGCAGGAGAAGCAGTCCAGGAAAAGGAACGGGACTGTGGTGTTGGTGGAATCGGGGGAGTCGGAGGAGGATGAGCGCATATGGATTACGGTGGATGAGGTGGCGAGAGGGAGCAGTCAGCCACAGGTGGCCCTGAGGGAGGGGGAGGATGCAGGAAGGAAAAGAAAAAGGCAAGACGAAGAGGAGGTGCAAATGGAGCCTATGTTCGGGAGATGGGAGCATGGGGGGGATAAGATCAAGAATTAGTCCCTCAGGCCTAAACAGCCTGTCCTGGTTATAGGGGACTCCAATATGGGAAGGCTGCCAGCAATTTTCGACGATAGAGTCCAGGTGGAGTGTTATCCTGGGGCACATTGGTTCCATGCCTACGAGATATTGAGGAACAGGACCCCTTCTACGGACTAGGTCACGGCAGTGATTTTGTCATTTGGGATAAATGACAGGGCGTATGCATCAGCAGAAGCGGTGGGGAAGCTTGTTCAAAAGACCCTGGGGGTGGCAGAGGGAACGTTCCCGAATGCCCAGATTTTCATTCCCAGCATTAATTTTAACAGGCATCTTCCGAAGGGGCAGTGCAGCACACTGAATGGAGTAAATGCGCACATCACCAGCACGGGCAGAGCGCTGGAGGCCTTGCCATATGAACAGTTCAGGACGGAGCAGGACTTTACCCACTGGACTGGGATGACGGGACGGGCAATGTGGGATCATTGGGTGAGGGTTTTAAACTAACTGGGGAGAGGCACCCGGTCAACCAAAGCTTGGGGACCGTGGTGAACCTCTCCCGAACTAGAGTTCTTAATAAAATGGAGTTAACAGTCTTGCAGAGGGGATTGTCTTTTGTTCCCAGGTATATGGGGGGACCAGCTGGAATAGGTTAGAAGCGGAAGCGGGCCTTACAGCTTATCATAGGAGGCTGAAGCTGGCTGACTTTTTTGAGGGGGAGGAAGGGGAGGGGCAGAGGGCCCCCTTCACGGGTGCGTCTGAGTGGGAACCGCGGAAAAGCCAGGTGGGGGAATTGGTGTGGAGGATAATTTAGGGGGACAAAAAAATAATGGAAGGGATGAGGGAGGTTCAGGAGGAGAGTAACTTGTCGAGAGGGGAGTGGGGGGCTCTGAAGGGGCTCAGGGCAGACCACTCATTGATCATTAAGCCAGCGGATAAGGGGAGTTTGGTGGTTATTATGGATCGGGAGCAATATGTGAGGGAGGCGATAAGGCAGTTGGAGGATAGGGAATTCTATGAGGAGCTGCAGGAGCCGATTTTCCCCGAGTCAGTGGTATTGATTAGGGAAGAGCTGGGGCGGTTGCGGTAGGGGGGTTGGTTAAATGCTAAGCAGATGCAATACATCAGGGGGCAAGATACTCCCAGGGAGAGAAGGTTTTATTTGCTCCCAAAAATCCATAAGGATAGGGCCACCTGGCCATTTCCGGATGTCCCCCCCAGGGAGACCGATAGTATCAGATTGTGGTAGTGAGAGTTATGGGGTGGCGGAGTTCATTACGTGGCACCTGGGCCCGCTCTTGATTAGGCATACCAGTTATGTTAGGGATACTTATGATTTCTTAGAAAAGGTACAGGGGATGAGAATAGGTCCTGGCTCCAGCCTCTTCTCTATGGATGTTGAGAGCCTGTATACCAACATAGAGATAGAGAGGGGACTGGAGGCAGTGGTGAAGTGCCTATGGAAGTATCCTAAGGAGGGTAGACCAGATCAGAGCATTCTGAGGCTGCTGGAGTTGAGCCTAAGGAGGAATGACTTTGGGTTTAATGGCCGTCATTTTCTGCAGGTGAAGGTGTAGCAAATTAGCTCAAAATAAATATGAATAATTAATCATAACTAGTTATAATTAATTATAAATATTTGGATCAGTTAATAAAATTAACTTAATGTAATAAAATTAATATTACAATCAATTAACCTGTTGTCCAATGAACACACAGTGTTAATTGTTTATTAATTCTAAGAAATGTTCATTTCCAGGTTATGGGAAATAACAATCTTATTGTACAGTACTACTCAGAGCCTGTAGTCAGGATCTGCATGAATAGGGACTCCAGTATATGAGCGTGAAACACGGACAACTTTACGTGTGACATGAACAAGACTTTATTAACTAGACTAAACACTTAATTACTCTAACATTCACACACACACATGCATACAGTTTACCAAACGAAAGAGAGAGTTGAAGCAGAGTATAGGAAAGCAAGAAGTTACAGCATTGTTTGACATTCAGCAGATCAACAGCCTTGAGCAAACCATCAGTTTAGTTTTAACAGGCCCTTCTTTAAAAGGGGTAAGGATATTCAATGTATCAGATAATGAGACTAAGTTTGATAGTTGCATGTCTCTCCAAGTTAAATTATAACTGTCCTGATGCGATTTGTGGAGGCTCCCGTTGAATCTTTGCTGATATTGTCTTGATGAAGGAGAACCAGTTGGATTCAGAGGATCTTTGGTGAATGGAAGGTCTAGGCCGAAGCCTGGCACAAGCTTGGGGTTCCTTAGAAGCTTCTAGCTTCTCACAGCATCATCTTAACATCAGCATTTGTCAGTAAAAGAGAAGAGAGCATGATCTTGTGATCAGTGAATATAAGGGGTGAAGATGTCACACCCTCTTAAGGTGTCCGAGCCAATAAGGAGTTGCCCCCTCGGAGGGAACTTTACGAGTCTTTGTGACTTTGGCAGGATATTAGCATAAGAAACTGGATTGGATGAATAAGAGAAGAACCTTCTAGATTCTTATAATACTAATGTGTCACAGAGTTAGTAACATGTAACATAAATGACCAAATAGGAAACGAAAGTTGGAGTCCGTAGATACCAAACATGCTACCAATGTAATTTCAGTTAACTGTACATTTGCAACTCTGGAACATTAATACCAAAATAGTTCAAAGGAGAGAATTAATACATAGAATAAAGCCTATAAAAGGAAAGTCATGAGATGGGAAAATTTTATACATGTTTATACATTTCCCAAGTGGTTATATAGAGAATACATAGGATTAAGAGAGTTTATTTGTCCTTCTCAGAAAGAATGAAGTCAGAGTCACTAGTCTCTGCAAAATTCTTTCTGATCGTAAAAGTACCATGTATCTGTAACAGGACACCTAGTTCTGCCTGTGTGTTAGCTACGTTTGGGATGCTAGTTGCAGTTTTAGGGTAATGGGTTCACAGAACTTTGATAGAGTGAGTTTATGGGTAATTCATTAAATATAATGAATAATTGTGTGCCTGATTGGTCCAGACGCTACAAAGGGCACGGCGATGAAGAAAAGGTTCGCCCCTGCGTATGCGAATATCTACATGGTGGACTGGGAGGAGTCAGTGTTCCTGAAATGTAAAAGCAGGCCCAGCCAGTACTGGAGGTACTTGGACGATATATGGGGTGTCTGGGAAGACACTGAGGAGGGCTTTGAGGACTTTGTGGGGACCTTGAATAACCACCACCCATCCATCCGGGTGAAGGTGGAGAAAAGTGAGGATGAGATCAATTTTCTGGACACAATCATCTTTAAAGGGCCCGGGTTTCAAGACTCTGGGCGGCTGGACTCAAGGGTATATTTTAAGAGCACGGAGAAGCATGCCTTACTTCACCGGGGCAGTCACCATCACTCTAACGTTTTTAAGGGCATAGTGAAGGCCCAATTACTAAGGTTCAGGAGGATCTGCTCTAGGGAAGGGGATAGGGTGGAGGCAGTTAAGATATTGTTTAGGACGCAAAGGGGGAGGGGTTACTCTAGACGTTTTTTAAGAGTTGTGGCGAAGGAGGAGGCAGTGGGGGGGGATTATTGGTAGAAGCTTGGTGCTTAGGAACCTGCCAATATGAACCTCGAAGTGGAAAATGATGTAAAAATTATCCTGCCTACTCATTCATATAAAACAATATATTGATTTAGTTTTTGTAAGACACTTTTTGTCAAGAAACACAGTATGCGTGGAGGCGTGAATCATCATGAATAATGGGTGATTTACACCTGAGAAGACAAAAGAATCGCATAAAGACCTGTAATGACCTGCATAATAATGAGGCCTTTCAGTCAGGTAGGCTGTGAAAAAACCCTCTGTGAACATGTCTCAAGCTCATCATGGTGTATATCAAACATACAGAAAAAACAGCAATACTGAGAAATATTATTACAATTTAAAATAATGGTATTCTATTATATAGCTACTTTAAAATATAATGTATTTCTGTGATGCAAAGTGTCTGAACAATTATGTTACCTCTTTGGAGAAATATTGATGGATTCTCATATGTTTGTCAATTTTCTATACAGAGGAGTAATATTTATTCAGTATTTATTGTCATCACTATGAGCGCTGGATACTGTGTTTTCAATTCATACTTGCAGCCGGAGGGCGCTCTGTACACTTTTAGTCCACAAATTAATCTAAAGAAGAAGACATTCCAGGAACTAACGGCATGTCTTCCAGAGGTCGCTAACCATGACTTTAACATACAGATAAACACTTTTTAAGACAATAAATACACGATTGCGACGATGTATACATGTACTGCCTCAGAATTTGCGTCTGAATAGCGCTCGTTCCGTGAGCGGATAATGAGCAGAATCACGGACTTCTGACATGTCTCTTTTCATACAGATTACATAAACAGAGAATTTTTGTTTTCGATTTGACTTACACAATTTAAAACCTGAGATTTCAATGTTTTTTTAGACATAAGTCTCATTTTTGTGTTATTAGTATTCACTAAGTTACAGTTCATTTTCTAAGAACTATCAGATTGGACTTCGTTCAGAGGGAGACGAGAGATCACGCATCATGTTTTCTTTATTTTGCAAAAAGCACAACATTTTGTTTTTACTCTGAGCGTACACAAATAAAAGAAGATATTTTATAGTTTCAATTGATATATTACTTATGTCTCTATGACAAACAATGACGGAGTATTTTAAGTCTGTTTTGCTGCAATGTGAAAAAAATCCTGCAAAACGCGCTGGCGCGTTTCCAGACTCCAGAGGGTTGAACTATAGTCCACTGCTGAGTCACATTCAATAGTCGTGTGTCCTCATAAACCACGAGTAAACACACACAAGTGTTGTAAAACTATACTCTACTGCTGAGTCACATTCAATAGTCGTGTGTCCTCATAAACCACGAGTAAACACACACAAGTGTTGTAAAACTATACTCTACTGCTGAGTCACATTCAATAGTCGTGTGTCCTCATAAACCACGAGTAAACACACACAAGTGTTGTAAAACTATACTCTACTGCTGAGTCACATTCAATAGTCATGTGTGTCCTCATAAACCACGAGTAAACACACACAAGTGTTGTAAAACTATACTCTACTGCTGAGTCACATTCAATAGTCGTGTGACCTCATAAACCACGAGTAAACACACACAAGTGTTGTTAAACTATACACTATTGCTGAGTCACAATCAATAGTCATGTCCCTTACGAAAAGAAAATATATTTACCAATATATTTCTTAAAATATATTGTAATATATTATTTTCCCTTTTTATTTTCCAGTATATTATATATTTGAATACATTGAATAATATATTGATGATACATATATTATACACTATATTATATTTTCATGTAATATATTGCAATATATTGCCAAATATATAAATGATTGCCGCTTTCAATATATTACAATATATTGAAAATGAATATATAATATATGTGTTTATATATCCCAAAATATATGCAATATTATATTTATAAATATCCACCATAATGCATTTAGATTTATATGGGAAAATGTTTTGGTAATATATGTAAAGATATAGTGTCACATGTATGTTTAATATATGGTAGAATATATTTTAAATATATGTACAATTACATGGAATTATATACATGAAATATATGTACAGATATGTGCTCAATATATTGTGGAATACATTTTAGATATATGTAAAACTATATGGAATTATATACATGAAATATATGTACAGATATATGCTCAATATATTGTGGAATATATTTTAAATGTGTAATATTATATGGAAATATATATTAAAATATATACACAATATGTGTACATATGAGAACATGCACATACAATGTATATACATCTATGGTGATATATACAGTACATTTACATGTAGCAATCTGCAATATATGTGCAAACCTTTATACCATATATTAACACAGACTAATGAATGGGTAATCTATCAAAAGCCACCTTTATTTTCTTTTAATCAGGCAGATAATAAAGAGCTTGTCACAGACACGCCAGGCTCTACACTCACCCAATCACATCGCACTCCCTCTCCTGAGTACTGACAAGCCACACCTGACGCTCATTCACACTCATCACCACAGCCACATAAAAGTCACACCAGTTCACTCAGTCACTGTCCGGTCTCGTTAACACATACCAGTGTTCACTTACCTCCAGGACTCCCTTACTCGACTACTTACCTGTCTCCAGCGTCCACATTCCTTGTCTCCTCGTCTCCTGTGCTTCTCCTGTGTGTTCGTCTGTTCCACGTCTCCCGACATCCACGCTCCCTAAGAGAACACAGACAAGTATCAGTTCCAGTTCATCGGCTCATCGACCTATTCATCTGCCATCACTCACCTGCACTCTGATCACGCTCTGCTTTACCTGAAATAAACCTGTTAATCCTTACCTGTGTCTCCGCTCCCTTCTGCCTGTAACAGAAGACCGGACCGACACCGCCCAGGTAACAGCATGAGCACCCCGGATCCCATTCAAGAACTGGTCGATGCACTTCGTCGCACCTTCACCAGCACCTCCATGACAACGACACCAGCGAACACTTCCGCATCCACCGCCACAGCTCCTTCACCTCCCGTGGTCGCCAGTCCCATGGCCAAACCGGCGCCCTTCTCTGGTCTGGCGGAGGATTGCAACGGTTTCCTCCTGCAATGTTCGCTGGTCCTGGAGATGCAACCGCACTTATATCCTGACGATCGTTCAAAAGTGGCTTTCATAATCTCTCAGCTTCACGGGAAAGCACTGCGATGGGCTGAACCTCTCTGGAACCTAAACAACCCCGTTGTATCATCCTTGTCAAGTTTTACAACCCACTTCAAGGAAGTTTTTGGTAAACCCGCCTGGGACTCGTCGATTGGTGAGAGATTATGCAATTTAAAGCAAGGTGCACTAACTGTGTCTGATTATGCCCTCCAGTTTCGTACCCTCGCTGCTGCAAGTGGCTGGAATGAGCAGGCTTTGATTACCACGTATCGTCAAGGCCTCGATCCCCGTGTGCGGTTGCATCTCGCTGCATACGAGGACTCCATCGGGCTCGAGAAATTCATTCAGTTGTCTATCAGATTCGCCACTCGTATGCAGCTGTGCTTAGAAGAGCACCAGGGCCAGCCGCTATTCCCCTTCATTTCCCGCCAGCCAGAGTCCGTCAGCTCCCCAGAACCAGCAAACGACAACATGCAAATTGAGCACTCACGCCTTTCAGCAGCTGAGCGACAGAGGAGGCTGACCCAGAATCTCTGTTTGTATTGTGGTGGTGCCGGGCATTATATCGCTGAATGCCCCCTACGTCCTGCCCGGTCTTTGGTGAGTGCCATCCTGCCCACTCTGAATAAAATGAAACCACTCACAATTGTAGTAACACTTACTGCTGCTGAACTTTGTCTTTCAGCCAGTGCGCTCCTCGATTCTGGGTCAGCTGGAAACTTCATCTCCGGAGCCCTCTGTCGCCAGCTGCATCTCAAGACCACCCCAACGCCGAAGATCTACCAGATCCACGCGATAACAGGAAAACCCTTACGGAAGGTACGTTACAGCGTGGGACCCCTCCGTCTCCAAGTGGGAGTGCTCCACACCGAGGAGATTCAGCTGCTGGTTCTGGAGGAGTCTACATCTGACGTGATCCTAGGGCGCCCATGGCTTGAGCAGCACAACCCCACCATCTCCTGGAGGACAGGAGAGATCCTGAAGTGGGGTAACCAATGTTTCCAGGACTGTTTCCCCGAACTCCCTGCGTCCAGTTCTCCAAGTTCCCATGAAATCCAAGTCGGGGCTACTACAGTGGAAAGCCCTCTCGAGAAACGTTCCACGGACATCCCAGCCTGTTACTCCCACTTCAGAGATGTCTTCTGTCCTAAGCAAGCCTCCAAGCTGCCTCCCCACCGGCCATGGGACTGTGCCATTGACCTCATCCCAGGTGAGCCAGTGCCCAGAGGGAAGATATACTCCCTATCCGTTCCGGAGGAGAAAGCCATGGAGGAGTACATCGACGAGGCTCTCAAGCAAGGTTACATCCGACCGTCCACTTCCCCTGCTGCTTCTAGTTTTTTCTTCGTGGCTAAGAAGGACGGAGGCTTGCGGCCCTGCATTGATTATCGAGCACTCAACCAAATCACCGTAAAGTTCCGTTACCCCCTTCCTCTCGTCCCAGCAGCCCTGGAACATCTACGCGGCGCCACTGTGTTCACCAAGCTGGACCTCCGCAGCGCGTACAACCTCATCAGAATACGTGAGGGGGACGAATGGAAAACAGCTTTCGTGACCCCTACTGGCCATTATGAGTACCTCGTCATGCCGTATGGACTGGTCAACGCCCCCTCCGTATTCCAAGACTTCATGCATGAGGTGCTCCGGGAGTTCCTGCACCGGTCTGTCCTGGTCTACATTGACGACATTTTGATCTACTCCCGGAGCCTGGCCGAACATCGCCGACACGTTGCGGAGGTCCTCCAACGCCTGAGAGATTACCACCTCTTCCTGAAAGCCGAGAAGTGCACCTTCCATCAGCCTTCCGTGCAATTCCTCGGCTACAACATCGACCACAGTGGCGTCCGCATGGACGAGAGGAAGGTCACAGCAGTGAAAGAATGGCCCATTCCCTCCACTATTAAAGAGTTACAAAGATTCCTAGGATTTGCCAACTTCTACCGCCGTTTCATCCAGCACTACAGTTCCATCACCGGTCCACTCACCAACCTCCTCCGTGGTAAGCCCAAGTCTCTGTCCTGGACCCCAGCAGCCACCCAAGCCTTTGAGGCCCTCAAGACCGCCTTCACGACCACTCCCCTCCTGGCTCACCCTGACCCAGAGCTCCCCTTCATCGTCGAGGTTGACGCCTCAACCACCGGAGTGGGAGCGGTATTATCCCAGCAGCAGGGGAATCCCAGCAGACTCCATCCATGCGCTTTCTTCTCCAGGAAACTCAACCCGGCGGAAGTTAATTATGACATCGGCAACCGCGAACTCCTCGCCATCAAACTTGCCCTAGAGGAATGGAGGCATTGGCTTGAGGGAGCCAAACACCCCTTCGTAGTCTTAACAGACCACAAGAACCTAGGATACTTACGAGATGCCAAGAGACTAAACCCCCGCCAGGCCAGATGGGCTCTGTTCTTCACGAGATTTAATTTCACCATCTCCTACCGCCCTGGATCGAAGAATGTGAAAGCCGATGCCCTATCTCGTATCCACAGCCTCGATGAGAGCAACGAGGATCCAGAGCCCATCATCCCCGAAAGACTCGTAGTGAGTCCCATCTCCTGGTCGGAAGAGACGCTCCCCGAGTCCAATGCCTCCACCAGCATTCCGCCGGGTTGTCCCCCCGGATTGAAGTATGTACCCCGGTCACGACGCACACCCCTCATCCATTCAACCCATACTTCACTGGGCACTGGCCACCCTGGGGTCAACGAAACCCTCTCGCTGTTAAAACAGCGCTTCTGGTGGCCCAACATGACATCCAACGTCAGAAGGTACGTACAAGGGTGCAGGGAATGTGCCGTCTCCAAGAGTCCACGCCATCTTCCCTCCGGAAAACTCCAGCCTCTGCCCGTTCCCACTCGTCCCTGGTCACACCTAGGAGTGGATTTCATTACCGACCTTCCCGTCTCTGATGGATGCACATGTGTGCTGGTTATCGTCGACCGCTTTTCCAAGTCCTGTCGTTTAATTCCCCTGCCTGGACTCCCCACTGCCATGGAAACGGCAGAACTATTATTCAACCATGTATTTCGCTACTTTGGATTACCTGAAGACATTGTATCAGACCGTGGATCCCAATTCACCTCCCGAGTCTGGAAGGCCTTCTTCAAACTCCTAGGTGTGACCATAAGTCTCTCCTCCGGATACCATCCACAGACGAACGGGCAGACGGAGAGGAAGATACAGGAGATCGGCCGTTTCCTACGTACCTTCTGTCACGGCCACCAGGACTCCTGGAACCAGTTCCTGGGCTGGGCCGAGTACGCCCAGAACTCACTCCGTCAACCCACTACAGGCCTTACACCTTTCCAATGCGTGCTCGGCTACCAGCCCCCACTTTTCCCCTGGGATGGGGAACCATCAGACGTTCCGGCGGTGGATTACTGGTTCCGGGAGAGCGAGAGGGTCTGGGACTCAGCACATCTGCAACTCCAGCGAGCCCTACGCAGGCGCAGGTTGACAGCCGACCTTCGACGCTCCCACGCACCCAACTTCCAACCAGGGCAGAAGGTTTGGCTGTCAACCCGGGACATCAAGATGCGCCTGCCCTGTAGGAAGCTGAGTCCTAGGTTCGTTGGCCCCTTCACCATCATCCGGCAAGTCAACCCCGTCACCTATCACCTGCAACTCCCACCTGAGTATCGCATTCACCCAGTTTTCCATGTGTCACTCCTGAAGCCTCACCATCCCTCTGTTCTTCCCTCCACAGAGCCTGGCGACCCCGAAGATCCCCCTCCTCCACTCATCGCAGAAGACGGGGTAGCCTACCAGGTGAAAGACATCCTGGACTCCCGGCGTCGTGGAGGGTCCCTTGAATACCTGGTCGACTGGGAAGGCTATGGTCCCGAAGAACGCTCATGGGTCCCGAGGAATGATCTCCTAGATCCCAGCCTCCTTGACGACTTCCACGCCAGACACCCCAGCAAGCCAGCCCCCCGAGGCAGAGGTCGACCACCACGACGTCGGGGTCCGCGGTCCTCAGGAGCGGACCGTGGAGGGGGGGGTAATGTCACAGACACGCCAGGCTCTACACTCACCCAATCACATCGCACTCCCTCTCCTGAGTACTGACAAGCCACACCTGACGCTCATTCACACTCATCACCACAGCCACATAAAAGTCACGCCAGTTCACTCAGTCACTGTCCGGTCTCGTTAACACATACCAGTGTTCACTTACCTCCAGGACTCCCTTACTCGACTACTTACCTGTCTCCAGCGTCCACAGTGATTCCTTGTGTCTCCTCGTCTCCTGTGCTTCTCCTGTGTGTTCGTCTGTTCCACGTCTCCCGACATCCACGCTCCCTAAGAGAACACAGACAAGTATCAGTTCCAGTTCATCGGCTCATCGACCTATTCATCTGCCATCACTCACCTGCACTCTGATCACGCTCTGCTTTACCTGAAATAAACCTGTTAATCCTTACCTGTGTCTCCGCTCCCTTCTGCCTGTAACAGAGCTACACAGGCCTACCGGTATTAAAACCACAAGAGGCCTTGCATATGGTCAGATAAATGTAACAGACATTGGTCATTGAAATTGCTTTCATTTATAATTTATATTTTGTATATTTTCTGTTCAATGGTACCATTTAAAAATGTTGCACTATTTTAAACATTCAGTAGTGCTGTTATAAAATATAAATAAAATTTCTATAAAGAAAAATCAAAACAAAAATAATTATAAATAAATTAAAACTGTGGAACTGTGCAAAGAAATATGCCAAAAGAACAGTGCGTTATCCTGGTTAGGAGTCCATCTTGGTTCTTCGCTGATTTAAACGACCACACTTTTGCACTTCACCTGGTGTCTTAGCTCGCAGATTCTACTGTTGATGGATTTTCTGACATCAGCTTCCTTGGCCGTTGGAAACTGGTTAACAACAGCATCCGTGGAACAGAACAACAATGATTATCGTACTCTACCCTTCCTCACTCCTCCTGCTGCCCCTCTGGTTTAAGAAAATCTCGACCCCCTCCCCCCACCTGGTAGATTCTGGAAAGCACCAGCTCTGAAAACTATTTACCTAGTAAAGCTTGAAGTTTCCTCGGGTCGAGAGCCTGCCGACAATCAGCAGTGGGATCTAGCTTGCTGACTCCTCCTTTCAGGTTGGACTTGAGGAGGACATCTACACTGAAGAGCCCCATCAGTAGCACCCGTGCCATCCCATTGGGGGTGGTACTAGCTTTTGCAGTCTCCCAACAATGTGACGAGACAGTGACTGTTCCATCATTCCCGATTTTCACCTTTTGTAAACAAACAAAAAAAATAAGAAATAAATAAGAAATAAACAAGGAAAATCACCACAAGCAATAGAATGGCAAAAAAAGCTTTAATTTTTAAAGTTTGTTCAAAATTTACCAATTAATAAATACTTACTTGTGAAGGTCTGCAAGGTGTGCAAAGTGACGTTTCACCTGGGCCAGCACCAGGGTCATCAACATCTTTGGTGGGGCGGTCGACAACATCTTTGTTGGTGGCATTGTTGAAGGAGACAAGCTTTCTCACGTCCACCAACAACGCTGGAATTTCTAAGAAAAAAAAAGTGCAACAAGATTATACAGACAACAACCATAGAAGCCAATATGTGCCTGAAAACCACATCTCCAGTTTTCTAAAAGGAACCCATTTAGAGCTGAACTGTCCAAGAAGCTACAAATCAATTGACATTATTAAAATAAACACATCGAAACAGGAACAAGTAATAGGACTGACATGGATGTACAGTATATCATTCTTGTTTGCACACATGGCTCATTAGACAGTAGCAATCAGTAAAATGATACAGACTGTAACCGATGGTTGATACTTGTTACTTGCACAATCACATGGAACAAATTGCAACCTAATTTCTCTGCTTATGCCTGTGTGAGTGACAAATATGTTTCGTCAAGGGTCAACCTTGACATTGTCAAAACCCACATTTTTAGACTTCCATTCCCCTACTAATTTTCTTCTTTTTGATTCAAGTGATTTTTGTTCATTAAGTTCTTAGTCTTTTAGATAGTAATTTATCAATAAAGTTGTTTGTTTCTTTCTTTCTTTTGTAAAGCGTCTTAAGAGTATTTTGAAAAGCGCTATATAAATATAAAGAGGTATTATTATTTTTTATTTATTCTTCAAACATGCTCTGAAAATGCATGCGGTCAACCTATCTGACCACATAGGTGGGCAGCGATTTGCTTTCTAGATTAAGAAAGCGTATTTAGAATCACCTTCAGGTATAAATGAATTAATACCATTTGATTTAGAGTAATATTTGATGATATAATACTTAATACTTGCCTTTAACTACCATGTTCCATTGGCATTTTCTTTCTGTAAGGCCTTGATGTCTCTCTGGTCTCTGGTAAGGTCTCTGGTAAGGTCGTTTTCCTGGCTTGACAATTCTGCTCTGAACTGACTGTCCTCAGACAGTAATTCCTCCTCCGCCCGTCTTTGTGCAGCAACCTTGGCCTTTTTCTATAGGGCAAAGATGTTCATTTTTAATATTTAATTATGGATAATCCAATACACAAATGATCCCTAATCTGATATATCAATCTTTGCTGTTTAATTACCTGTTTTGGATTTCCAGAGCCAGAGGCTTTGTTGCCAGTACTGGTATCTTCATCACCAAAGTCTAGGCATTTTGCTTTTCTCACCCTCTTGCCCGGCATGTCAGCTGGATATAGTTCCCGCTCAGCAGCTCTGAGTGTAGCCTCTTTTTCTACAATCATGTAGAAGGATAGATTTTCTTAATGCCAAAAATCAACACCATTACAACAATGAATAATAAATACTACAGAATAAATAAAAAATAATTGTGTTTTTCAATTATGTAGCCTATGTGTTTATGTATGGAATTGATTTTAATCCTGTAAACCACTTGGCCAATGGAAAAAGACCTTGCAGTGATACTGTAGTGATCAACAAACTTAACACTCACTGTACATTTTAAAAAAATAAATGTTCCTTTGTACATAATCTTGAGGTTAAGTATTTTTTTGTTTTTGTTTTTTGTAAAATAATTGTTAAATAGCTCTATATTATGATCGTTCATTAGAGTGTTTGTTCAGTAACAGGAGTCTCCATGTCTCTCTAGATCTTTATTAAACAGAAAATGCATTTTCAGTTTAGTTTCAGTTCCAATTTTGTCCAACCAGGAGAGAGAATAGGGCTTGGGCGTCGTGACGTCATTACTTGACATTACTTTACACACAGGATACAGATTAAATCATTTAAAGTGATGACACAATTAATTGAGCTGAAAAAAAAAAAAAAAAAATAGAACTGAAACATTATAAAATTCAAGCTAATAAATGGGTACTCTTTTCTGATTGGCTGACATTTGTCACCTACCTGAAAAAGTAGTTTCTGTTTATTAAAGAGATGGAGAGACATGGAGACTCCTGTTACTGAACAAACACTCTTTAGCCTATATTCTGATAGTAATAATTGCTAGTCTTTTAACCTTCTAACAAAAACTACTGTTTCTGACAAACTTCATTTACACAATTAGAGCTAGTTAGCCATTATAAAACAGTAAAATATGGGATACATATTTTGATAGATAAACAGAAGAACAGACATTCTGTAGCTGTATTTGCTAACACAATAACTGGTAGGAAATAAGTCTGAGTGTGTGTACTTGCCTGCTAACTGAAGAACAAAAGTGTGTTCGACGGGCCATCCAGTAGTAGGCTTCTTGTGATTTGTTGTACGGCATTCAACAAAATACAGGTGCTGGTCATATAATTAGAATATCATCAAAAAGTTGATTTATTTCACTAATTCCATTCAAAAAGTTAAACTTGTATATTATATTCATTCATTACACACAGACTGATATATTTCAAATGTTTATTTCTTTTAATTTTGATGATTATAACTGACAACTAAGGAAAATCCCAAATTCAGTATCTCAGAAAATTAGTATATTACTTAAGACCAATACAAAGAAAGGATTTTTAGAAATCTTGGCCAACTAAAAAGTATGAACATGAAAAGTATGAGCATGTACAGCACTCAATACTTAGTTGGGGCTCCTTTTGCCTGAATTACTGCAGCAATGCGGCGTGGCATGGAGTCGATCAGTCTGTGGCACTGCTCAGGTGTTATAAGAGCCCAGGTTGATCTGATAGTGGCCTTCAGCTCTTCTGCATTGTTGGGTCTGGCATATCGCATCTTCCTCTTCACAATACCCCATAGATTTTCTATGGGGTTAAGGTCAGGCGAGTTTGCTGGCCAATTAAGAACAGGGATACCATGGTCCTTAAACCAGGTACTGGTAGCTTTGGCACTGTGTGCAGGTGCCAAGTCCTGTTGGAAAATGAAATTTGCATCTCCATAAAGTTGGTCAGCAGCAGGAAGCATGAAGTGCTCTAAAACTTCCTGGTATACGGCTGTGTTGACCTTGGACCTCAGAAAACACAGTGGACCAACACCAGCAGATGACATGGCACCCCAAACCATCACTGACTGTGGAAACTTTACACTGGACCTCAAGCAACATGGATTGTGTGCCTCTCCTCTCTTCCTCCAGACTCTGGGACCCTGATTTCCAAAGGAAATGCAAAATTTACTTTCATCAGAGAACATAACTTTGGACCACTCAGCAGCAGTCCAGTCCTTTTTGTCTTTAGCCCAGGCGAGACGCTTCTGACGCTGTCTGTTGTTCAAGAGTGGCTTGACACAAGGAATGCGACAGCTGAAACCCATGTCTTGCATACGTCTGTGCGTAGTGGTTCTTGAAGCACTGACTCCAGCTGCAGTCCACTCTTTGTGAATCTCCCCCACATTTTTGAATGGGTTTTGTTTCACAATCCTCTCCAGGGTGCGGTTATCCCTATTGCTTGTACACTTTTTTCTACCACATCTTTTCCCTCCCTTCGCCTCTCTATTAATGTGCTTGGACACAGAGCTCTGTGAACAGCCAGCCTCTTTTGCAATGACCTTTTGTGTCTTGCCCTCCTTGTGCAAGGTGTCAATGGTCGTCTTTTGGACAACTGTCAAGTCAGCAGTCTTCCCCATGATTGTGTAGCCTACAGAACTAGACTGAGAGACCATTTAAAGGCCTTTGCAGGTGTTTTGAGTTAATTAGCTGATTAGAGTGTGGCACCAGGTGTCTTCAATATTGAACCTTTTCACAATATTCTAATTTTCTGAGATACTGAATTTGGGATTTTCCTTAGTTGTCAGTTATAATCATCAAAATTAAAAGAAATAAACATTTGAAATATATCAGTCTGTGTGTAATGAATGAATATAATATACAAGTTTCACTTTTTGAATGGAATTAGTGAAATAAATCAACTTTTTGATGATATTCTAATTATATGACCAGCACCTGTATTTCTTGTCAGTATCAGCTGGGTCGAAATCGATAATCCAACTGATGGGAATTATGCTGGTTTGGTCTTTGTCGGGTCCCTCCGCCCAACTAACAAGGGCAAACTTATATTTTGACATTTTTTTTACCGCCTGCTTGATGCTGTCTGATTAACAGTCCTCTCCTGAGTCTCCTCGCGCCTGAATCACACCTTCCCGCTCAAGCATTACGCATGCGCAAGAGTGCTCCTCTGTCCTCTCTTCGAGCCCAGAGCGCGCCTGAATCACACCTTTCCGCTTAAATCATTACGCATGCGCGAGCTCAGTCCTTCGTCGCGCTAAGCAGTAGGTGCTGAGTGAGAGTAGCCTGCTGACAAAGAAAATGGACCGAGTCCGATTGAAAAGGAAATATATTCTTCCAGGTTCTGATCAAATGGATATTCCAAGAAGAACAAGACGGTTATGGAAAAAAAGGGTTTTTTTGGCTTGATTCTGGCTGATTTATGCAACACATGATAATGCTAACTAACGTTATCTTTTGTCTCAAGCTGATTTGTGAGGCAGGGATGACAAGGGGATAGTTCATTTTATTTGTATTGCTCTGAATAGGACTCTACAGCCATGATGTCGCCAAAGAAAGGCAACTTGGGATGACATAACATTATATGCAACAAGGCTAATATATCTACAAGCATTTAGCACAGGGATTCTCAACATAGAAGAGAGTAGCTATGGCCGCTGGGCGCATATGTGGCCGCTATTTTGTAACTATTTTGTTGTGAAGCTTTATTTGTGAAAGTGTAACAGATAGCTTGGCTCACTACAATTTCCATGTAGCTTGCCCATCACTGTGTATTATTCACAAGTTTTTAACATAAATACTTATTTTCTTGAGCAAGTGTATTTCAGAGTACATTCATGAGAAAATGAGAAGCATGACAACCTACATGTACAGAAGTGAATTAAATAAATATCAAACTGCACAACATGGAGACACACAAAATGAGATATTTTACTTATATGCATCTCTCAATACAAAGCATATTTCTATGAGTGACAACTGCAGGGGCAAAAGTTAATAAAATAATCAAAAGGGCACAAAGGTATTATGGCCACAGATAAGTTACTTTTCCACAATAAAAGACATGACCAACATCAGATGCGCATTAAATATTATTTACTTTTCTTTGACCAGCTGTCCGTGATCCACCCAGGACGGTTCCATGACCCACTTTTGGGTCGCAACCTTGAGAACCCCTGATTACACCATTTATCTTTTGCATCTATTAATATGATCACGTCACAGTAGCATTTTTATTTCATAGATGCATGTATTTTCTCAGAAGGGCAACACAAGCTCTGAGCTAAACATTTAAATAATTTAATGTTTCAAAGATAAATGTGAATCTGTGTTTTCTATCACTTGTACCCAGGAAAGAAATGAGGGAGACCAAGATCGATCAGCCAAACCAGGATCTGGTAAGTCATGAACTTTAAACATGTAAATGTAAAACTAGACCTTACTTGTGCTGTGCTGTCTTTAGCCAGAACATCCTACTTGTCACAAAATAGAAAGAATAACTATTTGTCTTCTTATTTTAAATAAATACTATTGTATTGCCAGATGCATCTCCTGCACAGAGGTCTTCATTAATATCTTAAAATATGTGCAGCCTACGAGTACATTTTGGCAATGACAATATTGTTAGTTATCTTGCAATATGCTTTTTTAGACTGTCGTTGAGTTACAGATTTTGGTCGAATTTGTTGCATTGATTATGTTGAAACTGTCCTTTCTTTTGTTTAGCCAAAAGCTCATGCCAGTTCTGATGCCTGGATCCCCGTAAGTGAACCATCTTCAGAAAGACTATCAGAAACTACAGAAGAGATCAATGTAAGTTTCAAGTGCTGGAAAACTAAATATTATATCGACCTGCTCACAATTGTGAGCTTATCAGTTATTTTCAGCTAAGATATTTAATGTAGAGTGGATACAGAATAGTCACATTATAAAGAACTGACGCACTCTGCTCCACAATGAATGGGGTTTAAGTGTTAGTTAGCAAGATAGTTGTGATACATAATGTAACTCAGACAATGATTCTGTCCTTCACGTTACTGCAAGTATAATGTACAAAAGGCCTGCTCAATGTGAGGGAATTCTGCGATGTGTGATAACCGTGTTTAATATAACAATGACAATATCAGTACTTTTTATAAATGAAGAAGTAATATCTATCTATACAGTTTAGTGTTTTCAAAGTACCGGTACTTTGGTAGCTAGTTGGTAATAAAAATAGTGAGTAAATGTGTTTGTGGTACAGCCGCGGATCAGTTACACACTGCAAACACAGCATATGTGAAAGCACCTGCACCGCATACGCACCGCAACACGGACCGCACACGGAGTATGTGTGAAACGGGCGTTAGCTCAAAATGCCCCACAAAATTTTTATATAGCATGTTAAAGTTATCACTTTTGAGGGTGAGCAAAAACGCACCGTTTTGTGTCTGGCCCTTTAAATGCAAATTAGCTGTTGGTCTCAGCACAGGAGGTAGAGCTTCAACAGCATGTGTCCATTTACCTCACACAGACATGCACTGAAAATATCAATGTTTATGTTCAAACCGAAGTCAGACAATGATGGAGAGACTCGAGAATCTGTGACAACATGTAGAAGCTACAGGACATTTCTGAATGTTTAGTTGATGAATATATGTAGCTTATGTGTAGTTATCTTCTAGTCATTGTATTAGCATATTCTGTCATGATAAATCGCGTTCCCGGGGGAGGGGTTTATGTAAATGTTAGGATTGGTGATGTCACTAACCCGGGAGGAAGCTTGTGTAGTTTCTACCAGCCATTTGTTGTAGTCCTTAAAAAACTATTTCTTTAAAAGCAAATATCTCCCTTTGCTTTGAACTTTGAGCGTTGTAACTTAGCAGATGTTGTTTATGCTCAAACAGCAACATTACACACCGACTAAAGTTAGAAAAGTGAAATCATAATCAACCACCCCTTTAAATATTAATCCTGCATGTTCTGCTTGCCTCTGTGTGAATGAATTGTGCAGACGTGCGGTTTAAATTTACCTCACACACACTGAAGCAAGAGTGACGGTTTTCAGTCTCTGCTGCCTCACGGTATGATGGCATGATGAAATTCATCTCCAGAGCCACTCTGAGAGTCACTTCATGAGCATTTTACCGTTTTATTTGAGAAAACTATTGTCATATATACACACACACAGAAACTCAAAAAGTCACGGCAACCAAAAATAATAATAAGTCAAAATAAAAGTTTGGTTTAACTTTTTCACTTGATATTTACACGTAGCCTTCAATGCTTATATACTTAGTATTTATGACGGTAATCATAAGTAAAGTCATTGAATGTAATTATATATATAATATATATTTGTTCATATAGTTAAATAAATGAGGAAAATAGTTCTATTTTGCTGTGGTACCGAAATTGGCACAGAGAACCGTAAAATGTTAAAGGGGTGGTTGATTATGAATTCACTTTTCTAACTTTAGTTACTGTGTAACGTTGCAGTTTGAGCATAAACAACAAAGCCAAGGGAGATATTTGCTTTTAAAGAAATCGTTTTTTATGGACTACAAAACAGCTGGCAGAGACTACACAAGCTTCCTCCTGGGTTAGTGACATCACCAATCCTAAAATTTACATTAACCCCTCCCCTGGGAACACGGTGTATAGATTATCAAGACAGAACTTCACATATACAATCTGGGGACATCAAAGACTTATTTGACATCTTGTGAAAAAGGCATTATACCACCCCTTTAATGGTATCGGTACCGACTACTGAAATCTTTGTATGCTTTCAACTTTTGCAAGATTCTGGCCAGTAGCACTATCATTAATAGAGTTATAACATATTTGATTAATGCTGATATCGACCAAGCCAGCTCAAGTTTTGTTGAGCATTTTGGTTTGAGCACAAAGTGTAAAATGTATTTGTGTGTTAATAGTAATTATTAGGTTACAAAGAACATGCTACATCCTGTTGGTGGCTGGCGGCTGTGCATGTGACAAAGGTTAATCAATACTTTGTATTTTTTTTCTAAACACAGACCCTGAATGAAAATTCCTCTCACTACGACTTTGACAATGGTTCGAAAGATGCACATGATGTCGGACACATTACAGTGAGTATAATGTGTATAGTACATTTCAGGTTTTTTCTTAGACATATCTTAGGCCGGCAACATATGGCTGCATGGCGTTTCTGTTGCGTGCCGGCTGCGTCGCGTTTTCTATGTCTTTGCACACCAGAAACATGTCTGACGCGATGCTGCTGCTGCTAGGTGACATGATAATTCTCATTGGTGGTATATTCAACATATGGCGAGAGAGTTGTGGAAGGCCTATACTTCATGTTAAACATAAATATATAGCAGCAAAGACAATGTCGGCAGTATTGAAGGCAAAAAAGGCTTACGGAATATTTTGTTCTGTATTGACAGGTGCAGTTTTGGAAAATCAATTTTAAAAAGTAACAATTACATTTATATCTGCATTTATGTCAAAACCTAGACTTTCAAACATTAAAATGTCATTTATTAATATGTCTTCATGTCAAATTGATATATAAACATCTTTTCCTATTCTATTTTGCCTGGAAACGCTTCCAACACGCTTGCGTGTCACATGAAAAATAGGCGTTGGTTCTATTTCTAGCATGCACGTGTTTTCTGCGAGACGCGCGTGTTACGCAGGCAGTCTGCAAGCTCTAACCTGTTAACATGGGAGCCGAAATAAAAACGGACACGCCATGCAGCTGAGACGCTCACACCACGCAGCCAGTGTATCACCGGCTTTAAGAACTAGACATGTTTCATTTTGGTAACATGGAGGTTGGCTTGTAAACTATCTATGGATTTTTATTTTGTAATCTGTTTCTTTAGGTAACTGATGATGATTCTGAACCTTGGGTTCCTCTCAGTGGACAACAAAGTTTGTCAGGACGAGCTGAAGTCTGTGTAAGTTTCAACTGTGTGGTGTTTAGTTGAATATATGGCTGTCTGCAGGTGGGAGGCTAGAATGAATGCCCTGGTCATCTCACCATCAGTCAGAGCATTAGCATGATGCCCGTTTAGTGCACTCGCAAGATCAGCAAAATGGTAGAGCAGAGACCAGGACAGTAAAGTGAAATTTGTTGAAAGTTATGTTTCTGATTAATCTCGCTAGTTCTACTGAATTGGGTGTAGTTAAACTTTTGACTAGTTCACTGAAGAACTAAAGTGATATTCTGAAGGAAAACACATGGCCGTAATGTGCCCTTTAGTTTTACAAATATCAATGGGGCAGGTGAATATTATATATTATTTTAGACTTGCAACAACTCCACTACGTCCTCAAATTAAGGTACAACTTATTTATTACCTATCCTACACTACTGTATGAACTGATTAATCAGGTGTGCCTGACATGAATCAGTTTATCCAATAGTTATGAAGTCAAATAACATTGCTAATCAGAATTTGTATTATAGAGCCTGCATGTTGACTGTGGAGATTCTATTCCCAGAAGTCCTACTTCCCCACTCTTGTTTGAAGATAAATGTTCAACAGAGAGTGAACCTCACTTCAATGATGAACCTAATTGCAGCCAAGCTTCACCAAATACCAGTAACTGTATTCCTGATGACAGTCTTGGATCCATTATTGGAAGTGAAGAAGAATATTCCCTTTTATTCCTGATGAGTCAGCAAATGAGGAATCTCATCTTGGAGAAGTCAGTCATGAACAGTTTCCTCTGGAAAATGAAGAGCCACTTTACACTGGTTCACGACTAACCCAAGCTCAGAGTTTTTTACTTATACTTTCATTTGTTTTGAGACATGGACTCACAGGCATGGCTCTCTCTGATCTCCTTGATTTGATCAATATTCACTTTCCAGGAAACACACAGTTAACCTCAAAGCATCTGTTCTTAAAAGAGCTTAAGCCTGTAGAAGGTCACCTACAATGTCACATTTATTGTCCCAACTGTGAGTACTACATCGGTGACCAGGATAATGAAGGACAATGTGTTGTATGCCACACAACATGGGATAAAAAACAAAACAAAATAATGACTTACGTAGTGATGGCTGATTTCAAAACACTGCTTCATGAAGCTTCGGAGCATTATGAATCAGCGTGTCGAATCATGATTCGGATCGCGTGTCAAATCGCCAAACTGCTGAAATCACGTGACTTTAGCGCTCTGAACCGCTGATTTGACACGCTGATTCATTATGCTCCGAAGATTCCTGAAGCAGTGTTTTGAAATCGGCCATCACTATATAAGTCGTTATTTTGGTTTTTTTTTGGCGCACCAAAAATATTCTTGTCGCTTTATAATATTAATATTGAACCACTGTACTCACATGAACTGATTTAAATATGTTTTTAGTACATTAATGGATCTTGAGAGAGGAAATGTCATTGCTGGCTATGTAGGCCTCACGGAGCCATCAGATTTCAACAAAAATATCTTAATTTGTGTTCCGAAGATTAACGAAGGTCTTACGGGTGTGAAATGACATGAGGGTGAGTAATAAATGACGGAATTTTCATTTTTGGGTGAACTAACCCTTTAATGTTGTGTCCCGTAAATCAGATTGGAATTGCATTTTAAACCACCTCCAAATGTGGGTTGAATAAGAATTGGAAAAAAAGAAAATCATTTCAGATTTTTTTGTGTGTGTGTGTGTGCTGACGAGACTTTTAAAAACCCATCTGGATAAAATCTGGATATGCCAAAAATCTGATGTTTGCTGATACATAACATAGACTAAATACAGCAATTGTGGCTTTTCACAGCAAGACAGAGTTTATCTTATATTTCTAATTCAGAGGGATTAAACTGATGGTTAGGCAGAATATATAAATCATAGGGATGCAACAATACAATTCAATACATACCTCTGCTTTCAGTTTGGTTTGGTTCTGATGGCTTGGCACATCAGTGTTTTTTGTTATTCTATGCTAATGTGACAGGAACAGCAAGAGGTTAAGGAAAAAAATACTTTTTTTGCATTACTCTTTCTTTTTACTTAAAAGGAAAAAAACACTTGTACACCTTTTTTGTATTGGATAATATATATATATATATATATATATATATTAACACTGGCAGCTCACAGCTGTACAGTAGCATTCAAGTATGATATTGAGTTAAAAAATGTATAAATAAAACACTACATAGACTTCATTGTATAAATTATACATTGATTCTTATTAAAGCTGCTGTATTAAAGTTTTTCAGTCAAGAGCAGTGAGTAATTTTCTCTTTGTCTTTTGTTTTATTAATATTAAAGGATAGTTCACCCAAAAATGAAAATTCTGTCATCATTTACTCACGCTCAAGTTGTTTTAAACCTGAATGAAGTTATTTCTTCAGTTGAACATAAGTTATTTTGAAGAATGTGGGTAACTAAAACAGTTGCTGGTCCACATTGACTTCTATTGTAGGGAAAAAAAATGGCTCTCAACTGTTTAATTTCATTTTAGACATAACCAACTGTGTTTATGTTAACCTTGTGTGTATTTGATAGCACTAGTGCAAAGATAACTTGTGTGAAAGATAACTTTGATAACTTGATGTCTAGCACTCATTGAAGTATAAGCGCAAGACATCACTTCCATTATCAGAGCACGATCAGACCTCACTAACCGAATGCTGAACGCAGTTGGACATAGTGGTGTTTTAGAGGTAAAAAAGGATATAAATACCGTTCGGTTTCTCGCACAAACCGATCGTTTCGTGTCTTAGGACATCAATGTTTCGTCATGAGCCGCAGGGTTTGATTTGGATTTGTCTAAGCAAGTTTTATTTACTCTTATAGACGAAGTTCCCATTGACACGCATTATAAGGCTGACAGACCACAACGGTTGGAGTTAAAAATCATCATTTGTGTTCTACTGAAGAAACAATGAAGTCACCTACATCTTGGATGAGCTGGGGGTAAGCAGATAAACATCAAATTTTCATTTTTGGGTGAACTATCCCTTTAATAACTAAATTTAATCATTTATAAGTGAAATAATTGTTCATGAAGACTGGAAATGAAAAACGCCTTATATTCAGGTGTGCATAATTATTAGGTAGGTTTTCTTTTACAGATAAAATGAGCCAAAAAAAAAAAAAAAAGATTTAAATGCAATATTAGAAACTGCAGTTAAGGCAAGACCATTGGACAGTGAAATGCTCATTGGGTCAGCAGGGTCAGACAAAAACTTGTGGGAAAGAAAAGGCATGTTAACGGCAAAAGAATTAAGGTAAAGAATTAAGTGTGAAACTATCAGGAACTCTTTAGTCTCCAGTGCCACCATGTTCCAGAACTGCAACCTACCTGGAGTCTCCAGAAGTGCAAGGTGTCAGGATCTCAGAGACTTAGGTTAGGTAAAGAATCCAAAAAAATGACCCCCACACTTAAGAATCACAAGCTGAAGTGTCGTGAAATATATGAAGACTGTTTTTTTATAAGCTTTATAGACAGACAGATTGAGAGTGACTCTTGAAGGACCAGCACCACATCCTCTTGTACCACTGTTTGAAGAATTTATCTTCCAGAATCTGGCAGTAAGTTTTGGTAGTTCATTTTTAGTCCATCTCTGCAAAACGGACTTCAGGGTAGGAGATGGACTAAAAATAATGGAAGAATTTAGATGGACTAAAATTCTGCTGTGGTGCGTAGCCTTAATTTTACAGAGAGAGATATTTTCTGGTGCTGTTTTAAATTGCAGAACCATTTTAAATGTATTTACCAAAAAACAAATAAGGTTTCACGTAAGCACTTTTCAGATATATCTGTAAATGTGATGTAATTTTTTTTAATTACACTGATCACAATTACATTGCCTTCATTCAGGGTAAATGTTCAAGTGATTTTTGAAATTGCTAATTTTATTAAATCTCGTTACACTGAGGAACACTGTAATGTCTTTCCAGAATGAGTTTGCAAGTGATGTTTCAGGTCTCTATGATATGTGAAACTCTCTTCACACTGAGGACACTTATAAGGCTTCTCTCCAGTGTGAAGCCTCATGTGAATCTCAAGGTTTCCTTTAAGTTTGAAACTCTTTCCACAGTAAAAGCAGGCAAATGGCTTCTCTCCAGTGTGAAGTTTCACATGAGTCATAAGATTTCTTTTTCGTGAGAAGCTCTTCCCACACAGTTTGCAGGTGAACAGCTTCACTCCAGTGTGAGTTCTCATGTGGATTTCAAGAGATTCCTTATATGTAAAATTCATTCCACACTGAGGGCATGTGAAAGGCTTCTCCCCAGTGTGAGTTCTCATGTGAGTCTTGAGACTTACTTTATGACAGAAACTCTTTCCACATTCAGAGCATGTGAAAGGCTTGTCACCAGTGTGAATTCTCATGTGACATTTAAGATGTTCTTGTTGCGAGAAGCTCTTCCCACACAGTTTGCAGGTGAATGGCTTCTCTCCAGTGTGAATTCTCATGTGATTCTTGAGACTTACTTTATGACAGAAACTCTTTCCACAGTGATGGCACGTAAAAGGCTTGTCACCAGTGTGAATTTTCATGTGAGTCTTAAGGTATTTACTGAATCGGAAACTCTTTTCACACTGCTTGCATTTGAAAGGTTTCTCTCCAGAATGAATTATTACATGCCTTTTAAGGTCCTTTATGTCTGGAAAACTCATTCCACAATGATGACATAAACAGTCTTCTTTTGAGCGAGTTGCCGTCTTTCGAGCTCTTTTTGGTGTGGAAGTTTTTTCAGTCTGTGAACAACTAAAAGATTTTTCTCCAGTTATGAAACCATGATGTTTCTCTTCCTTTACATCATTCAGTTCTTGACTCTCCTCTTTCAGCATTATCAGATCTAAAGTGAACAGATACACATACAAGTTAACCCCAGTTTAATGGCACAAAGCAACATCAAAACATTTAGACATTTAAAGCAACAACATATATGCTAGGTCCTATACCATATATATATATATATATATATATATATATATATACACACATACATACATACACACACACAGTATCTCACAGAAGTGAGTACACCCCTCATATTTTTGTAAATATTTTATTATATCTTTTCATGTGACAACACTGAAGAAATGACACTTTACTACAATGTGAAGTAGTGAGTGTACAGCTTGTATAACAGTGTAAATTTGCTGTCCCCTCAAAATAACTCAACACACAGCCATTAATGTCTAAACCGCTGGCCACAAAAGTAAGTACAGTCCTAAGTGAAAATGTCCAAATTGGGCCAATATTTCAATATTTTGTGTGGCCACCATTATTTTCCAGCACTGCCTTAACCCTCTTGGGCATGGAGTTCACCAGAGCTTCACAGGTTGCCACTGGAGTCCTCTTCCACTCCTCCATGACATCATCACGGAGCTGGTGGATGTTAGAGACCTTGCGCTCCTCCACCTTCCATTTGAGGATGCCCCACAGATGCTCAATAGGGTTTAGGTACCCTCAGCTTCTTTAGCAAGGCAGTGGTCGTCTTGGAGGTGTGTTTGGGGTCGTTATCATGTTGGAATACTGCCCTGCGGCCCAGTCTCTGAAAGGAGGGGATCATGCTCTGCTTCAGTATGTCACAGTACAGTACTCAATGAACTGTAGCTCCCCAGTGCCGGCAGCACTCATGCAGCCCCAGACCATGACACTCCCACCACCATGCTTGACTGTAGGCAAGACACATCTGTCTTTGTACTCCTCACCTGGTTGCCGCCACACACGCTTGACACCATCTGAACCAAATAAGTTTATCTTGGTCTCATCAGACCACAGGACATGGTTCCAGTAATCCATGTCCTTAGTCTGCTTGTCTTCAGCAAACTGTTTGCGGGCTTTCTTGTGCATCATCTTTAGAAGAGGCTTCCTTCTGGGACGACAGCCATGCGGACCAATTTGATGCAGTGTGCGGCGTATGGTCTGAGCACTGAAAGGCTGACCCCTACCCCTTCAACCTCTGCAGCAATGCTGGCAGCACTCATACGTCTATTTCCCAAACACAACCTCTGGATATGACGCTGAGCATGTGCACTCAACTTCTTTGGTTGACCATGACGAGGCCTGTTCTGAGGGGAACCTGTCCTGTTAAACCGCTGTATGGTCTTGCCCACCTTGCTGCAGCTCAGTTTCAGGGTCTTGACAATCTTCTTATAGCCTATGCCATCTTTATGTAGAGCAACAATTCTTTTTTTCAGATCCTCAGAGAGTTCTTTGCCATGAGGTGCCATGTTGAACTTCCAGTGACCAGTGAGAGTGATAACACTAAATTTAACACACCTGCTCCCCAATCACACCTGAGACCTTGTAACACTAATGACTCACATGACACCAGGGAGAGAAAATGGCTAATTGGGCTAAATGTCCATTCTGGACATTTTTACTTAGGGGTGTACTCACTTATGTGGCCAGCGGTTTAGACATTAATGGCTGTGTGTTGAGTTATTTTGAGGGGACAGCAAATTTACACTGTTATACAAGCTGTACACTCACTACTTTACATTGTAGCAAAGTGTCATTTCTTCAGTGTTGTCACATGAAAAGATATAATAAAATATTTACAAAAATGTGAGGGGTGTACTCACTTCTGTGAGATACTATATATATATCAATATTGTTAACTCTTCACTTTCTTTAGGACACATCCCAATAAAAGGTTAAGAACCAATTCTTTGAATCGAGAATTTCAGCAGAAACGGTTAGAAACTGACTAGCATAAAAATAAGCCAATCGCCTGGTAGGGGGGCACCTGGGGTGGCCAACCATATTTCATTGAGGGCTGGTGCTACCCCTGGTACAAGGGCATGGAGAAAATTCCCGCCCACACTCCAATCACTGAGAGTGAGCTGCAACTGGCCTCTACAAATATTTATGAAGATTTGGAAGAGGATATTTCCCTGATTCTCCCATCCCTGCTGGTTCCACCCAGCTCAAAGTCACCAGTGCCCCCAGTGGTTCTGCCCAGCTCAAATGCCCTGTTCCAAATGGCACCCTAAACCCTCACGGCCTTCCTCTGAGTCTGCACTTTCATGACGTAATGCCGCTTTGACTGCCAGGTAAAGTTCTCTGCATAGCTCTCAGTCTTGCGGGCTCAGCAGAAGTGTGCATCGAGGGCGCATAGCAGCCGCAAAGGGGGCGCTCACGAGCACTCTTCTTTAAGCTTAAATGACAAATGGGACATGCTACGGTCTTGTGGACTTAACGGACACGTGCAAGCAGCGGCCATTGTAAGTCCACAAGACCGAAAGTGCACATGAAGTGTGCCATTTAGGACAGGGCCAATGTCTCTTTGTGTCTCCAGAGCAAGTCCTTCAGCCCCACCTCTGCTGATTCCCTTCAGCCCCTTGATATCTTCTTCTTCAACTCCACTCTGTTGTGTCACGTGGGCTAATTAGTCCCCCAAACCTGTTTCAGTTGATTACCCTCTCCATGTATTTAAGCCCTCTGTTTCCTTAGTTCTGTGTCCGGTATTGTCAGCGTTTATGTGGTTGTGTTTACATTACTCTCCTTGTCGATTTAAAAAAAAAAAAAAAAAATTGTTTCGTATACTTTTTGTTGTTTGCGTCATACAACCAGTCCAAGACAAGAATAATGTGGGAAAAAAACCTAAAATGCTTAAAGTCTTAAAAATTCACCTCTAACACATCAGTTTGATACTGTAAATGTGGTTTGATGTTGTATGATCACCAAACAGCAAAATTTAGTCTGAAATCTGAAAATTTTAAATCAGATTTGAGCAGCCAGAACGTCCGACATCTGTAAAAATCTGATTGGAATCGCATTCCAAACCACCTCCAAAAACACAGATTTCATGCGTTTTTTGCTGTCCAGAGTTTCAAAAACCCATCTGGTTAAAATCTGTCTGTAAAATATAAATCAGTCTGACTCTGAACATAGCCTAAATGTGGCTTTTTACTGTTAGACAGAGTTTATCTATATTTTGATTCAGAAGAATTAAACTAAATCAAATATGCCTTCATACAATCAAAATTAGAGGATATCTACCGCAACAGCTCAATATTTGAAACTATAGCTAAGGAAATGGGCAGGTATTCATATGTAAATCACAATATAATATAAATAAAATATTGAAAAAAGAAGCAGCAAAAGATGCAAAGACAACACAAAGCACAGGTTGTAAGCACGTCACCTATTTAGAGGGTCTCTGATATGGGTCACATTTAAAAGGTTATGTGAACTGCACAGTCTCACCAACAAAAACAAAAAGAAGTTATATTTGACACAAGAACACATTTTGACTATATTCAGCTGCAGTGTGAATGTTGCCTTAAATTGTGCCTTTTTTAAATTGTAGAACCATTTAAAAGTATTTACAAAGAAAATAGACAAATAGGGTCTCACATAATGATGATTTATTCACAAAGTTCAGGAGGAGCACGTGCAGAAAATTAGTGGCTGTCCCAAGCAAAATCACCCCAAGGTCAGACCATGCAATGCTCAGAGAAATTGCAAAAAACCCAAGAGCTACACCTCAGACTCTTCAGGCCTCAGTTATGTTAAATGTTAACGTTCATGACAGTACACTTAGAAAAAGACTTAACAAGTATGGCTTTGGAAGGGTTGCCAAGAGAAGCTGTCTTTTCATTAAAAAGAACATGGCAGCACGGCTTAGGATTGCCTTTGGACAGCTGAGGCCAAAGTAGAGATGTTTGGCCATAATGCACAGTGCCAAGTTAGGTGAAAAACAAACTTAGGAGATCAGCACAAACACCTCATTCCAACTGTCAAGCTTGGAGGTGGAGGGGTGATGATTTGGGCTTGTTTTGCAGCCACAGGACCTGGGAACCTTGCAGTCTTTGAGTCGACCATGAACCCATAAGGCCCATTTGTCCTACAGCTAAAGCTTGTCTAAAATTGGGTCATGCAACTGGACAATGATCCCCAGCAAATCTACAACAGAATGACTGAAAAAGAAAAGAATTTAAGGTGTCCCAGTCAAAGTCCAGAGCTCAACCTGATTGAATGGTGTGGTTGGACCTTAAGAGATCTGTGCATAAACAAATGCCCACAAACCTCAATGAACTGAGGAAACTTAAAAAAGAAGAATTCCTTCACAACAATGTGAGAGACTGATAAAGTCATACAGTGTACTTAGTTTGTCACCCATGTCTTCTCCATTTTTGCTTTATTTTTGTTAAATAAATAATGACAATGTAGTATGTCATATTCATGTGTTGTTGTTCATCTGAGGTTGTATTTAGACCTGATGAAGACCAGATGATTTTGATGTCTTGATATGTAAAAACACAGAATTACTTTCTTTTCACATGACTGTATGCTAGATCCTACACCCACTAAGCTGCTGGAAGAGATCTTTCCTGTAATCCCTGAAGCTTTTCTCATTGTTAACGCTTTCTATAGGACACGTCCCAAAAAACAAAGAAAAAAAGTTGAGAATCACTGATCTATGTGAAAATACATTGTTGCACGACTTTCCACCAAATAACCAAGTCTAGATACCTGCTAAAGTTGTGTTACGACCATTTAGATCAATGGTTCCCAAACTCCCAACCCATTTTGTATGTCTCCATAATCAAACACTCCTGATTTTGATCATCAGCTCATTATTACAGACTAAAATAAACTTGGGTGTGCGTCATTACTTATATTGTGCAAGTGAACACTACATTGGTGGAACCCGTGCAACAGGTTTAAATGGAACACCATACCACATATCCTAAATGGATGAGATGTTTAGGATACAACATCTCCCCCAAATTAATGTGTTGCTTGTCATAATAACGAATGCCCAAAGTGGAAGTAGGATCTTCTCAGGTTGAAGGCAGCGTTAGTATTTGTCTGGTCATGTGATCTCAACATGTCTGTCCACATGAAGCGAACTAAAATATAAAACCACTTCAAATTAGGACATAGTCTTCAAATATATCATTCACTTCTGTAGAGCTGTACATTTTAATAAGGATCAAATGAGTTCAGCTTTGATAATGAAACCAACCTGTTTGTTCCTCAGTATCTTCTTGTTTCACACAGAATGTTTCTTCAATCGTAATGTCTTCATTCTCTTCTTTAATAAACGCCATCTTTATAATAGCGTGTCACGTGGATCTCATTTCCTTCACCAGGAGTTTTTCTGGGTGTTTGGACACTGTCATGATTAAGAAAATGTTAATGGAAAAAAAAAAAAAATCCAAACTAAATCTCTGGGTGCGTCTTAATCAGAGTGATTACCACCCTCAGTAATACAAATTAATAAAAGAACACAAATTATATGCTCTTCATACTTTACAACTTTAAAGTTGGTATTTAATGATTTGTACATTATATTCAATATAATCCATTTTCAAGAAAACGTTTGCAGTTGGTTTCTAAAAGTTTTAATGAATTAAAAAGTGTGTTTGTGTTCTCCTTAGCAGCATGTCTCGTCAGCGTGTGGTGAATCGAGCTCTTCGAATCACTGAATCATTTTGATTTATATTTGACTCGGAGTATCAAAAAGCTCCGTTCGTCCCATCATAACTTTATCCAGTGACCGAATTCGTGTTTACGATAAACTGATTCACGATATACGACGTGAAATGAGACGCAACATTTTGTTACTCCTGTGAATTGGCTTTACTCACAGAAATAACGTTTATAGATGTTAGATAAAACAATACAATTGTACATTTAATTCATTTTAGATCGCCTCTGATAATTATAAAAACAACTGAACGATTTTTATCGATTCAAACACGTTAAATGTTTAAAAACACAAACCTTTCTTCAGCCGAATCATTCACAACAGACGTGGGGTCGCGGTGCATACTTATGATGTCCTATCTTCAGACCAAAATAAAAGTCCCATTCACAAGCTGCTGTCCAAAATCACAAAGTGCACAGAAATTTACATGCAAAAACACACACATATTAGTAAAAATAAATAAGGTATTCGTATTTGAAGCCTTGGAGAAATGCATATTTAAATAAATGTTGCCTATGATGCACTGAAAGAGTTTAAGTAGCACATCTTATATGTGAGATTCTGTGTAAGACACAAAACAGTCATATTTGGGAACATTTACCCCATTTTTTTTAACATATATAAAGGCAAATGTTACAACTCAAAAGGAATTTAACAACAATAATAGAATTATGAACAGTAGACAAAAAGCCAGTAAAAGAAAAAAAGAAGAAAAAAAAAACAATCAGCCAGGGCTAACATATAACTTAAAGTTATAAAGAGAGAGAGAAACAAAGTCTTTTTTTTGTACATCATGAAAAAGGCATAAATATTATACTTTGTGCACAACGTAAAGGACTTTAAAGCTTTGACATTGCTGGAAGAAGAGCTAGTCTTGACAAAAAAATAATAAAAAAAAGGTTTAACAGACATAAATTTGCACTTATGTATAAAAAAAAAACTTTGCTAGAAAAATAAATAATAGATTTATAAGAAAATACTTGCCTTTCAGATTTTTATCGGAGTTATATAATCCAAATAAGACATCCTTAAACACCAAAGAAATTTTTTTTAAAAAAAGAAGCACGTACAAATAAACAAAATTTCTTTCAAAAAAATAGCTACGTTACTTTTTTTTTTTTTTTTTCTTTTTTAATGTTTTATCATGCAGTGAAAAGGGGATTTTTTTGTATGTATTACTAAAATGATAATAAAGACTTTTTAACAGTTTAACAAACAGATTATCAGTTATCAATTAAAAGAATGTCTTCCTTAGGTTTAGGTATTAAAGTAAGTAATCCCTGTGATAAGGTAGGTGGAAGTGTTTCAGAAGCAATACTCTCCAAATACACCTTAAGCAAGAAAGGTGCTAATACCTTTTTTTGTAAAGTTCGGCTGTCAGCTCATTTGTGCCCGGAGACTCATTGTTCTTAAGAGCTTCAATAGAATCAATTATTTAATCAATGGATATATCTTTATTGCAGGCGATCTTATCTTCATTAGATAATGTCCTAACATCCTTCAAAGACTGGAAAAATGAGAAAGCTGAGTCCTTGCAATATTTAGACTTAGAATAGAAGTTTGCACAAAATGTGCCAATTTCCTTAGGATCAGAAATAACAGTACCGTTGATATTTAAAGAATTAAGAGTCAAGCTTCTAGAATTATTCTTTTCCATTCTGAAGAAATATGCTGTACTTTGCTCTCCTTGCTCTAGCCATCTTCTTCAAGAGTGAATAAAAGAGCCCTCTGCCTTATACATTGAGTCTGAGTTTGCAGATCATTAAGTTCTACTAACTCAGCATTTGACAAATTATCCTGCATTTTACCACAGAGTATATTTTGTTACACCAAGTATAGGATTTAATTTTTGGAAATTTCTCCCTTCAAATGTCAATAATATCAAATTTATCCATAAATATCTTTAATTTAGAATTTGTAGAGGCGGACTGTTTAGGTGGCTTAGATATATTTTCTACCAGGTATTCAAAATACAAAGTTTTGTGCTTTATATTGTGTAGGTGCTTGGCTAACCGTCTAACTCACATTATTATGTAACGCTATTATCTAAAACTTTAATATTACTGCTGAAGTGGTGCAGCATTAAGAAGCACATATACTACAGTGCTACGTTCTCTACATCTGGTCCCAAGAAGGTGGCCAAGTGGATTTCACTGCTCAAGCACATCCAAAATAGACACATCCATGAGAACTCTGCCTTCCCAAAGTGTGAGCATCCAGAAAGAGTGTCTAGGGATCCCCAAAAATGGTTCCAACCCGGGTATGCATAGAAAATGTCTAACAGATTGTGTTTTATAATGTGTCAAAGTACAAAAAAAGCTTAATATAAGTGATTTAGAATTTTACAATACTGTCACTTTTTGTCATTCATGGGTCAGAGGCTCTCTACAAAGTGGAAAAGGTCATGAACAATAAGCGAGTCCTGAAGGATGTGGAAAAGCTCAGTCACCATTACCAGACATCTCTGCTGGAGGCCTTCCACAGCATGATCCTGCGTTTTGCTCCCAAGAGTGTGGTTTTCCCTTTCATTGGAATGTTGTACAGGTAATAGACTTACATTCTGCAACAAGTAGACCTCGTTTCCTGTTTACACTTGTCGTCTTTGGGGTCAATATGACCCCAAAATTGAAAACGTAATTGTGAAAAAAATATACATTTTCAATAATACAAATAATATATCATTTTTTTTGTTTACTTCTCATCTATACATTAATGCTGTGTTTTGGGAGATTTGGAGTACTTTTGTACCTATTTACCACAAAAATCCGCAACTACGCCGTTAGCTTGCATGTGAAATATAAATTTTTTATATAAAAATCCCTTAAATTATGATCTAAATTTAATTTAAATTGTTTCTGGATATTGATCTAGGTGTTAGGTGTAGAATTCCACCTTTTGCTGGTTAGAGATAAACCTAAGGGGATTACAGTTTAAGAAAGAAATTGTTCTGACCAGCAGGGGGCCATTGAAAGCCATTCATTTTACTGGATGTGGCCAACTGCTCGTAAATGCCACATAATTCACACCTAAAGGACAAGACTCAGAGTCAGATTGTAGTTGTATATAATTGATTTTAATGAACTAAGTGTAAAAAAAAAAAAAAAAAATTTAACTTCAGAATGTAGACAAAATAAAATAAACAATGTGTAATAAAACCAACAGCAATTTCCAGAAATGAACAGGAGTAAAAGTGGACAACAAATAATAATAATAATACAATTTTTTACAATCATATTCTGAACACTGAAGATAAAAGCAGTAACAAACTACCAATAATTTGTAAAATACATGGAGTAAAACGAACACATGGTAAAATAATTACTCCACGCACATCTGGCACAAGAACAGTGTGTGAGCAGCACAAATGGCTCTTTTGCAGTTTGCACACTGCTTGTCAGTTTTCAAATCTTTGGCCCGTGGACAAACCTGACACCTTGCTCGCTTTGATGATGGAGGTTCAATGGAGGGCCCTGGAGCGTCGGAGAAATCCTGTTGTCTCTTCAGGATTGATGCAGATGCTGGTGCACGAGGCAGGTGTTGCCGTCGCTCCATGAGAGGGGAAACCAGAGCTTTCCCCAGATGCTCTAGAAAGAGCCTCCTTTTCGTACACTTCCCTCTTTCCCAGGATGGATTGACTTCTCTCCACACCACAAAGGCATTTATGGCTGAAACATCAAGGATTGTAGAGAAGACAACCATTGGCCAACGATTTGTCTTGCGCTTGCAGCTGTAGATTGCAACCATCTGCAATATT
The DNA here is from genome assembly GCF_019924925.1 of Ctenopharyngodon idella. NCBI lineage: Eukaryota > Metazoa > Chordata > Actinopteri > Cypriniformes > Xenocyprididae > Ctenopharyngodon > Ctenopharyngodon idella. Next base: position 18,963,446 of record NC_067223.1, read on the forward strand.
TCAAACACACACACACACACACACACACACACAAATTAGTATATCTGCTGGCAAAAGAAATACCACTCACTTTATCACCAACTTTGAAAATTATCAAAATAATGCATCAAATCATAAAATTTGTAAATACCTTATCAAGGTTGTCAACTCCACCTTTGCAGCGATTGTAGTCCAAGATGACCTCTGGCTTCCTGTCCTCCCTGTCACTGATTTTGGCATCCATGTGACATGTGCTCATGAGCAGCACATTTCTATGCTTTTTGGGGCAATATGACACAAGACTGTGTGTCTCAGTGAATGCAAAAAGAGAGGAAGACACAGCTCTGTCTCTCGTTGTCAGAAGAGCAGGTGGGAGTTCAGGTTTGTTTCTGCGAACTGTGCCAACCATGGTCAACTTCCTCTTCAAGAGCTCCTGGCCAAGGGCATAAGAAGTGAAGAAATTATCACACGTAACTGTTTGTCCTTGAAGTCCAGTGGTCAGATCAAGGACCACACGCATGCCCTGATTTCTCTCTGGCTGTCCTTCTCGAGGCTTGCCGGTGTACACTTGCATGTTCCTTGCTTATTGGGCATGTATTGTTTGAACAAGCATTGACCTCGGAATGACACCAGGCACTCGTCCACCGTTATGTCTGGACCAGGGTTGAACATCATTGGGAGGCGCTCAACCCATAAATTCCACAGATCCCGAATTGGTGCCAGCTTGTCACTTTCACGTCGGGCAGGTCTTGTGGCCCTGTCATCGAAGCGGATGACTCTTGACAAAATTCTGAATCTTTTCAGCGACATGACAGCACAAAAAATTGCACGCCCAGTTTGAGACTCCCACAGACTTGCCAGGGCCTCATTGTTGGAGCGATAAACTCCTGCAAGAAGGAGCAGACCAATATACGCTTCCATATCTGTCCAGTCCACATCCCTCCAGTCAGCACCATATACACGCCTTCCTTCAACATTGGTCATTTCCACCAAGATACTTTGGATGCTTGATGGAAAAAATAATAAAAAAGTGGACTTGATGTCCTCTACACGAGAACACGCGTACCTGGTTGGTCCAGGTGTCAACTTTGTAACTCGTGCAGCTGGTGATCTCCCTGGCCTCTGTGGAGGTGGAATAGCAGACCAGGTTATTTGCCCATTTTTAGAACTGAAGGTTTGGTCTGCATCTGCCTCCTCACAGTCCTCCTCCGATTCCTGGTAATCCTCTTCTTCCTCTTCAGGGGGACTGCAGTCCTCTGGCTCAGAGTCCTCAGGCTCAGATTCTTCCAGGTCTTCTTCATTTTCGCTGGAATCCAGCACATAGTCCAGGGTCTCAGGAAGAGTGTACCTCTTTGCCATACTGCCAGCACAGAATGATCCATGGCAGGACAACAAAGACACCCTTTTATATCTTTTGCGTGGGAACAGTTTCTTTGTTTTGAAAACACAGGTGCAGCTCTTACATCTCAACGTAAACTTTCTCAAAGTGGAAAAGGTCAGTTGTCTTTCATCTCTGTTTGAGCTCTCTCTTGCTCTCTCTGAATGTGTGTGCATGCATTAGGTCTCACACACACATGTTCCGCATGTATGGCTGATTACATTTGCCAAATTTGATAAAAATGCTCTCTGTGGAAATCATACCCCTCTCTCTCTCTCTCTCCCTCTGTGTGTGTGTGTGTGCGTGTGCGTGTGTGTGTGCGCGTGCGTGTGTGCGTTTGTGTGCGTGCGTGTGTGCGCATGCATTAGGTCTCAGCCTCTCCTTTATATTTTTGTTCTTCATTTAGAGCTGATTTTATTTGCCAAATTCTATACAAATGCTCTCTGTGGCAGTCATACTTGTGTGTGTGTGTGTGTGTGTGTGTGTGTGTGTGTGCGTGTGTGTCTCTGTGTGTGTGAGAGAGAGAGAGAGAGAGAGAGAGAAGAGAGAGATAGAGATGTGCATGTGTGCGTGTGTCTCTGGGTGTGTCTCTGGGTGTGTGTGCGCGTGCGCGTGTGCGTGTGTGTCTGTGTGTGTGTGAGAGAGAGAGAGAAGAGAGAAGAGAGAGAGATAGAGATGTGCATGTGTGCGTGTTTCTCTGGGTGTGTGTGCGTGTCTGTGTGTGAGAGAGAGAGACAGAGACAGAGAGTGTGAGAGAGAGACAGAGAGAGAAGAGAGAGAGAATGTGCATGTGTGCATGTCTCTGGGTGTGTGTGTGTGCGTGCGTGCGTGTGTGTGTGTGCGTTTGTGTGTGCGTGTGTGTGCGCGTGCATTAGGTTTCACACCTTTATATCTTTTTTTTCTGCATTTGTGGCTGATTTTATTTGCCAAATTCTATACAAATGCTCTCTGTGGCAGTCATACCTGTGTGTGTGTATGTGTGTGTGTGTGTGTGAGCATGTTTTTTCTGCATTACATTTGTGCTCAAGAACCAGGCCTTTAATTTGGTGTGAAAATTTTCAGATTTATTCTGGATTTATTGTTTTTTTTTTTTTTTTTTTTTGACAAATGGAAAAAAAAACACATTTTTTTGCATTTCCCATTCATTTTCAATTGGGGTCATATTGACCCCAAAGACAACATTAATAAAAAATTTTTTTACATGCCTTTAGAATAACCGAATCAAGCCCAGTTTTTTTGTCTGTGTGTACAGAGAGATAAAGTAGGAAAAGTCCCAAAATTTTATTTCACTGAGATGAAGGGAACCATTTTTATTTATTCAAGAAAAGTCGATCGGGGTCATGTCATACCCCAAGGACTAATTGAGGGTTAAAGGGGACCTATTATGCCCCTTTTACAAGATGTAATATAAGTGTATGTTGTCCCCAGAATGTGTCTGTGAAGTTTCAGCTCAAAATACCCCACAGATCATTTATTACAGCTTGTCAAATTTGACCCTATTTGGGTGTGAGCAAAAAAAGGTTAGTGGATAAATTTATGTAGTTGCTTTGGAGTTGATTCAAGTCAATGACTAGCATGTGCCGTCATGTTAATCTTTTGTGCAAATCCAGTGTTGAATCTTGCATTCAGATGCCTGGTGTTTGTGAAAGCAATCGTATGAGAAGCTTCTGGAAGGGAATTATACCGAACCACTTTAACGACAGACTTTGCTCAGGCATTACAGAATAACCAAAACAGCATTTCAGATGCTGTTGTAGGAAACTTTTTCCTCGTCGAAGCAGAGACCAGGAGACGTTGGGATATCTTTCAAGCAGAAGTTACTCTTTATTGAGAAACACGCTGTGCGTCGCTGTAGTCATCCAAGTCCAACTAAGGCAGTGTACTTGGTAGTTCATATACATTCAAGGGGGAGGGATACATAGAGTAGAGGTGGAGACAATCTAAACAAAGCATGCAAATGCAGTGCAGGAATCAGCCCATTCCCTACATTTCCCAGCCATGATCTAATCAGCATAACGGTGTCATTCAAATGCATAGGTGCTAATCCACTCAGTCTGACAGTATCGCCCATACCTTTACATTATCATAGAGACAAAGGCACCGCTGTATCTTGAGCTTGTCCTGCCAAATGGTCAGAAAGTGCATGAAGACAAAAGGTTAATGTTACAGACACCTGGGCTGCCTGCCTTGATCTCCATAAATTTTCACTATCTTTACCTCAAAATGTTAAATACAATATACTTCACCTTAGCATTTCATGTGAGGTTATGTCAGGATGTAGGATCAGCAGATCTTAAACAGATTCTTAAATTTGTAATCCTACACTGTGCAAAGAGATCAGTCCTCTGGTTGGGCCAGTTATGCCGTCCCATCGCAAAGTCACATGTCTTTTTTATGCGCATCAAGGAATTTATTCTGAAAGTGTTTCCATCGCAGTTTATGCGCATCTTTTCTTATCGAATAAAACATTTATCTGACACATTTGATGAATCGTCCCAGGAAACGTTGAAGTTTCTTTACACTGCTGGGCTGGGACCAGTTCTGAATAGTCTCCACCTTCCTCTGGTCCATCTGGATGGCTTGTTGGTCGATGACATATCCCAGAAAGTGCACAGAAGTGGTGTGGAACTCGCATTTCTCTAGATTCAGATAAAGGTGGTGTTCTCTCAGCTTGGTGAGGACCTGCTTCATGTGATGGCGGTGTTCGGCCAGGTTCCGAGGATGTCGTCGATGTACACAATGACGAATCGTTGGAGGAACTCTCGGAAAACCTCATTCATGTATCCTTGGAAGACAGAAGGAGAGTTGGACAGGCCATACTGCATAACCCGATACTCGTAGTGCCCAGAGGGCGTAATAAAGGCGGTCTTCCACTCGAATGAGGTTATATGAGCTCCGCAGGTCTAGTTTAGAGAAAATGCGAGCTCCGCGCAGTTGTTCTAGGGCTGCTGGGACCAGAGGAAGAGGATAACTATACTTGACGTACATCTGTATTGAGACCTTGCCGAAAAGCAGTGAGCAGTCTCCTTACATCCACTCGATGCAGCCAGCGTGCAAAACTGGAGAGCATATGCGCTGACTGAATTATCTCCTTGACTCAAGTTAAAGGGTTAGTTCACCCAAAAATGAAAATAATGTCATTTATTACTCACCCTCATGTCGTTCTACACCCATAAGACCTTCGTTCATCTTTGCAACACAAATTAAGATATTTTTGATTAAATCCGATGGCTTAGTGAGGCCACTATTGAGAGCAAAGCGACCGAACCTCTCAAGATCCAGAAAGGTACTAAAAACATATTTAAAACAGTTCATGTGAGTTCAGTGGTTCTACCTTAATATTATAAAACAACAAGAATACTTTTTGTGCGCCAAAAAAACAACGACTTTTCAACAATATCTCGTGATGACCAATTTCAAAACACTGCTTCTGAGCTTTACGAATCTTTTGTTTCGAATTAGTGATTCGGATCTCCTATCAAACAGCTAAACTGCTGAAATCACGTGACTTTGGCGCTCCGAAACCACTGACTTGTTTTGTAAAGCTACTATATTATATTGTTATTCTGTCTTTTGTGTTTCTGTAACTTTGATCAGTTTTATTTTTTGATAGTCTCATATGTGTTTGTACAAACACTCAAACTACCACCAGAGGTCACCATCTCCTGCAACTGACATCAGCCTTGATGTGCATCAAGGTTGAAGGGTGAAAATAAATTGTGTGGAGTCATCCGTCTTGGAGCAACCCAGATCTCAAATCGTAAATATCAAACATATTGACTCATCTAGTGCAGAGGGTTTTTTTTTATAACTTTTATAATTTTTTAATAACTTTTATGATATTTATAAAACTATATAATGGACAGGAATGGAACCTGCGCTTAAATTACTAAAAATGTTTCTGAACACTATAACTACTTTGAACAAGAGAACTCTATGTTGTAATAACGTGTACTAATTTACATAGATGTAAAATCATTAGCCATACATTGTTAAATCAATCAGTGGGACACCTGCGCTTGCTTCCTTTTACAAAGGAATTTGCGTTTCATTGTTGGACAATGCACCTCATCCTCCACCTGGAGCCAATTTCAGTACTTGGTTTACAAGGCAGTCAATTTTGAAAACTCGGCCTCGCGCAGAGAAGTTGAGGGTGAATGGAAGATGTGATTTAACTGCAGATATTCAGTCATCACACTCAACCAAAATGAAGGCAAAGAGCAATAACTATGGAAGTGTCACAATCTGGCGTCTCTCTTTAATTCGACTAACTGCTCCTCCATGTCAACTGGAAGGTCTTTTCCTGGGCAACTGAGGATCTCTGACCCAAGCAAATTAACTGAAATCCTCACTCAAATAATGTCGGAATTGTTGTTTCAGTTCTTCAATGTTGAGTGACTGTGTTAGACAAAGGAGAGATTTATCCCCTTCTCTTGCACATGGTCAGCGAAGTTGGGAAACATTTTTATTAATCAGCCAATCATCCCAAAGATCCAATTTGTCAATGACTTTGTCTAAGCATGTTGCCATTACCCAGCAAACATTTGGACGTTTAATGACCGTTGAAAAGACGTCCCTCCGACACGTCCTGTCATGGTTGAAAAATAGTTCCAAAATGAAATTTGAATGGACATCTTAGATGTTATCTTATTAATTAATTAATTAATTAATTAATTATTATATATTGAACTACACATAGCTAAAATTCAAAGTAACAATTACACATGCAAGCCCAGAGAATTGTAGAAATGTACAAACATATCTGAATGCATTTTTAAGAAATGTTGTGTGTTACATCAGACCAGTGTTTGCTCGGTAGTGATGTGCATATCGCAGTTATAACCACGGACGCTACAGATAGGAATTCTAGGGTTAATGAGAGATAAATCATTAATGTGTTGATTTTAATAAAGACAAGGAACTCTCATTTTACAGTAAAATGCAATGAACGTGCGTCACTCTTTTACTTTCATTTTCAGCTTATTTCAAGACCAAAAAGAGCAATGGGAGAGAGCGGCATCAGCACTAGTAATATAATTAGTCTCAGTATTTTTTATGAAGACAACAGGTTTCAGGATGCGCCGCTGAACATTTAAGTTAGCGCGTCAGCTTGCTGAAGAGATACTGAGCTACTCTAAGTGGTTTCTGAGTGGTTTCTTCAGGAGCGAATTCACTTCAGGCAGGTGTTGTTTTAGCTGGCATCAACTCTTCAGCTCTTCACTCTTTCATCTTCAATAAACTAAATGGCATAAACTGCTCCCTTAGAGCTGTAGGACTGAGAAATTCCCTTTATACACACTGGGCCTCATTCATGAAACGCGAGCAGAATGGATTTTTGTGTAAATCATTCGTAAAGCCGTTCTGACGTGAATTTTCGGATTCATAAAATTTTTTATATTTTATAAATTTTACTTGGTACAAGATAAATTTATATCTGCTGCCTACCACATGTAAATGGTGCGTAAAGCATTTGAATGTTCTGTTTTCTTGTAAGCAAACTGATGACACTGAATTTTTATGGACTATTTGTTTGCCCTGGTTTTCTTTTTTTTTTTGTTCGTTGTTGGTTTTTTTGTAGTGGACAGTTGAAAACTGCGCTTGTCACTGTCACTTTTTACCCAGCCGTCCAATCACAGTGGAGGAGGGGCAGGACAAATACTATATCAACCAATCATTCTACTTGTACAACCATTAAACAACAATGGAGAAGTTAAAATTGCTGATTACTGCATTTTTATATTCAGGAATATTCTTCAAAAATGAGATACTACTAATACGTTACTGCCATGGATATTCCAAATCATAGCAACCAAACCGTCTCCACTGGAAAAACACAGCACCTCCAAAGCACTCTCAGGCGCCACCAGCTGACTGTTTTCAGAAGAGCACCAGGCATTTTTTCAGCTGGCTAAAAACGCTTAGGTGGAAACATGGACGTTTAATATTCATTTTAGGCATATGGCCTATTAGTCTCTTTTGCATTTGTGCAATATAATGGAGTCAAACCTGAGAAAGATTTCACTAATTACGAATGATTAACTATCAAATCTGATGTTTATGAAACATTTGTGAATCCGGAGTCGAGTTTTCGAGAAGGTCAGTTTTAAGTACTATGAATTTACTCATATATTTACGAAAGTTTCATGAATGTGGCCCATTACAAAACTGACCTGTTTGATGTTATCGTTGTGTGTCACGTTGAGTGGTGTAGTTTAACTTTTGTAGTCGTCTGACAGATATACAGTCAATCTGGTTAGTAATGTGTGAAGCTGGTAATGCTGTTTGTGGAGTTGTTTAATTAGATCTTGAGAGATTTAATGTCTTCTTTTATCCTCAGTTGATTTCATATGGGGCTGTGGCTGGAAGACATAGTTCTTGTTTCTGTTCTTGTTATTTCTCTCTCTTTCAGTGATTCTGCTTGTTGACAGCAGGTGCTCATCACTAATGCTCAATCAGCACTCGATTAATCACTTCACATTGCATTTATTGGACTCTTGATTGGTCTTGAAGGTCTGGCCTTGAATACATCGCTGTTTATTATGCCACTACATATCAGTGCAAGGGTCAAGTAGATCAAGTAGTTCAAGTCAGATCAAGTAGATCAAGTCAGGGGTTTATTATGTGAACTGCTCTGACCACTAGAGGTAGTTGCTCCAGAAAATTGTCAGGCCAACACTGTCCCCTGGTGGCCATGAGTATTTCTGTCAGGTTGTGGCTATACTATTTTTTAACATTTGTTTGCTTTGTAAATTTGTGTTGATTGGATATAGTCAAAAATTGTCAACTAAGAAAAGAGGATTGTTAGTTATGTTCAACATCTCTGTTGCTTCTCACAGGTAGGCCATCATTTGCTGTCTAAGTATTGTGTTTGTAGGTATTTTACTAGAAATAATTGCACAAATAGCACAAATAAGTTTGACACATCCATGCAGGGGTGTTTCCCAAAAGCATCATTAGCTAACTATGGTTGCAAATTCCATTTAACTCTTTTGGTAACGACAGAACTTGCGACCAAAGTTGCTTTTTGGAAACACACCCCAGAACAGTCTGTGTTTATTGGTGCCAGTTTTAAACATGTATTCCTTGTCAGGGCTGCACAAAGCTCAGCTGCACATCTCCAGTAACTTCTAAAACATCAATCTCCTCCAGTTTAGTGAAGCGATGTCTGTAAGTGTAATTTAGTCCACCATTGACATACACCTCGTAATGATGACGACGGGTACAAATGGTGACCTGAAATGCACATACAGGATAAAGATGTTAAAACATTTGTCATCATGCCACAAAGAAAAAAGAGAGCAAACAAACTAAACCTTTAATAATCATGTGTGTGTTGATGTGGCTAATATGACACTAGCTACATTTACATGCACCCAAATAATCCATTTGTAATTGGATTGATGGCTCAATCGGATTGAAAAACGTTCATGTAAACACCTTAATCGATGCAATTGAGCTCGATCCGAACAAAATTTCGATCGGATTGGAAGGGGTGGTTTATTTCTTTTCTAATCCGATCCAACAGCAAAACATTACCATGTAAACGCTTGAATCCGACCACTTTCTCAATTGTATTCAGAAGTCTCTGGGGCACATGCACAGCGCAATGTTGACACGCATTACGCAGTGCGCATATTCACGTTCACGTCTTTAGTTGTAAAGATGTATGCCTACAGGTAGTGGCGCTGTATCCCTTTGCCATAATATTGGAAATCTATCCATTTTAAAACAAGAAGGGGAGTCAATGGATATCACACAAGAAGCAACGTGCAAACTGCGCAAGAGTTATGCCGGTGGAAAAGTCTCAACCTCGGTCAGTATTCACTACAGAAACTGAAAGTAAAAAGTAAAGAGCAACGGATTAACGGAGCATATTCTCTCAGAGACGAATTTCAACATAATATGCTGATAACACTATATAACCGTCTTAATTTATTCCATTATTTCTCTTGTGGCCATACATATAGACTAGTGAAACAAATAAGAATAATAGTGTTTCGTATTAAACAGGTTGTTTTTTTAAAGTCGGTGCTTAAAGTAAAGCTGCGCTTAATTTTCATTGATGACTGCAGTGTTAGGAAATATTATACACTCTTAATAATTTTAATTATAGGCTAGGCCTATAATTCATTGTATAATAGACCTAAAAAAATGTTTAAAACATTTTCAAAGATAGCTAATAGCCTGATCTTTTATTATCCTCACAGCACAGTATAATATTAATTTAATAATAAAACAAGCCGAACCTAATAGTTATAATAATAGACTAGAAGAATGCCCTACATTAATTGGAAATACCAAATCCTCTTAATATTGCCAAGATTTGATACTTTTGACAATGTCTCTGGCTATCGTTGATACATGATCATCGTCTGTTGACGCAACCCGGGTTACCGCAAGTGTGATTGATATGACGTCACACACGCAGAGCGCGTGCGCAAACGTTTTAATCGTAATGTATATAAAACACATATAAACGGATATTTGAATCAGATTACAATGTTTAGAGTACACGTAAACAGATCTGCAGTCGGATTCAATTCATTCGAATTGACGAAAATTGGTGCATGTAAACGTAGCCACTGTGATGTTTAAACGATTTTCTCAGGGTGGAGCATGCACAGCAAAATCATCAATGTTAACCCTGTTCAGAGTACATATGGTATAACTTTACAGTGTGTTAAAGTAACACCAAGGCCTAGTCCACACGTACACAGATATTTTTATAAAGGGGTCCATTTTTAAAGGGGTCATGAACTGCATTGTTTTATTGTTTTATAATGTTTCCTGGGATGCACTTATAATGTTAGAATGCTTTTTACATCAAAAATCAACATACTTCAGAAATAAAAGGCATTTTTCCTACCCTGATTTTAGCCCTCTTATTTGAATGCTCTGTTTTAAGCCCGGGATACACTGCACAATCGTGGCGATTTTTGTGATCGTGGTTCTTAATTGGTGGTCCTATGTCGTACAGTGAGAGAGGTTCAAAGACGGCTGTTTTCCCGGACTTGTGACCAAAGATAGCCTACGATAATTTTTCTGACAGTGTCAGAAATTCAGCATGATCAAAGCACAGTGTTTGCTGCTACAACCTACGTCTACTGACCAGCCAATAAAAATGCGACATGAAATAAATGCGACATGGCGGTAAAACTTAAAACTGCTTACCTTAAGCTCTTTTCCCTTCTTCTTTTGCCACTTCCTTTTTTTCACCACACATAAAAACTACAACTGCCAATGTGTGATTCAACATGGTCTTTTTGTTTACCAATAGCGCATGCTGATGACATTTTATTCTTCTATAGAAACTTGCATCGTAGCCTATGAGTCAATAGGTGTCATCATCGTACAAGTCTACATGCATGTCGTACCCAAGTTTATTAGATCCATGTCACACAGTGTGATAAAGTAATGATCTTATAGGATTGCTAAAATCTTAGCTTTAAGGGGCGTGTCTGCTGTGAGACTTCAGTGTAAACGCCCACTGCTGTGATTGGCTAACATCTTTCCATTTGAAATATCTAAGTATTATTCTCTCGAAAACTTTTAGCACATTTTTAACATTACAGCTCTCAAGATTAACTAATCATGAAAAGTGTTGAATTACATTTATATCTATGGCATTAGAACATTGTAGCCAATCTCAGACATGTTGTTGAGCGCATGAAAGCAGTGATCTTGTCATTGCAACTCAATTTCTGCACACTAACGAATATTTTCATCGTAACTAACAGTGCAAACGCATTGCAACTAAAAGATTCGTTGAATAAAACTGGAGTTTTGGCACATGTCCAGAACTCAGTCAATGATAAACTCACGCTGTTTGATTGACAGCTCCAGCGATTGTAAAGGTGGTTTCTTTATATAATTTAATCACAGTTTAAATTATAGATTATTATGTTCATCCTACTAAAAGAAACAACATGAAGTTGACCGTAGTCACTGGTTTGATTTACTCTGATACATAAACAAAGAACATCTAACTGTACATTAATCATTACATATAAGATCAGGCATTAGAATGAACACGGTTACTATTAACAGGCTAACGTTGCAATGATGAAGTAGGTGTTGATTTCTTCTGTGGAGGCGGGATTTCACCTATAGACATGCACATTCCAGGATTAGTCGTTCGATGGGCCTGGTGTCAATAAAAGCTTTTATTGGACTAACAAGGAAGTTTTTAGTTTTGAACCTTACAGGATATTCTTATAGCACGATAACCTCTTATATATCAAAAGCTCAAGGGAAAGTTGATTTCTCAATTCATGACCCCTTTAAAAAAAATTGCTTCCACATGAAAATGCTATGAAGTGCTGTCAAGAGCATGCCAAACCAACAGGTGGTGATATAACCCTAAATGTAAAGCCATGTTGGCCAATCAGAAGCCTGGAAAAAAGGTTATTCCAACGTCACAAGGCAAAATCTCCAGTTTCACTGCAACCGGAGTTTCTAAAAATCTTCACCCTGGCAGTTTTCAAAAAAGTTTGGTTTCAGTGACTGGATACTGCATTTTTCACGTGGACGAGCGGCCAAACCACATAGAAAAAGCTGCGGTTTTGAAAATACCCATGTTTGTGTGAACAGGGCCTAAAGCAGTGTAGAATTTGATTAGACAATTAAACAATTAATTGAGTGCTGATTGAGCATTAGTGATGAACACCTGTTATTAACAAGCAGAATCACTGGAGGAAAGAGAAACACAACAAACTACAACTGACTTCCAGCCACAGCCTTGTTTGTGGAGTTGTTTAATCCCCCTCTGCTGAGATCTTAAGAGATTTAATGTCTTCTTTTGTTTCAGTTGATTTCATCTGAGGATATGGCTGGAAGTCAGTTGTAGCTCTTGTGTTTCTCTTGTTTCTCTTCTCTTCTGTGATTCTGCTTGTTAACAGCAGGTGTTCATCACTAATGCTCAATCATTACTCGATTGATCGCTTAATTAGGTAATTAACTGCAACACTACTTCTTTGTTACTTAAAGCAGTGTTAATTATAAACTAGGGATTTTGTTGAGTAGTGTGAATCAGTGCCATCTGTCTATACCCAGGTGTGTTCCCATATCTACTCAAGGAACAAGGGTTACATACAAAACCTAGATGATTGCTTTGGTTAAAGAATATCTGAAATACCTCAAAAAAGTTCCCTCTTTTAAATGGCATGTTACAAGGTCGTTCCTCCTCGCCCCATTTTCCGTCCTCACAGCTGTTGCACACAATCTCATTCTCATCAAAACGAGCACTGTAGTCAAATGCAATTCCAGTTTTGTGCCTTAGACTAAACCCCATTCTGTTGGAGCAAGAAAAGGAGAGGAAATTATATATTAAAACAGAATATGTATTATCTGCATCAGAGAGAAATGATGTTGTCAAACCTATCCGTTTGAGGATTAACGAATCCTTGGATGATGATGATGACTTGGTCAGGCTGTAGTCCACCGTGGATGATGCTTTTATATGGGATCATCTGATTGTGGGTCAAAGTAATGAAAGATTTTTATAATATACTGAAGATCAACTAAGAAGCATTTTGCAAGGATTTGAGCATTATATTCTCACTTTTTTGTTTAACTCAGAGCTATTGGATTTATGTAATTACTTGTCTACCAAACATTTAAAATAACTTACAAAAGATCCCAGAGGAGCAGCATGATGGGGCTATAAATGAAATGAAGATATGTATATTAAGAAGAATTCAGCTGTGAAATCAAAATAAAATTAAATAATAATTAATAACCCAGATAGCAAGCAACCATCGAAATAATGTTAAAAAAAATGTTAATGTGTCAATGTTACCATTGATTTTTTTTTTTTTGTTGAAATGTCATCATTTTTTTCAACATTAATTGCGGGTGCAAAAGTGATATTGATTCAATGCGGTTAACAAATCAAGTCAAGTCACCTTTATTTATATAGCGCTTTTTACAATGTAGATTGTGTCAAAACAGCTTTACAGTGGTAACAGGTAAATTATTTTGGCTACACAGCAGCTCTTAAAGACAATGGTGTCATTGACCAGCTTAAATAAATTCAGTATCGATTAATTCCTTTGTAAAAGTCAATAGTTATTAATTTAGTTAATTTGTCTACATATCAGCACTGGAGAAAACAGTGATGTCGTCCAGCTCAGTTCAGTTCGCATACAATGGTGTCAATGCAGGCAGATCAAAAATGTTGAATATCAGGTGTCCCCAACTAAGCAAGCCAAAGCGAACAGTGCATAATTATGATTTAGGCAGAATTACAGGTCATAAGTCCGATTTGGGATTGCAACAGTCAAAATATTTAATCTAGTTCCATATCGTATTCATCAGGCTGGTATGGGATGGTTTGTTGGGAATCTGTGCCACTGGATGTCGTGTTGGTGAGGCCTTCACAGGGGATGATCTAGTTGACACAATCTCTGCTGACAGAGTGTGTCTGCTTCCCAAACAGTGCTAGGAAGATTGTTCCATAGTTTAGGTGCCAAATAGGAGAAGGATCTACCGCCTGCAGTTGATTTTGATACTCTAGGTATTATCAACTGGCCAGAATTCTGAGATCGCAATAGACATGAAGGACTATAATGCATTAAGAGCTTGCTCAGGTACTGGGGAGCTAAACCATTTAGTGCTTTGTAAGTAATTAGCAATATTTTAAAATCTATATGATGTTTAATAGGGAGCCAATGCAGTGTTGACAGAACCGGGCTAATTTGGTCATACTTCCTGGTTTTACTAAGAACTCTAGCTGATGCATTTTGGACCAGCTGTAGTTTGTTTATCAAGCAAGCAGGGCAGCCACCCAGTAGAGCATTACAGTAATCTAGCCTTGAGGTCATGAACGCATTAACTAACTGTTCCGCATTTGTCACTGAGCGCATATGTTGTAGTTTAGATATATTTTTAAGAATGCGGTTTTACAAATGCTAGAAACATGGGTTTCAAATGAAATATTGGTATCAAAAAGCACACTCAGGTTCCTAAGTGACGACGAAGACTTAACAGAGCAGCCATCAAGTGTTAGACAGTTTTCTAGGTTATTACGTGGAGAAGTTTTTGGTCCAATAATTAGAATCTCTGTTTTTTTCTGAATTTAGTAGTAGGAAATTACTGGTCATCCAACTTTTTATATCAGCTATGCATACCATTAATTTTGTGAATTGGTAAGTTTCGTCAGGGCGCAAAGAAATATAGAGCCGAGTATCATCAGCATAACAGTGAAAATTAACGCCATGCTTCCTAATGATATCTCCTAAGGGTGGCATGTACAGAGTGAAAAGTAACGGTTCTAGTACTAAGCCTTGTGAGACTCCTTATTGAATTTGTGATCGATATGACATCTCTTCGTTTACTACTACAAACTGATAACGGTCAGATAAATACGATTTGAACCATGCCAATGCAATCCCACTAATGCCAACATAATTTTCGAGTCTGTTTAAAAGAATGCTGTGATCGATAGTGTCAAATGCACTAAGATCCAGTAACACTAATAGAGAGATACAACCACGATCTGATGATAAGAGCAAATCATTTGTAACTCTAATGAGAGCAGTCTCAGTACTATGGTACGGTGTAAATCCTGACTGGAAATCCTCACATATACCATTTCTTTCTAAAAAGGAACATAGTTGTGATGATACTGCCTTTTCTAGTATTTTTACAGAAAAGGTAGATTTGAGATCGGCCTGTAATTGACTAATTCTCTAGGATCAAGTTATGGTTTTTTTAATAAGAGGTTTAATAATAGCCAGCTTAAAAGTTTTCGGTACGTATCCTAGTGACAAAGATGAATTAACGATATTAAGAAGAGAATCTATGACCTTTGCAAGCATCTCTTTCAATGGCTTAGTAGGTATAGGGTCTAACATACATGTTGTTGATTTTGATGATTTAACCAGTTTAGACAAATCTTTCTCTCCTATAGCAGCGAATGAATGGAATTTTTCCTCAGGGATACTACAATGCACTCTCTAATATTATCAATCTTGCAAGTAAAGAAGTTCATAAAGTCATTACTGCTGTCCTGTTTGGAAACATCTGAAGTTGAAGCTTTATTTCTCGTTAATTTAGGGACTGTATCAAATAAATACCTAGGATTGTGTTTTTTTTTCTTCTAAAAGATTTGAAAAATAAGTTGAACTAGCAGTTTTTAAGGCCTTTCTGTACGTAAAAATGTGTTCTTTCCACAAAATGCGAAAAACTTATAGTTTTGTTTTCTTCCAGCTGCGCTCCATTTTTCTGGCTGCTCTCTTAAGAGCCCGAGTATGCTTGTTGTACCACGGCGTTGGACTAATTTCCCTAATCTTCTTTAAGAGCGAAGGAGCAAATGAGTCTAATGTGCTGGAAAAGAGAGAGTCAATAGTTTCTGTAACATCAAGTTACACAAGACTAGATAATTATCTGAGATGTCATCGCTCTGCTGCAGAATTTCAGTGTGACAATATTAGATCTAAAGTATGATTATGACAATGAGTGGGTCCTGACATGTGTTGTCTAACTCCAATAGAGTTTAGAATGTCTGTAAATGCCAATCCCAATGCGTCTTTTTCATTATCTATATGGATAATAAAATCACCAACAATTAGGACTTTATCCGCAGCCAGTACTAACTCTGATAGAAAATCAGCAAATTCTTTGATAAAGTCTGTATGGTGCTATGGTGGCCTGTGTACAGTAGCCAGCAAAAATGTCAAATGGGATTTGTCGCTTACATTACATAACATTACATAAAGCACCATCACTTCGAAGGAATTATATTTGAAAGACTTTTGAGTGATACAGAAGATATTACTATAAATTACAGCAACACCTCCCCCTTTGCCTTTCCGATGCGGCTCATGTCGATAATAGTAACCTTGAGGCGTGGACTCATTTAAAGTAATGTAATCATCTGGTTTTAGCCAGGTTTCTGTTACCTCTTTAATGTTAATTTTAGTGATCTCCGACTGGCGAAGTCGGACATCGTTAGTGCTGACGTGAATAATAATCTTAGAGTATTTACGATTAGCATTAGCCAGCACTTTTAAATTTGCTTTGATGTCAGGTGCTCTGGCACCTGGCAAACATGACTATGGTGGCTGGTGTCTCTAGAATCGCCAATATCTAGGGCACTTTCAACAGGATTCTCAGTGGGTGCCTCACTGAGTGGGGAGAACCTCTTTGATGTTCTAATCGGAACGAAAGAGCGGTGTTTTGACTATGCCGTCTCACAGTCACCCAGTTGCCCTGCTGAGCGGGCTCTACAGCCAGAACTGAACAATATACAGAGTTCACTAAACTAGTCACATCCAAAACAGTATCTAAAGCCCTTACATTCTTACTATCCTCGATTAAAGTTTGGATGCGTGTCTCTAATTCTGAGATTTTCTCTGTGAGGCTGACTATCTCCCTGCATTTATCACATGTGTAAATCTCACTGCTGACAGAGAAAGCTATACTAAGCATATGACAAGCAGTGCAAGAAACAATAAGAGGAGAGGATGACATGACTTACCGTGTTTGTAGACTGATCCGACTTACCAGAGTTGTTTAATGGACTCGTAGAAAAAGAAGCGCGAGAAAAAATGGCGGCAGGCATGGATAACAAGTTAACAGACTAGCAAAATGCTAACGCGTTGTGATATCGATTTAGATTAAAAGATTAAAAGCTAGCGATGTCAAATTAATGTGATAGGCAATATTAGACAATATCAGATATATGGTGATGATAATATAAAAAACAAGGAATGATAGTAAGAGATTCAAAACAAAGCTATATGTAGCTACGGACGCAAACCACTGAGCAGCGAGGCAGACAGGAGCAGGACACATTAACGTTGACACATTAACATTGATTTAACATTATTTGATAGTTGCTTACTATTTGAAAATATATATTTAATATATAATGTGTTTTAATGTTAGGTGTGATTAATTACAGAAACCTGTGATATAATTTTTTTCAATCAACAGCCTTACAGTATACACAATAAAAACTATGTAGAATATACACATTGATTCAGTATAGAAATTAGCAAAGTGAACATTAATGTACTGGTAAAGGACTGAGTTCACGTGATTGTACAATATTCTAATGGCCTGCAAGAAACTGTCTCTGAGTTTACTAGTCCATGCTTTAACACTACAGTACATCACTTACTATGAATGTCCTGAAAGAAAAGAAGTTCAGGACATTTATACTGAGTGATGATTGTTTAAATCATTTATCGCTTAATGTGTGTATCTTGTATTTTGATGAATTACATCTTCCCTTACCATATCCATTCTTTACTGTATGTGATACAGTGTGCATACTGTATAGGGCTGTTAACCGGCTGCTAATGCAGCCCAGTTTCCACAAGATCAGTTAAAGATTGTTAAAATATGATTAATTGTGGTAAAATTGTAAAGAGCATTTTTTTTTTCTCACTGCAAGATGCTGGAGGGCAACTAAATTCAGTTCCACCATTCCACCAATACAGATGCTGTCCACATTTTGGAACGGCATACGGTGCTTGTACTCCGAGAAGGGTTTCCCATTGGCACTTATCTGGAAAAAGACAAAAACATTGTCATTCTTCTGCTACAATTAAAAAAAAAGATGTCATACACCTGTCATTAAAAAAAGATGTCATACACCTGTCATTTTATTGCCCTGTTCACTTTATTGCTAAAACAAAGTTTGATACTTTTTACAGATAGAAAAGAAGAACTTAAGCAGAGTGAAAACCTTGTATGAATCCTGGGTGATGAGGATCTGCAAAGCAAATTTCAGGCCTCTCGGGAAGGGAGTTTCGGACTTGTGTTCTTCATAGCCCCAGGTGCCTTTCTGACAGGTGTTGTGAACTACGTATCCACAGTCAGTCCAGAACCACTTATAGCGAGGGTTAACGTGCAGTACGACATCAGAATTATGCTTCAGATTCACATGGAATCTAAAGAAGACAAAATAAAGAAAGGAAAACAACAGCTGTAATGTGTCAAATGCAACAAAATATAGTATTTAAAGGAATAGTCCAAAAAAAGATCATTCTAACTCTGCATTACTTTCTTCTGTGGACCACAAAATAAATGTACTTCATATTTCAAAATCATATATTATGTTCCTTTTATGTTCCATATTCTTAAAATATGAAAAAGTTAGAGGATGTCTTTTGCTGGTTTGATTTGATTAAAAACAATAGCAAACACAAGAAAAAGAAAAACACCTTTTTTGTATCTATGGTTGTGGTGAAATACACATTCATATTAGTTTACATAACAGACTGTTACTCACCTGTCTGCATCTGGCAAAACACGTCCACATACAGTGATAATCATTCCTTCCAGCAATCCTTTCTCGATCTGAGTACTGAATGGGACACTCTGTGGGAATGGATTTCATACCAGACATCTCATAAAATGAGTGCTTGTTTATCTTTATTCTTGCATTTGTTTACAGTCATTTTATTTTGTCATTATTAAAAAAATTATAACAATACCACAAATTTTTTTTTATCACTTAATTATCTAATTATCTTGTATGTGGACTAAGCAGTGTTCATTTAACACTGAGGATTTTGCTCTGTGTGTATAAACAAATTTCACAAAGGTTTAAAACCTTTATGAATCTTCTGTTTCTAATCAGTGGTTTGGAATGTGCATCAAAAACACATAAAGTTATGTGATTTCAGCAAACGAAATTTCAGCTGCTCTGCGCAGGTATATAATGAGCAGCAGATCCATTGCATCTTTAGCTTTTCGCTGAGGAGGTGAGCCGGCCATGCAGCGGGGTACAGCGATTGTGGTGACGGGACGGACGTCTCCGTTCCCTCCTTCAGGGAACGAGGGTTACCTTTGTAACCGAGGTCGTTCCCACTCAGTAGGTCACGTTCGACATACGTTGGACAGACTGATGAATAGGAATCCCTACCAAAGCGCCACAGCCGCTGCCCCCTTCCAGTGCTCTTTGCAAGCCTCCTGCAGCCCCTTGCCTAAAAGGATGGTGGGAAAGGGCTAACACAGAGAGTGTCGATCACTGCTGTTCCGCACAACCCACTCAGTGAGATTATTGGATAACACTGGAAAAGCGTGCCCATTCACTGGGAAAGGAATGCTGAGCCTCTCTGTGTCTCTGACCGGTTAAGTTTAGAACACAGGAGGAGACTGGCTCAACACGAAGGCTGTAGAGTCTAGTGAATGTGTTAGGTGTCGCCTAGCCCACAGCTCTACAAATATCTGTTAACGAGGCGCCACGAGCCAGCGCCCAAGAGGATGCAACACCTCTTGTAGAGCGAGCATGCAACCTGAATGGGCATCCACTATCCAGTGGGCCATCCTCTGCTTGGAGACAGCCTTTGCCTTCTGCTGGCCTCTATAACAGACAAAGAGCTGGTCTGAGGTCCTGAGGTTTTGAGTTCTGTCAATATACAGTCACAGAGCATAGACTGGACAGAGCAAAGCCAGAGCTGGGTCTGCCTCCTCCAGGGGCAACGCTTGCAGGCTCACTACCTGGTCCCTGAAGGGAGTGGTAGGAACCTTGGGCACATAGCCAGGCTGGGGTCTCAGTACCACGTGGCCATCCCCCGGCCGAACTCTAGGCACGATTCGTCGAAATGCCTGCAGGTCCCCTACCCTCTTGATAGAGGCCAATGCAACCAACGGCAAAGTCTTCAAAGACAGAATCTTTAAGTCTGCTGACTGCAAAGGGCTCAAAGGGAGCATTCTGAAGTGCTCAAAGCACCAGAAAAAGGTCCCAAGAGGGTATGGAGGGAGATCGAGGACGATTTAACCGCCTCGCCCCCCAAAGAAACCTGACGACCAGGTCGTGCTTCCCAACAGACTTGCCATCTACCAGGTCGTGCTTCTGACTCCAAAGGATGAGATGGAGGGTGAGTCACAACATGCGACAGGAGCGTAGACCACCTTGACGGTTGATGTACGCAACGGTCGCAGTGTTGTCCGTACGGACCAGCGCGTGCTTGCCCTGTAATGGCCTCTTCAGGCGGTTCAGTGCAAGATGTACTGCTAGCAACTCGAGACAGTTGATGTGCCAGTGCAGTTGGGGGCCCGTCCACACCCCTGACACTTCATGCCTGTTGTACGTGGCACCCTAACCGATGGCAGAGACATCTGTGAACACCACAGCATGCCAGGAGACCTGCTCTAGGAGCACTCCTGCCCAAAGAAACAAGGGGTCCGACCACAGGCTGAAGGCTTGGTGGCACTCTGGAAAATTACAAAACTTTTGATCTATTACAGTTTTTCCACTGTATATAGTAAGGAAAACTTATGTTAACCAATAAACAGATTTTACTATAGCATTTTTACAGTCTTTTACTGTTAAAATTACAAACACACTGTCGATTATTGTAGAGTTTCACACCAGAAAAGGGATGAATCCTTATGGCCAATTTATATTTTGGATATTGATTCCTGATCTGAGAAATATAACATTTTACGTTATACAGCATGGAGAAAAGAATAGTGTTATATCAAATACATTTTGTTAAAAATGTAACATCACATTTGTTTCGCAATGGAATATTAGTTTATGTCCAAAGTCTGACAAGGCTTCTTGATAAATAAAAATCGGTCACTTACTGGATTGAAAACTGGCGGAAGCCGATTCATTTTGCCTGATCTTAAAGTGTATCTTCAGTCTTGTTTTTAAGGGCGAACAGCACTTACAAAATGTCCAGTATCTATGGAGTTTTGCCTTCCCTGATGACCACACAATTCATGGTCTGCAACTGTGGGAATTGTGCAGGGAAATGTGATGAGTATCGTTAGCTGTCCAACTGCATTCCAATGCATTTGCTGCAAACAGCCACCACCCATCAGATAAATATGAATTAAACAAGGTCAGAAGGTTCAAAGACCATATATTATAAAAAGTTTATTTTTTTAGCATCAGCCTTGTGTTTCCATAGATGTTGTTTTTTCCTTGAGAAAAAACAATACATATGTAAAATACATACATACATAACAGTTAATATAGAGCTGATCTTTTGTTGTTGGTGGTGGTGGTTTAGTTATCATTGTTATCATTGAAAAGGCATTTGAACAGACAACAAATGCAAACCAAAAACATATTCTGGCAGTAACATATTCAGAAATCATGTTCATGGATTAGGTAATGTATTAAAGTTTTATTACTATTAAATTCTAACATTTATTTAACACATGTTATTTTATTTCTTTCTAACTGCAAGTAAGGTGTTAAATGCTAAATTACTTCTCGTACAGGCCAATATCTAAAGAAATGTTAACAGCATGATGATATAAAGCTGTACATTTCTCATCTATGTCCATCTATTTCTACTTATACCAATGACAGAAGAAGATAAGTTATTAAATAAGGGTTTAATAACAGTATTGGGTTATGGTTATGTAGCCCTCTCTCTCTCCGCGCGCTTACTGGTCTCCAACACCACCGCTGCTACTCTGCGCTGTGTTGTGTATGATCGTGGGAGGTGGTAGAGGAAGGGGACGGGGACGCGGACACAGAGGGGTTCGGGATTGTGGCTTGACCGTTTATTCCACAGCACGGGATCTATAGCGTTGATAACATGAACTCAAGTTTTAAACTATTAAAGTACATTTCAATGCACATGCAATTCAATAGCAAGCTCTCGCTGCTTATATTATAATAGATAGCTTTGTATTAGCCACCACACATTAATCACATTTAAAAGAAAGAACAAAACATTTTAACTTTCCATATTACTCTGCATTTAGGTCTTTAGCAGTTTAAAACACAAAATATCTGAATAAACTAAACTGTAGTGTGATAACAACAAAGATATTTTTCATTGCAACTTCCACTATCGTTAACATGGCTTACCTATAGCGTTGATAACATGAACTGAAGAAAAGTATCAACACAACGGTACATCAAGAGGCTCAAACCATGCTAAAGGCACTTGAATCTGCCTTATCACAACAGTGGTATATCGACATCTTGTGGACAACACAATACACTGCCTTACAGTTACACTCAAACTGGTTACAAAATAGATATGAAATGATAAAACATGTACAATTAATTGTACACAAAATGATACCTGAGAGAGAATGAGAAAAAAACGGATTTACAGGAAAGGATATCAAGGGTGTGCCTGTTTTTCCTCACTGTGCTTTTGTTCATGTCTGAGCAAAACAACATCAACAAAAGAACAGAAACTCTATATTATTATCTATATTAAAGTACAACATAGTTCACAACACAGTACTAACCAGTGTCTGTACATACTGCAATGGGATATTTATTTATATATGTATATACATGTATTGTGTATTTAAAGGGAAACTTGTAATGCACTCATAATTCTTTCTGTTTTTTTTTTTTTGTAGTATTTTTAAAAGCTTTCTTTTAAAAGGAGGTAACTGTTACAGTGATTTTTTTTTTTTTTTTTTTTTTTTCAAATTTAGCTAAATTTCAAATATATATAAAGTATTTAAGCAGCATCTGCAGTTTAATAAATACAAGTGAAGTCGAGGCCCAACACTTTTTCTGTCTTTGTATGAACAAGTTTCCACAATGTAAAAAAGCTTGTTAAGTAGACTCTTTTGTTTGAGTTCAATTTACTTAAATCTTTAAGTTGACTGAACTAAGTACTCAACTTGTAAAACTGTTACCAAGATCGACCGATAGAGATCGACCGATATATCGATTTACTGATGTTTTCCCTGATTTTAAAGCATTTTACCATAATCGGATATCGGTTTTGTAATATCGGACTTACCAATACACGCCACCATCTTGTGGGTGTTTTGAGAATTGCGCGCAGGATCGCCAATACAGTGCATCTGAGGGGAGACGAGACAACGGCATGCACAGGTAAAGTATACTTACCTGCTTTGCTGTAATTAGTAAACTTTATTTAACATAACATCCATTAATGCACAAATTAGATGTGTTACATAAATGCCTGAAATGTAGCTAGTTTATGCAGCTTGTCTCTAAGAAATAGAGACAAGCTCACGGAGTCACGTAAGATAATCCGTCAAATCTTGTCCCAATAAAGATGTAACTTTGCATGAATTAAATAATACAGCCATGAATGAGCACATGTTGGAAATAAAAGCGCTGAATTTAATTCTCTCTCTGTTATCTATGCTCATGATTAGTCTCGTGAAGTCGTCTGCATTTTGCTGTTCACTCAGCGGGTTGATGCTCAGGAAATGCTCCTCCAGCACGACCACTGCATGTAACTTTTAACAAGATTTACTTGTTTAAAACACTATAATTATATAAACATTTACTATATAACCATTAATTCGCTAATAAACATCCAAGTAAATGCAACTCTATGGAAATGAATTATTTATTATCTCCACGAGTGATCACAGTTTGAGTATAGTTCTGTGTAAATGCATAGATAAACAGCACTTTGTCAGCAGATATTTCATAATCTAGAATGACAAACATTATTAATAATTCTGATATAACATACCAGTTGAAAAATGCAATAAAATACAATGTTTTGTTTGTTATATTCCAATATTCCAGACAATATTATTCAGTTTTTTAACATTATCAAGCAAATTATTCGTTACTCTTTAGCCTATTAAACAGCTTATAAATCTACTAAAACTGTAGTTTAAAATGAAGTATTACATTTCTGCAAAGTTGATATGAATTGTAAACACTGCTTGATATACGTATATGGTCTCACAAGAGTAAAAGTAATTAAAGTAGATTTACTAGCGATTAAACATTATTGAAGCTGATGATAACAGGCAGAATCACTAAAAGAAAAGTACTGCAAATAAAAGATGACATTAAATATCTCAAATTTCATCATTTTTTCTTTATTTTATTATAAAGAGAAACAAACAATGCAACATGGCATTGATTTTTCTAAGATCTTTAACACTGATGTCAAAATTCAGTGTGCAAAATTAAAAAGAAAAAATAACCCTGACCCTTTTTGTATTTGCAGAGTCGTACTGTTTGTTCCTTTAAAACGGGATCTGCTGGTAAATAACAACTAAGTATAACTAGTTAAATATTTGAAAATTATTGGTGCCATGTCTGCATGTCGTCACCTTGGAATTATAAGGTTCTATCTGTGTTCTGAGCAGTTTTGAAATATTGAGCTTCAAAGTTTTTGCATTCCATATAGCAAAAATTATATGGGGAACAAGTTTCTTTCAAACATGAAAATGACAGCGACCCTAAATGTATTCTAAATAATATTTACAATAACAAATTCCTCTCAGATTTGTAAATGGGGATTTTTGGAAAAGCTCAAATGCAGATACAACCTTCTAATTCTAAAAAAAAAAAAAAAAAAAAACTCTTCGTTTGGAATTATAAGATTCTATCTGCCAAAAAAATTAATTGAAGCAATAATTTTCAAGAAACACAAACAGTTTACTTATAATTTGTTTTAAAACATAAAATTAGTGTTGTAACAATGTGTTGACATGTATGAGAAAGTTAAATTTAATGATTATGACATTTATAACAGCAAGAAAACAGATAATGCTTCAGCAAACGTGTTTAACAAAGTTTAATAAACATTTAAAAATGTTTCACTGACATTATATAATTAAAAATAATTCACATTTAAAATATTTAAATGACTTAAACTATGCAACAACTCAGTTTTTACCAACAATGTAAAATTTAACATTTCATCTCACTTAATGTAGTATACACTTTAGTCCAGTGTGCCATAGCAAAGAGCTTTATAGCTACATAGTACATTCAGCTCAGTGCAAGTACACAGGATGGATCAAGGTTAAAACATAACCTAATAATACATAGCTTTCCCTCGTATGACAATGACGTGACTGGAATAAAGCAAATAGACTACAAAACTTGACCTATTCTCTTAATAGCGCTGCTGGCTAACGTTAGCGTGGTGTCTAACTGAAAATAACTCCTCAGCAATCGTTACAGAAAAACACACAAAAAGACTGTAATTCCCTGGAATTTGGGCTGCTGCCATAGCAGCCCTAAGATATTCAATTGTTTATCAGAAGCGCTTTGCTAGATCCTTCTAAATGTCTATAAACTCCTTCATTCTCCATCTTCTAGATGATTTTTAGTGATTGATTTTCCCAACTCTTCCCCTCCATCATTGTATTTCCAAACAAAAAGAATTTTTTTTCCAAACTCAATGTTCCCCTCTCAGAAGAAAAAAAAAATTGGCCCTTCCACCTCTCTCGAATTCTTAGGCATAATTTTAGATAGCAAATGTGATGAAATTTTTAAATTAATCATATCTAACATTTCTTTTTCTTGTAGAATTAATATTTACATGCATTTGAAACCTAAATGTCCCCAAATATTGGGCCAAAGTCAGAGTGTGTTGGAATCATGTCCAAATATAAGAAAAGGGTAAATGAAACTTAGGAACAGCTAGACAACTATCTAAATATAATAGCCTCATGATATTGAGTAACAAATTAAATAATTAACACATGATTTGGGCAGATCTTGCTTTATCTAGTAACAGAAGGGTTTGATATATGAAGAACCAATCATATTGTAGAATGCTTTGCTATGCTCCTATCCTATATAAACTGTTGTATTCTTTTTGTCGGTGGGATTCTCTGTGATTGATACGAGCCGTGATCCTCCGGCCGTGATTAAAGCATATTCTAAGGCATAGTCTGGAGTCTGTCTGGTTATTGCTGCGCAGCAAATTAGGGAAAATTAGAGACCATATTCCCAAGTGATAGTGTTCAAAAGGGTCAAGATGTTAACCGACTCAGCCGACGTTGACTGGAGACGCGCTAGAGTATAATTTGTTAATGAAATGTCGACAGTAGACATTTCGGGACATCGACTGGGGACGACCCAGGTAAACTTAAGTCAGGTGCATATAAGAAAATCTACCGCACAATGTTAAGCAAGCGTCTCTCCCATCAGAAAAGCTGGATCGCATTAGGTAAATTGTGTCCTCGTTTTAATCTACTTCTATCTCTAAACGAGACCTATTGTATCTCTTAGGACACCTCAGTTTTGCTATGCGTATCATTCCCCAGAGTCACGCTTTCATTTCTAGACTCCTAGACCTAGGAGTGCCTAATCTCCAAGACAGGTTTGGCAGCATTTTTGGGGATATGTGGTTCGCTGATTCATGGCCCTTAGAAATGCTTAATCTGTCGGGGGAAATAAAATCAACTGCTTTATTCAAAATTTATCCCATTGTCTCTTTTCTGTGCTGCTTTTGGCTTTTCGCCTTCTCCAATAAATATAGACATTGTATGCGCATTTATAGTCTACTGTTTTGAATCTCACAAGCTTCATCCTCATTCCGTTAAAGCTTCACTAGCAGGTAATTCAGTTTCACCTCTGCTGTAGGGAGTTAAATCATCCCGCCTTTTGCCTCCTCCTCCATGGTCTCCAGAAGCCTTCACCTGGATCTAAAGATAAACACCTTCCTCTCACTTTTCCTCTTCCACACAAACTGCTGCACCATCTTAGACTCAGGGTTTTTGGCTCTTACACAGATTTATTATTAGAAACTGTTTTTCTCACTACCTTCTATGGTTTTCTGAGATGCTGGGAATTTACATGTAAATCTCACTCTTTTGATTCTTCAAACGATCTCACTGTATCCGACAAAATTATAGATAACCATCATTTTACTTTAAATCTTAAGCATTCTAAGACTGACCAATTTCATAAAGGATCTTCTATTATTTCATTATTTCACAATTTCATTAAGGATCTATCATTATATCACAGATTAATCTTTTTTCTGCCATTTTTCATCTATGTTCCAATTCGTGGAAACCTGAAAGCCGCGCTAAGTTAAGCTCTCTTTCATGCTTTCCTATGCTTGAACGGACAAATTCATACAAAATTATGTCAAAAAATGCCCGTCTCGGTGAGTATCCTAGTAAACATAGTCGGTTATGTCTTCAGTTGAAAAAGAAAATGCATAATCCGTGCGTGGATTCGCTCTTAAAGTGACAGCATCCTAATAATCCTGCTGTTGTGCTGTCTGCGTTTTCAACGTTAACCAAACAGCAAAGGAAAAAAATCACTCACTGCTCATGTTAATCTTGAATATCTGTAGAGTAGTATTGCATCCTTTATATCTCTGAAAAGTCTTTAGTTTTATCATATTTATAAAAGACAAATACGCTGTAATTTCGGGAGGAATACGCCCATCTAATCTTCCAATTAATACCAAGGTATAAAACCAGCATCTTACCTCTTCCTGTTGTTAGTTCTTTCGGCATCCCTCCTCCTCCCCTTCTCTTTTTTGTACAATTTTGCCTGTTATAGGGGGGCAATTGGAGCTTGAGTAGAATATCCTCTCCAAACCCCCCTATAGCAGACAGCAAGCCAAATCCGTTTACCACTTATGCTAAGATTATATGGGCACACAAACTCGTGAAATGTATTTAAACACACACAATTAAACCATCGCATTATCACTGGATAACTGTTGATTCACTATACGTTTGTGTTGTCTACATTATGTGCACTTAGGCCGATTGCCAGCAAAACAGACATGTTATGCAGTTTTACTTACCGCCTGCGTTTCCAACTCATGACCGGATCTTTTATCACTGGGACCGCTCCATCTTTCAGTTTCAAACGATCTGTAAATCCAGCGTCGAACCAGGCCTTGTTTATAAAATCATAGGTGCCGATCCTGTGGGTGCTCGAGGGCTCAAGCAGCCATGGAAAAACACGAGATATTCTCCATTCATTTTAACCAATAAAAAAATTATTGCAGCTTTCAGACACAACTTTATCCTTATTTTGATAGTTAATTTGAAGTGGTTTCTATGGTTATTTTAATGACAAATGTCGAGAGCGCATCAATATAATGCGTGAGCACAAACCTCAGCTATCTTGTTTAGAGATTACATGCGCACGCTCAAACTAACGGCAGACTTCCATGACATCTTTGGTGACATTGTTGATTTTGTGGTCTAAAAACAAAGTGACAAATCTTTCTCAAACAAGTTCTGTGCAGCGTTGATGGGCGTGCTCTTGCTCTCTCGCTCTGGTTGATGTGTGCACACGCTCTTATGGGAGAAGTGTCCATACAAGTAATTCCACACTTTGACGTCATACAGGGCCATACTTGAAAAAAACTTTCTGAAACTTTTACGAACCCTGAAGGAGCCTTTTACGAACCCTGAACCAGCTCGTTTTTTGAAACTTTGACCATGTTTGCATGAGAATCTAACTCTTTAACCCTTTAAGACCGAATGGAGCGCCCGCGCTCCCATTTGCTTGTCTCTCTTTAAGAGCCTATAAAAACTGAACCCATATAGGTAGCACAAAAATTCTTTTTGCTTACAAAACCAGAGACTTTACTCGTTCAGATGAAGCCTCCCACATGCTCCTGTTGTGTTGTTTTCACCCTCTAATGAGTCTGAGTATTATGCATTTACAACAAAAACAGCACAGCCGCTAACTGAATACAAATATGTAGACTTCACATGCTCATAACTTCATGAAAAATGCAGAAATCATAGAAAATGGCACATCATTATTTAAAGCAAGATTCTCACGATTAAAATGAACCCAAAATCAACATAATATATTGCGTTGATCACAAGATATTACTCACGGAATGATGTAACATACTTGGCTAAAAACATGTCTCTCATCTTTCCAGTATGCAGTGTGTATCCAGTGTTCCCTGAACCATCCATGTTCGTTTTCCAACGTGGAATAACACAAAATAGATATCATTTTAAAGCTTAGAAACTCAGCTTTTTAATGCACCTAATCATCAATAACACTTTATTCAACTATACTTCATGCTATTGAACCAGATGCAGCTCACATACAGGAGAGCATCACCAAAAAATAATTTTTCTCCGATCTTATTGCCTTCCTGAGTTATTCCATGTCAAATAAAAAAAAAGTTGTGTTATGAGTTATGAGTCTTTAATTTTGTGTATGTCGCTCAGAAAAAAAAAAAACTCTAAAAAAGCCTTCAGGTCTTAAAGGGTTAACAGTGTAAATAAGTCAGAATGCATGAAATAGCATTAGACATCCCCTTTAAAAAAGGATATGAATACTATGCAGTGTTATTTATTTGATTAGACTACTTTATTAAATTCTGTTCCTGAAAACTACTGTTAAACAGTGCTTTTCAGGCAGGTCTATTTCATTTGTATGTTTGTTGTATTATATTTATTTGTGCTATTGCTTGTAATTTGATTATTTTGTTCTTATTTTATTACTGACTGTCTACTTGTCTTTAAAAATGTAGGCTATTAAAATTATATTAGTTAAGCAAGTAGTTTTAGCCATAGTATCAAAATTGGAATAGAGGATTGTGAATTTTCACTAGTATCTAAAATGTTGGTGTCATAACTGCCTGTTTTTGTTTCTTGGCTGGTAAACATTAGTTTTGGCCAGTAAAGTTTTTTAAGTCACCGGCCATTGGCAGGTGTGGCAAAAAGTTAGTTTTAGGCCCTGCACATACCCATTTACACCTGGTCTTTTAATCCGTCTCTTTTGTCCACTTTATCCACTTTTTTTCATATCTTTTGACCTAATGCACAAAATAAGCTCGCACAATTTACATATGAACGTCCCCAGAGACGTTGGAAAACATACTGAGAGCATCAGCTTTCGTTTCTGCTCTTACAGCTGCAAAACCGAACATGGTGAGTGCATGTTAGAAGTCAGGAATGGTGAGAGAACATTGTGCTTGGAACGTTTTTTGTCTTCAAACCAAATTTGGGTCTTCAGCCGATAAAGTTTAAATGCCATCTGACTAGCGCACTTTCCATAATGTTTACCCGTTAGGTCAGTAGACGGAGAGTAGGCAGTATTTTGCGTTGTTCG
Organism: Ctenopharyngodon idella; assembly: GCF_019924925.1. Classification (NCBI taxonomy): domain Eukaryota; kingdom Metazoa; phylum Chordata; class Actinopteri; order Cypriniformes; family Xenocyprididae; genus Ctenopharyngodon; species Ctenopharyngodon idella. The sequence goes on from NC_067223.1 coordinate 18,993,535, forward strand.
AACATTCGACCACATGAGCGTTTACACTACGAGAGCAATCCGGGCGAATGTGTTTCTGACTACCTCTGGAAATGGTTGAGAGTTTACAAGCTCAAAAGGTTCAACACCCCGTTAACACCTGTATTTAGTGTCATCCACTTGTGATCCATTCAACTAAAACACATCTTAATACCAGGTTGAAACAGGGCCTAAGAGGGCAAATATTGTCCTTTAAGAGAATTCAGGAGAATACATCATTTAACACCATAAGAATGGCAGAAAATTCCAGAATCCAGATGTGCAAAGTTCACATCATACCCAAAAAGACTTGAGGCTGCAATTATTGTAAATGGCAGAGTATCTCACAGGTCACAGAGGTCGTCACGATTTCTCGTCTCAGCCACGAAGACCATCCTAAGATCCCTCGTCCCGGCCAAGGAGGCTGTCCCATTGGAACTCCGAGCCCATGACTCCACCGGTCAACCCATCAACTCCACCTTGGTTCCTCACTCCCGCAACTCCACTGTGGTTTGTTTTTAGTTTTCAAGTGTATTCTGGTGCGTTTAGTCATTCTGAATGGATCCATATAGTAGCTATATGCAGTCAAGTCAATACAACAGATTTAGATGTCTTTTGGCATTGTCATGTAGTCCTGTTTGGTATCGCACCTTGTACTTATTTGTATAAACGGCCTCTAAACCAAGCGGCAACCTCCCACAGTCTCTTTTGAAGCCAATACGGAAGTGACTTAAACTGCAATTCATCGACTGGCTGCTAGAGACAGGCTCCAAAAGAGAGTCAAATCTTTATCTCCCCCATGTTAAAATGCCCAACTTTACAGCAGAAAAAAAAATGTTTACAGCCTGGTACAAATAGTGGTTTTGGTCTATACAGCTAATTTTTCACTTCATGACAACTCTGAGGGGGTGAATTTTTTCATAACTCATCCGTTTAAATTTTATTAAGCCTTAAAGTTCTGCATAATTAAGGGCGTGGCCACTTGAGTGACAGGTGGATTGCTGCTGCTGTCACTACTAGCCGCTTGTCTGCTGTCTGTTAGCCTTCACGTCACCTCAGCTAATTCCAGCCGCTGAACTTCTTATCTCTGCTGTGTTTGTGTTTTTTTCTGGATTATTTTATACAGTTATTAAATAATATGGCTTGCTGTGTGGTTAATGGTTGAGACAGATGCGCACACATGCGGAAGATAAACAGAACACACATTGTTGGATCATCTTGGCTTTGGCTAAAAGTTTTGTTCGCAAGATTTACTACAATGACAACGGCTGGAGAATATGCCTCTCAAGACACCACAAAAACAGCACTGCTTGGATATTATAACTATAACTGCTGCATTATTTTGAAAAATTATACTTTGGACGCAGACTCATATGTTTGTGAGAGTCCAATGTATACGATCGTATACAGTTTTACAACGTAAACGCTGCTCAGATTGCATGATTTCTTGAAGAACGATGATGGCGAGCAGATCGTTCAGAAGAAATGTGATGCAAACAATGGACAATATATCAATATTTCATGGATTTAACACGTTTGTGGACAAAAGGTGCTGTTGGATGTTTTTCAATAGACGCTCATGGACATTTTACCCAAGTGCGATGGATTGGATTCATCTCGTGGTCGCTATTTCTTTACAAAGGTATGAAGTCCTGTTTTGATTTTGCGTGATGTCATTTGCACACCCGACAAAAAATTACAATATTACTGGTTGTGGAGCATCTATATTGACAGTAAACTTTTAGAACGTCCCACCTCTTTGCCCATTTTCAGTTATCCGGGAATGACGCGCTGCCAAGATGGCGACTGCCCACTTTAGGCTTCAAAAATGCTCTTCAGAAACCTACGGGTAACGTCACGGACATTACATCCATATTTTTTTTTTACAATGTATGCTCTAAACACATTTTTTTCTTAGAAGTTTTTAGTGTTACACTGTAGACATACACAAGTTTTTTTTTTTTTACATTTGAAAATTACGTTCTTGAATATCTTTCATGTGCATAGTATCTCTGGACCCTTTACATTATTTGAATTCCAGAGTCCTTTTGAAGCCTCCAAGTGTTTTTTTTAAAAGGACTCTTAGGCTACGTCCACACGAAGCCAGATCCAATCCGATCTTTTTTTTTTTTCTCGTCTCAAGAAATATCTGCATCCACACGAAACCACTGAAACGACTCGAAACGATGTAGTATACATGCCAGAGCAGTATGTGGCGCTGTAATTCTGCCACAGAGATGCACTTAAAACAGCGTCTGCTATTGTTGTTGCTGTTTTGTGCTGTTAGCGGCGTCTGACTAGGGTCGACATGTGGGGTGATAAGATCATCGTTTCACAAAATATACGGATAGGCCGTCCACATGAAAACGCAAAGACGGCGTTTTCAGATTTATCCACTCTGGGACCCGGTTTCAAAAAATAGCGGTTTTACCTTCCAAAAACGCCGGATCCGTGTGGACAAACCGCCTATCCGATACAAAATTTGTGCGTTTTCACAGAAATGCGTCTCTGTGTGGACGGGGCCTTACATTTACCATGAAAAAAGCTTGAAGATAACAGTTTTGGGACTGTCAAACTATAATTTAAAACAGGCCTTGTTAAAAAAATAAAATGTTGCTGTCAAATTATAGTTTCAGACAGGATCAGTGGTAACACACAGCCAGAACCAGCATACAAATTACATCAGATGAGCTCCAAAAGTAGCCATATTCAAGTCCAGATTGATGTTTACCTGTGCATTCATTGACTAAAATCAAATAACTGTGCAATGTTCATGGTTTCATTCAGTTAATGTTCCTTTATTTATAATTTTTCATTTGTATTTGATATAGTAACATGCACATAATATCATCTATCCAAATTAATTCAATATTCAGATTCTAAAAGTTATTTTTATCCGTTTCCTAAATTTTGCAATTCAATTTACATGTAAAATGTACATGTTAAATTTGAGCAGAAAATCAGATCTGGGCCACATTCAGCTGTGGTGTGAAAGTAGCCTAGATTTCACACAGATACGTATTTTCTGGTGCCATTTTAAACTTCTGAGCCATTTAAATCTCTTTCCACACAAAGAACACAAATAGGGTCTGACATCTGCATGACTTTTCAGGTGTATCTGTAAGTGTGATGGCAAAAGAAATTTTTTGTTACATTTATCACAATTAAATCGCCTTTTTCCAGAGTGAATGCTTGGGTGATTTTTAAAAATGCTATGTTTTCTAGACTTCTTGCCACAATGCAGTTTCTTTTCAGAATGAGTTTGCAAATGATGTCTCAGGTCTTTTTGATATTTGAAACACTTCTTACACTGAAGACATGTGAAACGCCTCTCTTCAGTGTGTAGTTTCATGTGAGTGTCAAGATTTCCTTTAAATCTGAAACTCTTTCCACACTGAGGGCAGGTGAAAGGCTTCTCTCCAGTGTGAACTCTCATGTGAGTCTTAAGGTTTCCTTTAAGTGTGAAACTCTTTCCACATTGATGGCACATGAAAGGCTTCTCTCCGATGTGAGTTATTACATGCTTCTTAAGGTGATTTCTATCTGTGAAACTACTTCCACACTGATTACATTTAAAAGAGTTCTCTCTTGAGTGAATCTTTATGTGCTTATTAAGGGTCACTTTATGTCTAAAACTCTTTCCACACTGATCACATGTGAAAGGCTTCTCTCCAGTGTGAATTCTCATGTGATACTTAAGATTTCCTTTTTGTGAAAAGCTCTTCCCACACAGTTTGCAGGTGTAAGGGCTTTCTCCAGTGTGACTTATCAAGTGGACATCAAGGGATTCTTTATATGTAAAATTCATTTCGCACTGAGTGCATTTGAAAGGCTTCTCTCCGGTGTGAATTCTCATGTGAGACTTGATGCTTACTTTATGTCTGAAACTCTTTCCACAGCGATGGCAAGTGAAAGGTTTCTCTCCAGTGTGAATTCTCATGTGATACTTAAGATTTCCTTTTTGTGAGAAGCTCTTCCCACAGAGTTTGCAGGTGTAAGGGCTCTCACCAGTGTGACTTTTCATGTGGGCATTAAGAGTTGGTCTATATGTGAAATTCTTTCCACATTGAGGGCACGTGAAAGGCTTCTCTCCAGTGTGAAGTCTCATATGATTCTTGAGACTTACTTTATGACAGAAACCCTTTTCACATTGAGAGCATGTGAAAGGCTTCTCTACAGTGTGCATTCTCATATGAATCTTAAGGTATTTATTGAATCGGAAACTCTTTTCACACTGCTTGCATTTGAAAGGCTTCTCTCCAGAATGAATTATTATATGCTTGTTAAAGAGTGTCATGTCAGTGAAAATCATTCCACACTGATGACAAATAAAACAGTTCTCTCTTGAGTGAGCTCCCAATTGGGAATTAAGGGTTTCTGTCTTTTGAGCTCTTTTTTGTGAGGAAGTCTTTTCTCCAGGTATGAAATCATGTTCTTTCTCTTCCATTTCATTCAGTACTTCACTCTCCTCTTTCAGCACCATCAGGTCTACAGCAGAAAAAGAGAAATACAAGTTAACCCCGTTTAAAGGCACAACGTGATAGATGGATAGTAAAAGTACAGATACATCACTTAAAATGTCAAAGTACACAATTTTTAAACTACTTAAAAAGCACAATTTATTATGAGAACTACTTAATTACTGTAACGTGAGTATTTGTAATTTGTTATATCACACCCCTGCAGATTGCGCATAACCCCATCAGTGTCAGTCATTCATCAGTGGTCTTATTCAGTTAAAACTGTTATTTCATGTACTAACCCATTTCAGACTGTTCATGTAACTAAAATGAAAAATGAAAGAGTTTCCTTTATTAATTGTGAACGTACCTTTGCTTAAAGGGTTAGTTCACCCAAAAATGAAAATTCTGTCATTTATTACTCACCCTCGTGCCGTTTTACACCCGTAAGACCTTCGTTGATCTTCAGAACACAAATTAAGATATTTTTGTTTAAATCCGATGACTCCATGAGGCCTACATAGGGAGCAATGACATTTCCTCTCTCAAGATCCATAAAGATACTAAAAACATATTTAAATCAGTTCATGTGAGTACAGTGGTTCAATATTAATCATAAAGCGACGAGAATATTTTTGGTGCGCCAACAAAAACAAAATAATGACTTGTATAATGATGGCCGATTTCAAAACACTGCTTCAGGAAGCTTCGGAGCGTTATGAATCAGCGTGTCGAATCATGATTCGGATCGCTTGTCAAATCACCAAACTGCTGAAATCACGTGACTTTGGCGCTCCGAACTGCGGATTCGACACGCTGATTCATAACACTCCGAAGCTTCCTGAAGCAGTGTTTTGAAATCGGCCATCACTAAATAATTCGTTATTTTGGTTTTTTTGGCGCACCAAAAATATTCTCGCCGCTCTATGATATTAATATTGAACCACTGTACTCACATGAACTGATTTAAATATGTTTTTAGCATCTTTATGGATCTTGAGAGAGGAAATGTCATTGCTGTGAATGCAGGTCTCACTGAGCCATCGGATTTAATCAAAAATATCTCAATTTGTGTTCTGAAGATTAACGAAGGTCTTACGGGTGTGGAACAGCATGAGGGTGAGTAATAAATGACAGAATTTTCATTTTTGGGTGAACTAACCCTTTAAATGTTTGGTACCGAGGCCATTTTGATATGTTGAACTGCGCTAATGGACTTGATATATGCATATTACGAAAACAGTACTAATGATGGTTCTTTTTTTTTTTTTTTTTTTTTTTTTTGATTTGTTTCATTGTCTTTCTGTCTGGTGAATGCTGTGTGCTGAGTCGATGTTACATAGCAACAGAAGTTTATATATATATATATATATATATATATATTTGTGTGTGTGATGTGATCTGCGAAAACCCATTTGAAATTTTACCCATCACCTATTTCAATACCATATGAAAGCTGGAACGGTTGTAATGCTTTGGAATATAGACCTAAGGTTGGTTTTGTTTTAAAGAAGACACTCGTCAGATTATTGTAGAAGTGAAATAAATTATGAAAGTGAAATAAAATAAGTTATAGAAGTTTAATTTTATGAAAATGTAAAGATATAAATGTTTATATTTTATAATAATATATTACAAAACATGTTTTACTCTTAAACTGCAAGAAAATCAAAGCCAAAAATATCAACATTCCAAATTTTAGGTTGAAATATTTCAAAAATGAGCTTTCAGTAAGATTTTGTTTGGGCGCAGTACCAAACTTTTTCACTAGATGACACCCAAGCTCCATTACTATGGTTCGAGTGATCTGAACCATATATTTCCATATTTTCATACATTTTACAAAGTAGACATCCTATTCAGAAGTAGTATGGTCAGTTTGGCAGTATTTGATTTGAATTCAACCTCTAATAAACACATCATTAGAACATGTGTTCATTATAGCTCCGTTGTTCTCTTGTGCTCCGCCTACATTAGGTAAAAAAAAAATCTTTGCGTGCCGTAGTTTACCCAGGACTGGTGGGAAATTTGCATTAATACACCTTCATTCTACATGTTACATTCGATCTGTTTTTTGACTTTACTGAAAATGTTCCATCGTGACATCCAACGAGTTTTCCCAGATCTCATCACATATAGTTTATATATATATAGTTTATGATCAAGTGTCTTTTTCTCGCTCTCTCTCCTTTTTTATATAAATTCAAACAATGGGAAATTTGTTGCATGAATCTCAAAGTACCAAATAAAGAAATTTACTAAATAAAGTACCAAATAAAGAAATTTACTTTCTAGGATTATTTCTGGAGGAAATGTATTACTCAAAAGGTGAACTTAAAGTATCACTAGCATTAAATAACAGAATAATACTCAGAAGGGTGGGGAAAAACAAGGCCTAATTCCTCAAGTGATGTAAACATTATTCAAGTAAAGGTGAATATTTTACCATTTGAGTCCTCCTGAGGTAATCTGAAATCCTTGCAATCTATATTGGAAAAGGAGAAAACGAGTATCAGAGTAATCAGAGCAATAATATAATTGATACTGAGAAATTTCACCTTTTTTTTTACCCCTTTAATTTCTTTATGAGAACCTTTTCTCATGTTATGCATTCCAGCAACTGTGTTATAATATCAGCATTGAAGGCAGCATTAGTATTTGTCTGGTCATGTGATCTCAACATGTCTGTCCACATGCTGCGACCCGCTCCATGTCAAATAAAACCACTTTAATTAGGACACTCATAAGACATTCTTCAAAAATACTAATTTCTGTAGAGCTGAACATTTTAATAAGGATCAAATGACTGTGTTCAGCTTTGAGAATGAAACTAACCTGTTTGTCCCTCAGTATCTTCTTGTTTCACACTGAATGTTTCTTCAATCCTCATTTCTTCACTCTCCTCTTTAATAAATGCCATCTTTATAACAGTGCGTCACGTGGATCTCAGTTGTTTCACCAGGAGTTCCACTGTGTTTGGAGACTCTGTCATGATTAAGATAAGAATAATTAACAGAAAGAAAAAATGAATACAAAATAGTTTGAGGCGGGTCTCTTCAGTAAGCTGAAGCGCAAACTGCCACAAATGAAACAAAGTTCGGCGGCACAGTCTTTGTCTTGAAATTAGCTGATGATAATAAATAAAATACAGCTCTTTGCTATAGTTGACGTGAACTACATTTGCATATAAGGTATTGAAAATCGGATGTATATTCATTTTGCAAAGACACATTTATGTGGCCGAGAGTAAATGAAAGAGATTTAACAAATCGTATATCTATTCGATCAATAAAACGCATTAAGTTACCAGGTGTAAACCATTAGTTAAACAATGATGCTACTTTTAATAATAAATAATTAACTTTGTATCGTTTGTAATAATTATATGAAGGCTTCGATTTAAACAACTTAAATGTTTAAGAGCACAAACCTTTCTTCAGCAGAATCACAACAGATGCAGTATCGCGGCGTAGTCTTATGACTTCACACCGCCAAACCAAAATAAAAGTCCTGCCCGAACGCGAAAATTACAAGTGCATAGAAATAACAGATATCCTTTTATTAAAATGCAAATAGTGACAAATGTTAAAAAGAGTGTATGAGTTCATAAAGCAGAGTTTATACATCATACATTTGTCAAAAGTTTGGAAACATTAATTTTTTTTTAAAGTTTTTGAAAGAAGTCTCTTCTCCTCACAAGGCTGAATTTATTTGATCAAAAATACAGTTAAAACTGTAATATTGTGAAATATTATTACAATTTAAATGGACTGTTTTCTGTTTTAGTATCTTTAAACATGTAATTTATTCCTGTGATGGCAAAGCTGAATTTTCAGCATCATTACTCCAGTCTTCTGTAGGGAAATTTACAGTTAAAGACCCAAAGACCAGATTTTAAGAAAGTGTCAGAGTCAGAGTTTAAGAAAATTTTACTAAAGAATAGTTTGCAGTTACCTCAGCAGAAGTCAGCTTCAACACTCACAAGGAGTTTGTATGCCACTTTGCATATATATTCAATACAACAGCAATTATCCTCTAACAGAGTCCACTAACTACGTCATTACTTTGAATGATTCTGATTGGTTAAGCCATAGGTAAACTTAGAAAATGTCCACACATGGAGTGATCAGCAGAAGCACATCTCCAACGATTATCCGGACGACACCAAGACCATGGTTTAGGCACGAAGTGACCTAGGTCACAAATATATGTTTCTGGGCGCCATTTCGTCCGGAAAAACAAGTAATTTCTTCATCTAGGATGCCTGTTGTTCAACTTTCACCAATACTGACCTGTAACACATAATACTAGCATACATACACAGATAAAAAAGGATGCATAGCTTCTCCAAAGTTGAAGTTAGTTGAACTTCCCCAAAACATACTGACAATTTGTACTTTTCTCTCAGTGAGAAGTATAGACAATATTCGTCATTATTCTCTAGTGTTTAAAGATGAAAAGGAAAATAAATGCTTTAAAATAAGTTGAAGATGTAATTCAAATAATTTAATATTTAGAAGGATAAATGTTGGTTAATTTTATATTATAAATCACTCAAAAGATATACGAAGTAGCAGTGTATTCCAGAATCCACACCCTTCAATTCAGTGTCACATGACCTTTCAGAAATCATTCTAATATGCTGATTTGCTGCTCAAAAACATTTCTTATTATTATAATCAATGTTAAAAACAGTTTTCGCTGCTTTACGTTTTTGCGGAAAGGTTGATACTTTTCAGGATTCATTGATTAATAGAAAGTTTAATGAACAGCATTTATCACATTTATATATTAAACTTATTAAATAGAAACCTTTTGTAACATTATAAATGTGTTCACTGCCACTTCTGAACAATTTAATGCATCTTTGATGAATAAAAGTATTAAATTCTCTCTTTTTGTCTTACCACAAATGTTTGAATGGTATCATTATTATCAATGTTTTCAACATTGATAATAATAAAGAAGAAATGTTTCTTTAGCAGCAAATCAACATATTAGAATGATTTCTGAAGTATCATGTGACACTGAAGACTGGAGTAATGATGCTGGAAATACAGTTTTGATCATTTTAAAATATATTAAAATAGAAAACAATTATTTTAAATTGTAATATTTCACAATAATACTACTTTACCGTATTTTTTAACAAATAAATGCAGATTTGTTGAGCACAAGAGACTTCTTTCAATAACAAAAAAAAATAATGTTTCTAAACTTTAGACTGGTACCGTATGCCAATATTGAAACACATATAAAAGTCAGTGTGTTTTTTTCTAATATTAAAATTCACTATGAACATGTTCACTTGAATCTAAAATACCCGAAAATTGGTATAAAATGTCCAAAAATTATGATTAAAATAAAAAATTAGAATAAAATAAACAATAAAGACGTAAAATACAAATGTGAATCAATTAATAATAAGTACTGATAAATAAAGTTCAGTCTAATTAAAAATGGAGTATTTCACAGCTATTTAATAAAATCAATCGTCAGTCAAGTCTTTAATGTCAAGAGTCATTGTGTGAGTTGCTTCTTATGTAGAGTGATTCAAATCACTCACTAATGAGTAAATTCAACAGAACAAAACAAAACAAAAATAACTTTATTTAACAATTTGAACTGTCATACGCAGTTGACATAGCTTGTTTACGTCTGGCTCATTATTGGCCAGCTCCTGCGTCACTCAAATTATTTTGGAGCGTAATGAATCAGCGTGTCGAATCATGATTTGGATCGCGTGTCAAACCGCCAAACTGCTGAAATCACGTGACTTTGGCGCTCCGAACTGCGGATTCGACCCGCTGATTCATTATGCTCCGAAGCTTCCTGAAGCAGTGTTTTGAAATCGGCCATCACTAAATAATTCGTTATTTTGTTTTTTTGGCGCACCAAAAATATTCTCGTTGCTTTATAATATTAATATTGAACCACTGTACTCACATGAACTGATTTAAATATGTTTTTAGTACCTTTATGGATCTTGAAAGAGGAAATGTCATTGCTCCCTATGTAGGCCTCACTGAGCCATCGGATTTAAACAAAAATATCTCAATTTGTGTTCTGAAGATTAACGAAGGTCTTACTGGTGTGGAACGGCACGAGGGTGAGTAATTAATGACAGAATTTTCATTTTTGGGTGAACTAACCCTTTAAGGTACAAGGATTTACATTTGCTCATACACACTAACTTGTTTGCACTAAAATACCAGCTAATCTTTATTTTACTTGTTTCTGATTGGTTCATTTCCAAAGTTTACTCTTCATGGGTGGGCGGGGCAGCTTGCGAGGAGCGAGGGAAAGGAACGTGCAATCCGCAATACTTCTCCAAAACGACTGCTCGGCCAAATACAGCAAAATCTAACAACTACTAACAAGTACTGAATACTTTATTTCATATTACCTTCAGTAAAATGTATATCATTTCTCCAATTCACATTTCTTTGTGTTATTTGAATTTAGTCACATGCTTAGTAGGGTGATTTGAAAAAGTTAGAAGTTCTACTAAGTGGAGGCATGGCCAATAACAGTGTGTGTTTACAAAATTAAGGGTTTACAAAGCTTTGCTTAAAACGAATAATGATAGACGAGACATAATACCCGAGTTATTATTTTTCTTAGTATGTATGTTTGAACCAGACCCAGGGCCCCATCCCGTGTTAGTACTGTCATTAATTTACCTACCATATCCAACATAGAAAACAAGGGGTTATACAAATATTCAAGCCGTTTATCCATTTTCAACCCCTGAACCTAAAAACATAAAAGAGGCATTTTTTCAGGTTTTTTTTTTTTTTTTTAAGAAATGAATAAATGCACCATTTTCTAATTTTTCTACTTTCAATATTAAATCACAAAAACGAATGAACGCAGTGTACACAAACTACTTTTTCTAAACCTCTTGTCGCACTGAGGAACACTGCAATGTATTTACAGGATGAGTTTGCAAGTGACGATTCAGGTCTCTTTGATATGTGAAAGTCATCTTACACTGAAGACATGTAAAAGGCTTCTCTCCAGTGTGAACTCTTATGTGCCTCTCAAGGCTTACTTTAACTGTGAAACTCTTTCCACACCGAAGGCAGGTGAAAGGCTTTTCTCCAGTGTGAATTCTCGTGTGAGCCTTAAGGCTTGTTTTGTTTGAGCAAGTCTTTCCACAGTGATGGCACATGAATGGCTTCTCTCCAGTGTGAGTTATTACGTGATTCTTAAGGTGATTGCTGTCTGTGAAACTCATTTCACACTGATGACATATAAAACTGATCTCTCTTGAATGAATCCTCATGTGGTTATTACATGTTACTTTATGTCTGAAACTCTTTCCACAGTGATCACATTTGAATGGTTTCTCTCCAGTGTGAAGGTTCATGTGACATCTCAGGTTTAGTTCTGCTGTGAAGCCCTTTCCACACAAAAAGCACATGTAAGGCTTCTCTCCAGTGTGAATTCTCATGTGCCTGTTAAAGCTTCCTTTTTGAGAGAAACTGTTTCCACACTGAGGGCAGGTAAAAGGTTTCTCACCGGTGTGAACACTCATGTGGATTTTAAGGTTTGCTTTTTTGGTAAAACTCTGTCCGCACTGCTGGCAGTTGAAATATCTTATAGTTACTGTTTTTCGTGAGGATGAATTTTCAGTCTCTGAGCAACTAAATTTTTCTCCAGTTGTGAAATCATGATGTTTCTCATACTGGTCTTCCTCCATTTCATCTAGTACTTCACTCTCCTCTTTCAGCAGCATCAAGTCTAAGGTGAAAAGAGACAAATACAAGTTAGTTGTATTTAAAACATCAACACGCACCATTCAGGAAGAACTCTAAAGTGACAATACCACAACACTTATACATGAACAAAAGCTAATGTAATAACTTTAGCAATGCCCCCAACTAAAGATTTTTCTAGTCGACTAGCAGTCATTCATTTAAGTCATTAATCGAATAATCGCACATTTCTATTTACTTAATCACTTAAATAGCCTACTGAGGAGAATACTAAACCATACTGAGCATTTAATATAGGTGCCTGAATGTGTCGGGAAAAAATAGCAAGGACACATTTTAATTATTTATTAATAAACTAGTGTTTTCTGTATCAGTGTCGGCTGCAAAGATGCATCTCCGCAGTGGACGTGCCTTTAGAGAGAAATGCACCTTTCCTACGGCTTGCATAAGCAGAGAGTATTTCTTTTCGATTTAAATTGGTTCGTTTAAAAGTAGACATATTAAAGAGTTAGTTCACCCAAAAATGAAAATTCTGTAAATCAGCGTGTCGAATCCGCAGTTCGGAGCGCCAAAGTCACGTGATTTCAGCAGTTTGGTGGTTTGACACACATTCCGAATCATGATTCGACACGCTGATTCATTACGCTCCGAATCTTCCTGAAGCAGTGTTTTGAAATCGGCCATCACTAAGCAAGTCGTTATTTTGTTTTTTACACAAATGTCATTGCTCCCTATGTAGGCCTCACGGAGCCATCGGATTTCAACAAAAATATCTTAATTTGTGTTCCGAAGATCAACGAAGGTCTTATGGGTGTAAAACGTCACGAGGGTGAGTAATTAATGACCGAATTTTCATTTTTGGGTGAACTAACCCTTTATAGATATACTTCTCATGTCTGATGTCTGTACACTGAGATTCAGTTCATTTTTGTGACACGCTGCTGCTCAGGGAGGCTGAGACGGCAGAAAACGCATCCTGTTTGTGCTTTTGTAAAATAAAGAAAACAATGTTTTCTTGTTATTGTGAGTTTACACAAATAAAAATAGACCATTTACCGTTATGAATTATGTATTACACTTATCTGTATGACTAAAAATGAGTATTTTAAGTTGTTTCCGCTGTTGTCAGGAAAAAATGCAAGAAATTGCGCCGGTGCCTCCATGATGTGCAGTAAAGCGCGCTATACTTTAGCTTCCCCACCTATCCGACCGCTACCACTTTGTTTGTGTAAATGAAGAGACTTCTCATCAAACACAAATATGGTGTGACACAGGGCTCAGTATTAGGTCCTCTGCTTTTCTCCTTGTATATGATTCCCCTGGGAGTCATTATATGGCTTACAATCAGCTGTTTCCTCAAAAGAGTCAGATTGCAAACAGCAGAAAGCCGCCTTCATGCGACACATACAGTAAACCCATGTGTTGTTCACTTCGCAGCACAAAATAACACCAAATTATTAAAAAAAAATAATAATAATTATCCTGACCTAGGTTCTGTTTTGTCATGCACCATGCAAGTTTGTGATCATAATCAATTGAGTGTGAAACCTGACCTGAAGACATTAGGTGCGGCAGTCAGAGATCCTGAATAGAGACTTTTCAAGCCTGACAAGTTTTTTTTTCCTGTGACGGTCACCACTTATCTCTTCATTATAATATTTGAAACTTTTTCGGTAAAGCTGTTTTGAAACAGTATTGTAAAAGCACTATACAAATAAACTTAAACTGAACTACTGTTACAACAACACATTCTGTAAAGCTGCTATGTGTACAATGTGTATTGTGAAAATTCTATACAAATAAATGTGATTTGGCTTGGTATCAAATAACTATTTGTATTTGATGTGCTAAAAGTTAATTCTGTTATTATGTTTATTATATAGTTATATTTGATATAATTATAATATAATTTATATATGTTATAGTTATATTACAATCATGTTTTGCAGTGTGTGTGTTCACTACTCACTATTTATAATGTGTGTGCACTAACTGGAGAGGTTACATGCATCGGACAAATTCAGAATATGGGTTACCATAGTTAGCCTTCACGTGTCACTTTCAAATATCATTCATTTCTGTAGAGCTGAACATTTTAATAAGGATCAAATGACTGAGTTCAGCTTTGAGAAAGAAACCAACCTGTTTGTTCCTCAGTATCTTCATGTTTCACTCTGAATGTTTCTTCAATCTTCATGTCTTCACTCTCTTCTTTAATAAACGCCATCTTTATAATAGTGTGTCATGTGGATCTCAGTTGCTTCACCAGGAGTTTTTCCTGTGTGTTTGGACAGTGATGAGAATAATTAAAAGAAAGTAAAATAAATCCAAACTAAATCTCTGGGTGCATCACAATCAGAATTTCTTGAATTTCCCTAAAAGGGATAAATAAAGCATTTATTATTATTATTATTATTATTAGCAAAAAACTCTCAAAACTAGTGCTTCAAATTAATAAAAGAGCACAAATTATACAGACATTTCATATTTGGATAATTGATTTGTCTTTGGTATTTACTGATTTGTAGATTACTTAATAAATTCTACTTTCATGAAAACTTTTGCAGTTGGTTTGTAAAAGTTGTTGTTACACGTTTGTGTTTCTGTTTTAACCAGTATGTGTCGTCAGCGCGCGATGGTTCAAGCGATTCGAATCACTGAATCATTATGCGAAGCATTTGGTTCAATTGACTCGGAGTTTCGAAAAGGTCCGTTTCTCCCATCACAACATGCCAGCGACCGAATTCTTGTTTACAATAATCTGATTCAAGATATAGGCAGCGAAATGAGACGCACCTTTTCTGTTACTCATGTGGATGCGCTTTACTGACATAAATAACGTTCATGTTAAAGCATTATACTGTTACACTCAATGATAAATAATTCATTTTGCATCGCTTGTAAAAACTATACCATTGATTGAACGGTTTGTAATGATTTAAATACTTGAAATGCTTCAAAACACAAACCTTTCCTCAGCTGAACAGACGCAAGAACGGGACGCAGCCTTATGACGTTAAAACATCGCGCCAAATTAAAAGCCCTGCTCACTGGCTAAAATGACAAAAGTGCACAGAATATAGTAAATATAATTCAGAGTAGAATTGTTTGTGAAATATTAACTACTATTGAAAGAGTATGAGATTATGCCTAAACTGTAAAACAAAACAAATTAGATAACAAAAACACAGTAGATGAGTTTATAAAACACACGTCAGTATTGAAACAACTATAAAAGTAAGACCTTCGTTGATCTATGGAACACAAATTAAGATATTTTTGTTTAAATCCGATGGCTCCATGAGGCCTACATAGGGAGCAATGACATTTCCTCTCTCAAGATCCATTAATGTACTAAAAACATATTTAAATCAGTTCATGTGAGTACAGTGGTTCAATATTAATATTATAAAGCGACGAGAATATTTTTGGTGCACCAAAAAAAAAAAAAAAGAAAGAAAGAAAATATTTGGTGCACCAAAAATATTCTTGTCGCTTTATAATATTAATACTGAACCACTGTACTCACATGAACTGATTTAAATATGTTTTTAGTACCTTTATGGATCTTGAGAGAGGAAATGTCAGATTTCGGAGCCATCAGATTTAAACAAAAATATCTCAATTTGCGTTCCGAAGATTAACGAAGGTCTTACGGGTGTGGAACGGCATGAGCGTGAGTAATAAATGACAGAATTTTCATTTTTGGGTGAACTAACCCTTTAATGTGATTTATTAAATAGCAGAAGGTATTGATAAAAAGGTTCAGTCTAATTAAAAGGGGGTATTTCAAAGATTTTTAATGAAATCAATAAAAAGTCTTCAATGTAATTTATGTGAGTTGCTGCCTTAGTAGAGTGATTCTAATCACTGACTATGTTACGTTAGGATAATGATGATGATGATGATATGGAGAGCATAGTGGATCATATAAAACAGCTTAGCTTTAACAAAGCAAGTGAAATCCAAAACAAAAATAAAATGAAACCGTGTGCTCCATACAAAACCAACACAAGACAATGAACGAAGTGAACAGAAGGCTATATATACACAAAATAATGAACTAAATACGAAACCGCTGTGAACTGATGAATGAAACACAGAAAATGAAGCAATACAAACTGAAAATCCATGAAAATGAAACCAAAACACCAACATAATGTGACGACTAATGAGTGAACACAGGCACAGTTTACATCTGCTGAACTCCACAGAAATCTCTGCAGTTTTCTTAAAAAAAAAAAAAAATCACATTTCAATGTAAATTTTTCTAGGGATATAGTCATTTTTAATCAATAATTACCTTCAGTTCACTTTAAATTTCTGAAAAGAGTGCGTCTTAATAAATTTGGCTTTTTGTACAAATTTTTTTTGCAAGAATTAATATATAGTTTACTGTATACCTTTCTGTAGTGTACTGTATAATCAGGGGTGATCAAGTTTTATGTCTGTTTTGGGTGGGTTTTAGGTCGGATACATTACAGTCCTTTATGACTGTTGCTTGTCAGACTGTATGAACATGATCCCTGCTGTAAAGCCATGTCACACTGTAGGATCTCAGTTGTGCATCATCAGGTTCTGCGCTCTAATTGGTGTTTGATTTGACGGCTGTAGTAGGAGAAGCCGCACTGCAGGACTGTGCTTAAAAACTCCTGACACTGCCAGAATTTTGTCAGAGGTGAAATTTGATTGCAACAGTCATTAATCAGCTGTCGGTGAACATGCAGCGAGGCAACAAGTCAGCTGCCTAAGTTTTCAGATGCAGCAATTGTGATGTTTTTTTGTGTGGGCGGAGCTTAGGTGGAGACAGAACGATTCCCCTGACCACTTCACTAACAATAGCTAGTAAGTGTTGTTAGCTTGTTTATTTTTAACAATGACTGGAGAAAATCCAATTTAGTCTGAATATGTAAGGTCACTCACTGTTCGGATCTGCGATTGTTATTTGAAAAAGTTAACTTTAATGGACGGAACCAGATTGGCCAACCCGTACATGCTCACTCAATGGATGGACGATCTGACGGGATTATCTCCGGTTGAGTCACCTGACATCTACAACTACCTGATAGAGAAACTGAGCATGCAGAAACTCTGGTTACTATCGTAACCTTGGTTCCCTGAGAGACGGGAACGAGACACTGCACAAGCCGCCGTGCCCGCTGCTCGATCAGCTGGGTAAGCGTTCAATCATGATTCTGACGCAATTGTCGCTCCGCCATCTTATATACCGCCAGGTAAGCCTGTCAGTATTTGCATGCAATTTGCATAGCTTGGCCAATTGGCCAGTTTTTCTAACTGGCGTTAGCCTATAAAATCTTCAGAAATCTTTTCTGCATATTCACACGCAGCCCTAGGGACTCCAAGTGGCAAAGCAATACATCTATGTGACTAAGAAGCCCATCCCGCGAATGGGCCAGAATCAGCCAGTCGTCCAGATAATTTAGAATGCGCATACCACTCTCTATGAGAGGGGAAAGCACTGCATCTACACACTTCAAAAACACGCGCGGAGCCAAAGCCATACCGAACGGGAGCACTTAATACTGGTACGCCGTGCCCTCAAAGCCGAATCTCAGGAAGCACCTGTGGCGCGTCGCTACTTGAATGTGAAAGAATGCGTCCTTTAAATCCACAGACATGAACCAGTCCCTGGGAGAGATTTGTGCCAGAATCAATTTGACAGTTATTATTCTGAAAAAAAGCTTGTGAAGCGCTCGATTGATGGGTCTGAAGACCAGGATCGGTCTCTTGGGCACCACGAAATAACAGCTGTAAAATCCGCTCTAGGTTTCGCTTTATCGCTCCTTTCGCGAGCAGACTAGACACACAGGGGCATTTTGAGGCGACGTCACAGACGGAACCATGCTGCTAAAGCGGGGGCGGTCTGCATCTGAACTGAAGGGAATACCCGTTTTGAATTATACTCAGCAACCAAGGGAAGATGCCTGAATGGCTCTCCACACGCCTATGAACTGACATGGCGGCCGTATTCTTTCAGTCAAGGATGCTGGCGGTGACGTATGCAGACCGGAGCCCTGCCCCAGCGAGGTTAAGTGTGCTGGCGGGGAAACGGTCCGTTAACAATAAACGTGTCAACGAATTCCTTAACTGCTTTTGCAAGGACCCTAGCGAACTGGTCGTGGAGATCAGTAGGGCCCTCTGCCTCGGAACGATCTGGCTCTGACTCAGCCCAGTCCTTCTCAGAAGCCAAGATGGACATGGAGTCGTCCTCCTCTCTGGCACTGATGGAAACGAAGTCCGCGATGGCAGGAGGACAAAAAGGACAGGTGAACGGGGCATAGATGTAGGATGGCAGCCTGGGGGCGTGTCGTCATCTTCGTCCCAAGGGGGGGGGCACCATCGTCTCCTTGCCAGCAGTGGGCCTTGCCCCCTTAATGCTACAAGCAGTTTTCCTCCGAGTCCTCAGCACATGAACAGGCAAGTCCGCGCAGTGTACACAGTCTTGACTAGGCCTCAGTGTGGGCCAGGCCCAGGCAGGCGAGGCGATGCGATGCTCGTGTGGGTCCGGCAGGTCGATGGGGCCCGCGCTGATACTGCAAAACGTTGCCATCGGATGCGGTGAAGAGAGCAGGTTCTTCTACGTCTTTGACTATGGCAGTAGCATGAAGGAGAAGATTCTGACGCAGTTGTCGCTCTGCCACCTTATACAGGTAAGCCTGTTAGTATTTGCATAGCTCATGACAATTGGCCAGTTTTTCTAACTGGCGTTAGCCTATAAAATCTTCAGAAGTTTCGGAGAAGGGGAGGAGTTCCCGCAGTAAAGCTGTCGCAGTGTCGAAGTGACCACTCTCGAAAGGGAAACAGCTTTTCAAAATGATTAAATGTTTCAAAGCGCTTGAATCGCCGCACGCTGACGACACATGCTGAGATCCACGTGACATACTATTATAAAGATGGCGTTTATTAAAGAGGAGGCAAGAAATGAGGATTGACAAAGCATTTAGTGTGAAACAAGAAGATACTGAGGAACAAACAAAAAATGTGTTTTTTAAAGAGGAGCGTGAAGATGTGAAGACTGAAGAAACATTCAGAGTGAAACATGAAGATACTGAGGAACAAACAGTTTGGTTTCATTCTCAAAATGGCATGATTTCAGCTTCATTTAAAGGGGTCGTGCATCTTTTTTTCCTTAATATGCTTATGACAATATCAATTCGCTTCAGCTATATGTATATTAGTCTGCATCAGGTCAGTAACTAGTTGGCATGTCTGTTCTTTCTATGTGGAGTAGTGTATCAATTTAATGAAAGTATAAATTCTTAAGTTTAAAATTGTGTTCAGCTTTTAAAATATAAAGCTTACAAAATGTTTATCATAAACTAACGCTAAGACCCAGAATTTGCCCTACCTAAATTATGGACAGGAGCTGCTACTGCATCAACACTGTTATAATTTAGAAATAAATGTCCATTTTCTACCCTGATCTAGACCACTGATTTGAACTCTCCATTTAAAGAGTTGTGTCTTATTTAAAACTTTAATAATCACCCACCGCTCTCTTGAAAATGTTTCATTCACTTTTTGACAAAAATGAGATTGCAATTAAAAAAAAAAAAAGTGTAATACAGCTTTAAATATTTTCCACATACATTATGTGTTGACTATCATGACTATCATACATTTTTGCTATGATTTACAGAAGACACCCACTAAAATGTCATTCAGTGTAATAGTTCATATACCAAAGATAATCTTGGCATGCATATAAAAAAAAAAGCAAGAAGCATTTGATGACATATTAAAAGACCCCATTTAAAGATCACAGTGCAGCCCCCAAATACTAATTAATTGTACTAAGCTCTAATCCTGACTTAGGCTAAGCCTTTCAGCTGCTGTTCCACTGTCACAGTGCAACAGTCATAATTCAGAGACCTCAGCAGTAGTTTCTGTGCAACAATGGGATTTAAATCCTGACTGAAATTGTTCACAAATACCGTAACTCTGCAAAACTGAACATATTTTAGACATAAAATATTTTAGATATAAACCAGCTCTCCTGAGTAAAACTTTTTCATAAGGGGTTTGATAACTGCCAGCTTCAAGTATTTGGAACATCTCCTAAAGCAAGGGTGTCCAGCTCTAACTTGCCTCAACACAACAACCTGGATGTTTCTAATATGCCTAGTATTAGCTTGATTAGGTTCAGGTGTGTTTAATTTGGGTTGGAGCTAAACTTTGCAGGACACATTGTCACACTGAGGAACACTGCAATGTATTTACAGGATGAGTTTGCAAATGACGATTCAGGTCTCTTTGATATGTGAAACTCATCTTACACTGAAGACACGTAAAAGGCTTCTCTCCAGTGTGAACTCTCATGTGAACTTCAAGGTTTGCTTTACGTGTGAAACACTTTCCACACTGAAGGCAGGTGAAAGGCTTCTCACCAGTGTGAACTCTCATGTGAATATCAAGATTTGCTTTGTTTATGCAAGTCTTTCCACAGTGATGGCACATGAATGGCTTCTCTCCAGTGTGAGTTATTACGTGATTCTTAAGGTGTTTCCTGTCTGTGAAACTCATTTCACACTGATGACATATAAAACTGATCTCTCTCGAATGAATTCTCATGTGGTAATTACGTGTCACTTTATGTCTGAAACTCCTTCCACACTGATCACATTTGAATGGCTTCTCTCCAGTGTGAAGGTTCATGTGACATCTCAGGTTTAGTTCTGCTGTGAAGCTCTTTCCACACAAAAAGCACATGTAAGGTTTCTCTCCAGTGTGAATTCTCATGTGCCTGTTAAAGCTTCCTTTTTGAGAGAAACTGTTTCCACACTGAGGGCAGGTAAAAGGCTTCTCACCGGTGTGAACACTCATGTGGATTTTAAGGTTTGCTTTTTTAGTAAAACTCTGTCCGCACTGCTGGCAGTTGAAATATCTTGTAGTTTCTGTTTTTCGTGAGGATGAATTTTCAGTCTCTGAGCAACTAAATTTTTCTCCAGTTGTGAAATCATGATGTTTCTCATACTGGTCTTCCTCCATTTCATCTAGTACTTCAGTCTCCTCTTTCAGCAGCATCAAGTCTAAGGTGAAAAGAGACAAATACAAGTTAGCAGTTTAATGTCACAGACAGACATCAAAACATTTAGTCATATAAAGCATCAAAACCAACATGTATGTTAGATCCTATACCCACTAAGCTACTAAAAAAAGGTTTTACCTGTAATCTCAGAACCTATTGGCAATATTGTTTAGGCCTACTCTTTGCTTTGTTTATGACATGTCTCAAACACTTTCAAGCTGGCAGTTATCCAATCCAATCCAATTTTATTTATAAAGCACATAACAAAACAACATAGTTTACCACAGTGCTGTATAATGTAATCATTGTAGAAATTAATAACCACAAATGTAAAACATCAACACACCATCCAAGAAGAACTCTAAAGTGACAATCCCACAACACTTATACATGATCAAAAGCTAATGTAAAAACATTTGGAATGCCCCCGACTAAAAAATTTTCTAGTCGACTAGCAATTGTTCATTTAAGCCATTAGTCGAATAATCACACATTTATATTTAATTAATCACTTAAATAGCCTACTGAGAACACTAAACCATAATGAGCATTTAGTATAGGCGTCATATACCATGTCACCTATCCGACCGCTACGACTTTGTGTAAATGAAGAGACTTCTCATCAAACACAAGTATGGTGTGACACAGGGCTCAGTATTAGGTCCTCTGCTTTTCTCCTTGTATATGCTTCCCCTGGGAATCATTATATGGCTTACAATTTGAAAGCGTTTTGAAAGTGGGAACGGGAGCATTTGAAAGCAGGCATCTATCAGCGGACTGGTCCGTGATAGACGCCTGCTTTCAAACGCTTCCTTGTGTATCTGTCTAAGCGCTCAGTGAAGAGCGTCATTGATGTCTATTTACAACATGTTTTTGAAGCGTTGATCAATGGTAGCCAATCACAGACATATCTTTTGAGCGCGTGAACACAATGGCCAATCAGAGATGTTTACAGATCCGCTCAACAGTGCTCAAAGCATCACATTTTTAAAATTTCAATACCAACTTGGTATCGCGGTCGGTACTTTAAACAACAATATGATGGATTTTTTAAAAAACTAATCATAATTAACAACTAACATTTCTTTTTCCTTACAGGCAAATTAACTTTTGAAAATAGAAAAGTATTTACCAAGACTGAATGTGTTGTAACAGCGGAAAATTTCGCAGTGCTGGCTAGAGAGTATCCAGACATAAAAAGTCTATAATAATCCCATTACCTAATCAACAAACTGATAAACTGTGATTTTGATGATTCTGTGATTCAGTGATTCTGATCTAAATTTGCTTTGCCAGTAACAAAGGTGGATGCTGTTTTGCTCAAAGCCGACGTTGATTGGGAGACTAGAGGCGCTAGAGGATAAACATTATTTTAAAGTAACACTCCACTTTTTTTGAAAATAGGCTCATTTTCCAACTCCCCTAGAGTTAAACAGTTGAGTTTTACCGTTTTCGAATCCATTCAGCCGATCTCCGGGTCTGGCGGTACCACTTTTAGCATAGCTTAGCATAGTTCATTGAATCTGATTAGACCGTTAGCATCTTGCTCAAAAATGACCAAAGAGTAAACATAGAGAGTTTGTTCCTCACATTTACATTTTGGGTCTTAATGTGAAGAAAATCCTCTCATGTTGCTGCTACATGGAGTTCAAGAGAAGAAACACACATCCTTGATCAAAATTTTGATAGAAATGTCACAACAGATGTTTCCTTTAGTGCACAATTTGCATCTTTGATTTGAACTGTTTGTGTCGCTCAAAAATATCTGACTAAAGTGCCGTTGAGCAAGGCACCTAACCCCCAATCGTGTGTGTCCACAGTTTGCAGCGTGTGTGTTCACTACTCACTATTCCCAATGTGTGTGCACTAACTGGAGAGGTTAAATGCATCAGACAAATTCAGAATATGGGTTACAATACTTGGCCTTCACATGTCACTTTCAAATATCATTCACTTCTGTAGAGCTGGACATTTTAATGAGGATCAAATGACTGAGTTCAGCTTTGATAATGAAACCAACCTGTTTGTTCCTCAGTATCTTCTTGTTTCACTCTGAATGTTTCTTCAATCCTCAAATCTTCACTCTCCTCTTTAATAAACGCCATCTTTATAATAGTGTCACGTGGATCTCAGTTGCTTCACCAGGAGTTTTTCTCTGTGTTTGGACAATCTGTCATGTTTAAGATGAGAATAATTAACAGAAAGAAAAATAAATCCAAATCTCTCAGTGTGTCTCAGTCAGCTCCATAGTTCAGTAATCAGTGCACTGGTAAAAGAGAGTCAGTCAGAGTGAGAGTTAATGGTCTTAAATGACCTGATTAGACAAAAAAACACTCAAAACTAGTGCTTCAAATTAAAAGAGCACAAATTATACAAACATTTCATATTTGGATATTTGATTTTTCTTTGGTATTTACTGATTTGTAGATTACTTAATAAATTCTACTTTCATGAAAACTTTTGCAGTTGGTTTGTAAAAGTTGTTATTACACGTTTGTGTTTCTGTTTTAACCAGTATGTGTCGTCAGCGCGCGATGGTTCAAGCGATTCGAATCACTGAATCATTATGCGATGCATTTGGTTCAATTGACTCGGAGTTTCGAAAAGGTCCGTTTCTCCCATCACAACATGCCAGCGACCGAATTCTTGTTTACAATAATCTGATTCAAGATATAGGCAGCGAAATGAGACGCACCTTTTCTGTTACTCATGTGGATGCGCTTTACTGACATAAATAACATTCATTAATGTTAAATAAACCATTATAATGTTAAATTCAATGATAAATAATTCATTTTGCATCGCTTGTAAAAACCCTACACTGATTGAACGGTTTATATGTTTCAAAACACAAACCTTTCCTCAGCTGAACAGACGCAAGAACGGGGCGCAGCCTTTTGACGTCAAAACGTCGCGCCAAATTAAAAGCCCTGCTCACTCGCTAAAATGACAAAAGTGCACAGAATATAGTAAATAAATGTCAGAGGAATTCAGAGTAGAATTGTTTGTGAAATACTATTGAAAGAGTATTGTAAAACTGTAATGTTTAGGGTAAAAAACATATCAAATATTAAAAGTGACAAATGTGATGATAAAAACACAGTATGGATTCATACATCACACGTAAGTATAGAAACAACTATAAAAGTCAGTTTGTTTTTTCTAATATTGAAGTGTGGACATATAAAGTTAATTTGAATCTAAAATACCAGAAAATTTGTTTAACCATTATGATCATCCAAGAATCAAAGATTAAAAAGGCAGCAAAAAAAAAAAAAAAAGTCAAGCATTAATGTGATTCATTAAATAGCAGAAAGTATTAATAAAAAGGTTCAGACTAATTCAAAATAAAATGAAACCATGTGCTCCATACACAACCAACACAAGACAATGAACTAAGAATATAAAAGGCTATATATACACAAAATAATGAACTAAATACGAAACCACTGTGAACTGATCAATGAAACACAGGAAATAAAGCAATACAAACTGAAAGTCCATGAAAATGAAACCAAAACACCAACATAATGTGACGACTAATGAGTGAACACAGGCACAGTTTACATCTGCTGAACTCCACAGAAATCTCTGCATAAAAATGTTAATTAACAATGTTAATTTTTCTAGGGATATAGTCATTTTTAGTATATAATGAACTAATATTTACCTTCAGTTCACTTTAAATTTCTGAAAAGAGAGTGTCTTAATAAATTTGGCTTTTTGTACAAAAAAATTGCAAGAATTAATATATAGTTTACTGTATACTTTACTGTAGTGTACTGTATAATCACAGTTGATCAAGTCTGTTTTGGGTGAGTTTTACAGTTAGATCTCTCTGCTCCAATTTAATTTTGATCAACAAATTCTTAATGAGTTTGAAAAATACAAAGTTCTTTCTAATCCTTTCTAATATGAAGACCATTAAGACACTTTATCCTTTACTGGAAATTTCACAAATGCTCTGTGGTTATGAAAAAGCATTTCACACTTGCTTACATGTAGATATAAACTAGAAGCTGTATCGATAGCTTTGGGAATGGGTGAAAAAGAGTTCAAATCTTTTTAATATTTCAATGTTTTCTAAGTGTTCAATTTCTATGATTTTAGTGTGTGGAAGACTTTTATTTTGGTCTGATGACATGATGTCATAAGGCTGCACTGGGTCTGGCTCCTGCATCTGTGATTCAAATGAAGAAAGGTTTGTTTTTTATTCAAAGTGTTTAAATCGATATAAAACTTTCAGACACTTTAACAGAGAACTGTGAAATTAATTACTTATTAAGTGCAACATGCTTTAACAATAATGCATGTTATTTTTATGAGCATAAAGCTCTTCCATGAGTAATAGAAAAGGTGCTTCCCATTTCACCCCCAATATCGTGAATCAGTTTATCATAAATACACGAATTAGGCCACTGCCAAGTAGTGATAGAAAAACTGAGCTTTTCAAAATGATTTAATATTTCAAATCGTCACACGCTGACGACACATGCTAATCAAAACAGTGTAAATGCAATGAGAGCATAAACACAACTTTAAAACTATTAGCAAATGTTTCATGAAATTATAAATTATTAAATGTAATATACAAATCATTAAATACAAATATAAACCATAACTAAATATTGAGTGTCTTAGTAATTTGTGTTCTTTCATTAATTTTTCATTCTAGTTTTGAATGTTTTTGGCTAATCAGGTCATTTAAGGCTATTAACTATTAGTCTGACTGACTTATCAGTGCACTGACAACTGAATTAGGAAGCTGACTAAGACACACCCAGAGATTTAGTTTAAATTCATTTTTATTTCTGTTAATTATTCTCAATTAATTGCCCAAACACACAGAAAAACAACTGGTGAAGCAGCTGAAATCCACATGATGAACTATTATAAAGATGATGTTTATTAAAGAGGAGAATGAAGAAATGAGGATTGAAGAAGCATTTAGTATGAAACAAGAAGATACTGAGGAACAAACAAAAAAGGCCTTTATTAAAGAGGAGAGTGAAGATGTGAAGACTGAAGAAACATTCAGAGTGAAACATGAAGATACTGAGGAACAAACAGGTTGGTTTCTTTCTCAAAACGGCATGATTTCAGCTTTTTTTCCTTAATATGCTCAGTAATTTTTACATCAAAACAGCCGTGGCTCGTCTGTAAGGGCGGGTAGGGCAAAATATTCATCCAAAACATAGAAATCTATATTAACTGAATCAGTGATAAATTGTAAACGTGTTCAGAATTTTATAACAAATGTTTTTCAGATTTTCTAGACTATTTTAAGTCGTAAAGTGAGCAGGATATATTAAAAATTAACATGCGGCTTTGGCAGGCATGTGTTATGATACTAAGCGGGGCAGCGGGCCACAGATTTCCAATGCATATCTGTGGTAGAAAATGGAACTTTGGGGATTTGGCAGATTGCCCCAATTATTTTTACGTTACCTTATGTAAACCTCGCTCCAGACCAAGACGATATCAATCTGCTTCAGCTATATGTATATTAGCCTAGTTGGCATGTCTGTTCTTCCTATGTGGAGTAGCGTATCAAATTAATGAAAGTATAAATCCTTTAGTTTAAAGTTGCGTTCAGCTATTAAAATATAAAGCTTACAAAATGTTTATCATAAACTAACGCTAAGAATTAACAATATTGACAAGATGTTCTGAGATAACATGTAAAATCTCTTTCAGTATCTTATGCCGGGTACAAACTGCAGTAGTTTTGCAGCTCCAATTTTCACTTACAGACAGTTTTGTGGAAATTACTGACAAATGCCCCAAATCGGAGGTAAATCAGTGCTCGTTCACATGAGTGAAAAATGCAGTGTATACGATCAAAGGCACAACCTGAAAGAAGCGCTAATGCGTCGCTGACACCCGTTAAATATTTAGCATGCTAAATATCTGGTTCTGAGTCCTGCAGTGTGAAAAGTGTTTTGACTGGAATTGACATTGCGACCAGCAACCATTCTCTCCTTCATACACTCCCCCCCCACCCCCCCCCCCCCCCCCACCCCCCCCCACCTACCTTTTTTAACAGGAAGAAATCCAGTCTCTTCATCTTCTGTTATTTCCTGTATGACTTCTCGTATGTAGTTAGTTGTTGACAATTCTCCCTATTGAAATTTTGTGTAATGTGTGACTTTCGATTCCCGCCTCACACGTTGTCGCCAATCCGTCATGTAATGTGCACCCAACAGCAACTAAATGATACCCCTGACCAGTGTTGCCAAGAATTGGGCCACTTTAACACTGTTTCCGCGGGTGGTTTTTCATGTCTGCGGGTTGAGGCGACTCCAAGTAACATGATATTTAGCCTTTGGAATGCAAATTTTACCAGGGGAACCCTGCCAGAAATGTGGATTTTACCCCCCAGAACACAATTTTTACCGGGGTACCCCCCTGAAATGCGATTGGGCTAGTTTTGAGAAGCAATTGGGCAGGTTTTGTTGAGAAAACCTGGCAACCCTGCCCTAGACAGTCGTGTAGTGTGAGAAGGACAGCAATCAGACAACTTTGAAAATCATGTAGTATGTTCCCGGCATTAGTTGGTAGGATCTAGCCTATATGTTGTTGGTTTTGATGCATTATATGTCTAAATGTTTTGATGCCTGTTGTATGGTGCCATTAAACTGTTGTTAACTTGTTTTGGTCTCTTTTTGCCGTAGACCTGATGCCACTGAAAGAGGAGAGTCAAGAACTGAATGAAATGGAAGTGAAAGGTCATTATGAGAAACATAATGATTTCTTAACTGGACACTTTATTTGCTCACAGACTGAAAAATCTTTCTCACAAAAAAGAGCTCAAAAGACAGGAGCTAAAAGTAATTTCACCTGCCAACAGTGTGGAAAGAATTTTATTCGAAACAAAAACCTTAGAGTCCACATGAGAATTCACACTGGAGAGAGGCCATTCACTTGCCCTCATTGTGGAACGAGTTTTGTTCAAAAAGGAACCCTTAAAAGGCACATGAGACTTCATACTGGAGAGAAGCCATTCACATGTCTTCAGTGTGGAAAGAGGTTTATTCAAAAGGGAAGCCTTAACAGGCACATGAGAATTCACACTGGAGAAAAGCCGTTCAAATGCGCTCAGTGTGGAAAATGTTTTGATCAACATAGAAACCTTATAGTCCACATGAGAGTTCACACTGGAGAGAAGCCTTTCACCTGCCAACAGTGTGGAAAGAGTTTCACTAAAAAAGGAAACCTTGAGGTCCATATGAGAGTTCACACTGGAGAAAAGCCATTCGTATGCCCTCAGTGTGGAAAGAGTTTTGATCAACAAGGAAATCTTGCAGTTCACATGAGAATTCATACTGGAGAGAAGCCTTTCACCTGCCAACAATGTGGGAAAAGTTTCACTAAAAAAGGAAGCCTTGAAAGCCACATGAGAACTCACACTGGAGAGAAACCTTACACATGCTCTCAATGTGGAAAGAGTTTCGCTCAAAAAGGAAGCTTTAACAGGCACATGAGAATTCACATTTGAGAGAAGCCTTAAACCTGCCATCACTGAGGAAAGCTTCCTAGAGCACCTCATAATGCTCATTATATAAAACACAAAAGAACCTACATTGTTTAATAACTTGACTTTAACTAAACATATACACAAGCTTAAGAGAAACTATTCTGATCTAAAAGTGTTTTCCAACATTAAGATGGAAGCAGTTTTCCATAAAATTTGTTTTAATTCAGTCAAATTCACATCAACGACAGCAATAGAATGGGCTTTATTTTATTTATCATCAGCTAATATTAAGATTAAAGACTGCAATGGGAGAGAGAGTGGCATCAGCACTGGTAATATAATTTAGTCTTGCTATTTTCAATGAAGAAAACTTGTGTGTTGAGCTTCAGGATGCGACACTGAACTTTCTGTTTCATTTTCGGCAGTTGAGTCACCTTGCTAAAGACATGCTGAGCTCCTTGAAACATGAAACGACCTGAATGAAAGGAGTTTTCACATGAATCACCATCATTGTGACCTGTGTGGAATGTTTAAGGAGACTTTATGTACTTGATACCTCTGAAATGTATACCATTAACTTTGTTTCATCTCAAAGCTAAGCGCAAGAAATAGCGGAACAAGCTATAAGTCAGTCAGTAATTTTTGTGTGCGTGTGATGTGCTGTGTTTGTGCTTTCAGAGTTGCGTGCCTTCATTGACTTGTGCAATTTAAATCTCGCACTTTAATCATATTTATAGCTCCTAACCTAATAAAACAAGTTGAGCCTACTATGATTAATGATTACCTCAAGATGTGGATCTGTATGTGCGATGTATCTGTATTAAAGGGATAGTTCACCCAAAAATGAAAATTTGATGTTTATCTGTTTAGGGCATCCAAGATGTAGGTGACTTTGTTTCTTCAGTAGAACACAAATGATGATTTTTAACTCCAACCGTTGCGGTCTGTCAGTCGTATAATGCATTGAAACGGTAACACAGAACCCAGAGTTCTAGGTTCTAATCCACCCTTGTATAGTTTTTTTTTCTCATTAAAACCAAAGATGTTCATCAGTGAGGACTGATCCAGAGTCCTTTTAGAGTACAAATGCAGTCGAGACCGATGCAAGCCTCAAAACCCAGACCCATAAAAAATCATCTCGAGAATGGTCTTGAGTACTACAACACTACTCTCTTGATAATTTTTCATATATATGATAGGATATATGAGTCTCATTTACAAAGTCAAGAAAAATAATTCAAGGAGGATACAAAGTTTTTCCACAATTAATTAACATATTGCAAAATGATTGCCTATTGATTTGTTTGTTTTTGTTTCTGTGGCCTAATAAAGGTTTGATTTTATAAAAAAAAAAACCCTTGTTTTTATATAATAATAAATTAATAGTTTTTGCTGTGCTTCTTTTAATCGTTTAAAAATAAATTCATCAAACAAAACTTAAAAAAAAAAAAAAATGTTGAAAAAGTTTCCAACCCCTGGGATAGTTCTGTACTCAGAAATGTCAGAATGTGAAATATTACTCTTTATTTTTATCATATAATTGGATTTTTTTTTTTTTTTTTTTTTTTTACATGTAACTTTCTATGCACTTAAATTTCTCAGCACTACATGGGACTTTTATTTTGATCTAATGACGGTACGTCATTAGACTGCGTCGCGCTGTGATTCGGTTGGAGGAAGGTTAGTATTTTTAAGCTTTTAAAGTGTTTAAATCGATAGAAACCTTTCAGGCAATTTTATAGTTTTTACAAGCGATATAAAATTAATTAATTGTTATTGAATGTGACATCGCAATGCTTTACAACATTAATGAACGTTATTTTTTTGTCAGTAAAGCGCATCCACACATGAGTAACAAAAAGGTGCGTCTCATTTGGCTCCCTATATCGTGAATCAGTTTGTCAATAACACGAATTCGGTCAATGGCAAGTAATGATGAGAGAAACGGAGATTTTAAAAATGTTTCAAACATGACTGTTTTGCCTTTTATACAGAATCTGACATTACTCCTTATAGTTCTTTTCATCATATCATTGGACAGCATGTACATTTATTTAACCACAAATAAAATTGAATACCTCTGACCCTTTTTTAAATGTTTTCTTTCTAACTTCCTATGCACCTAAATTTCTGCACACTATAGAGCGCAACAGTCTGGTTCCAGAAGTGAAAACTCCATTCATTTTCTCCATAGGGAAACTGATTTTTAATAATAACTTATAAACTTTTAAAGACAGCCTTACTGTGAGTTACAAGGTTGTTAGTATTTGCTTCTGTTGAAGTCGTCGGCCCGCCTTATTTAAACTTTGTTTTAAAATAAACATGTTAAACTTTCATTAAAGTGTACTCTTTCAGTTAAATATCTAATAACTAAATATTACGTGTTTGTAATTTTTTCTAAAACTTATGTTCTTTATTTGTAGTGCTAGTTTTGATTTGATTTATTTATTTATTTATTGGCTAATCAGGTCATTTAAGGCCATCAACTCTAACTCTGACTGACACCCTTACCAGTGCACTGATTACTGAACTAGGGAGCTGATTGAGACGCACCCAGAGATTTAGTTTGGATTATTTTTCTTTCTGTTAATTATTCTCATCTTAAACAGGACAGAGTGTCCAAACACAGAAAAAAACTCCTGGTGAAACAACTGAGATCCACGTGACAGTATTATAAAGATGGCGTTTATTAAAGAGTTTTTGGCATTTATTAAAGAAAAAGAGAGTGAAGACACGAAGATTGAAGAAGCATTCAGAGTAAAACAAGAAGATACTGCGAGACAAACAAAGAAGGTGTTTATTAAAGGGAGAGAGAGTCAAGACATTAAGATTGAAGAAACATTCAGTGTGAAACAAGAAGATACTGAGGAACAAACAGGTTGGTTTCATTCTCAAAGCTTAACTATTTTGTTCAGTACATGTTCTTAATTTATTTGCTATTGGCATGTGTTTTTGTTCCATGTCTGCTCTTCTGGGTAGAGTTGCTCCAGTGGTTCTTAAAGGGTTAGTTCACCCAAAAATGAAAACAATGTCATTTTTTACTCACCCTCATGCAGTTCCACACCCGTAAGACCTTCGTTCATCTTCAGAACACAAATTAAGATATTTTTGTTGAAATCCGATGGCTCAGTGCCTGCATAGCCAGCAATGACATTTCCTCTCTCAAGATCCATAAAGGTACTAAAAACATTTTTAAATCAGTTCATGTGAGTACAGTGGTTCAATATTAATATTATAAAGCGACGAGAATATTTTTGGTGCACCAAAAAAACCAAAATAACGACTTATATAGTGATGGCCGATTTCAAAACACTGCTTCATGAAGCTTCGGAGCGTTATGAATCAGCGTGTCGAATCATGATTCGGATCGCGTGTCAAACTGCTGAAATCACGTGACTTTGGCGCTCTGAACCGCTGATTTAAACAAAAGATTCATAACGCTCCGAAGCTTCATGAAGCAGTGTTTTGAAATCGGCCATGAGAAAACTTGAACTCCTGAGTTCACTTACTTTGAGATGGGAAACTCTGAGTTTTTGGTTTCAGAACAGCTGAATTGAGTTACTTCAATCAACTCTGAGTAGGTTAACTCAGAGTTAAAGGGATAGTTCACCCAAAAATGAAAATTTGATGTTTATCTGCTTACCCCCAGGGCATCCAAGATGTAGCTGACTTTGTTTCTTCAGTAGAACACAAATAATTCTTTTTAACTCCAACCGTTGCGGTCTGTCAGTCGTATAATGCTTGTCAATGGTAACTCCATCTATAAGAGTCAAAAAAACATGCACAGACAAATCCAAATTAAACCCTGCGGCTCGTGACGACACATTGATGTCCTAAGACACAAAACGATCGGTTTGTGTGAGAAACCGAACAGTATTTATATAATTTTTCACTTCTAAAACACCACTATGTCTAACTGCCTTACGCATCCAAATTTTCATTTTTGGGTGAACTATCCCTTTAAGCGTGTGCACCATGACTATGAAAAGCCATGATCAATGGAGCTCAGAAATTCACCATGGCAACAGAACCCGACAAAAAAAAAAAAAAAAAAAAGCCTACTTCTGAGTCAATACAAGTTTAATTTTTATCACTGTTATAATATCACATGTGACAACTAGCAGAACAATAAGTTATTGAACTACTATTCATTATCATGGTATCCCACAGGCAATAAATAATTATATAAAATAATTATAAAAATAATTTAAGTTCATTTTCTTATTTTGCAAATTATCTGCCAATGGGATAAGAAAAATAAGGCAGCAGCTATTTACACTAAGTGGAAATAGCATATTTCCTTAGCAATAGGTGCTAGTTACAGTGAATGCAAATAGCTGTAGATGCTATTTACACTTATATTGAAAATAGTGATATATTCTATTTACCATGTTAAAGCAGCAGTTCTTTGCAATAAGTGTAAATAGTAATTAGATGCTATTTACACTTTGTATTGGCAGATACATACTATTTGCACCTAAATAAATGTGTAAATGATTATATTTATTAAAATTATAAATACTTGTATCATTATTAAACTTGTTAGGCACTTTACTTCCACTTTTAGAACATTTTCTTCATTTTTATTGAAAATAAATGCCTTTCTGATGTGATATGTGATGGGGAAAAGGGGGAAGAAAAGGAAAGGCGGATTCGAAACTGGGCCAATAGTGTCACATGTTAGCTCTTACATGCCTTACATGTTACTGCCTACACCACTGAAGCCGGTGAACTCCGCACACTTTTTTAACCCCGTGGCATTTGCGGGTAGAGCTGTGTAAATTTGCACTTAGTAATAATAGACACTCCGTATAATCTTGTTTTCTGTTTGCATTAAGATTATTTTATTATTCCACTGGCAGATAATTTTACAGGAAACAAGACTAAATATCTTGTATTATTTTACTTATATAGAAAATGCATTTTGATTCAGGAAATATTAGATATTTGCACTTGAAATAAGACAAAAATACTAAGAAAAGCATTGCTTACACTTTAAAAATGGGGAGGAGACTGAAAGAAACTCTGGGTTTATCGAAGAAAACCTGCTCCTGACCAGGTTAGGTTCACAGAGTAAGTTACCATGGTAACTGACTCTGAGTATAAGTTGCCTCCCTTTCAGAAACGGGCTTGACCTAACTTGCTTTCTCAGGTTTGATATACCTCCCATTCTGAAACGGAAAACCCAGAGTTTCCCTCATTTCAGGGTTAACATGCTCAGAGTTTTCACTTAACCTCATCTGAAACGGGCCTCTAGAGACCCACTGCCCTGCAAAGTTTATTTCCAACCTGCTTCAGCACAATTGCCTATGTGATTCTGAAGAGCTTTTAGCTAAAATCTCCAAGACAGTGGGTTTCTCTGGCTTGAGGACCTCTGGTTTAATGTGTAGGATCTAGTCTACATGTTGTTGGTTTTGATGCATTATATGTCTTGATGTCTGTTGCTTTGTGCCATTAAACTGGGGTTAACTTGTTTTGGTCTCTTTTCACCTTAGACCTGATGCTGCTGAAAGTGGAGAGTCCAGAACTAAATGAAAAGAAAGACAAAGATCAGTATGAGAAACATGAATTCATAACTGGAGAAAATTTGTTTAGTTGCTCACATACTGGAAAGAGTTTTGATCAACATAGAATCCTTAAAGCCCGCAGGAAAGTTCACATTGGAGAAAAGCCTTTTACCTGCCAACAATGTGGAAAAGGTTTCATTCAAAAAGGATCACTTGAAAGACACATGAGAATTCACACTGGAGAGAAGTCTTACACATGTCCTCAGTGTGGGAAGAGTTTTGATCAAAATAGAAACCTTAAAGCTCACATGATAGTTCACAGTGGAGAGAAGCCTTTCACCTGCCAACAGTGTGGAATAAGTATGTCTACAAAACGAAGCCTTAACAGGCACATGAGAATTCACACTGGAGAGAAGCCTTACACATGCCAGTTGTGTGGAAAGAGTTTCACTCAAAAACAAAGTCTTAAAAACCACATGAGAGCTCACACTGGAGAGAGGCCTTTCATTTGCCAGCAGTGTGGAAAGAGTTTCTCTCTAAAAGAAAGTCTTAAGGCACACATGAGAATTCACTCTGGAGAGAGTCCTTACATCTGCCAACAGTGTGGAAAGAGTTACACCAGCAAAGGAAACCTTGATGCCCACATGAGAGTTCACACTGGAGAAAGGCCTTTTACCTGCCAACAATGTGGAAAAAGTTTCGTTCAAAAAGGAGCTCTTACAACCCATATGAGCATTCATAATGGAAAGAAGCCTTACATATGCCCTCAGTGTGGCAGGAGTTTCTGTCAACAAGGAAGCTTAATGGTCCACATGAGAATTCACACCGGAGAGAAGCCTTTCACCTGCCAACAGTGTGGAAATGGTTTCATTAAAAAAGAAGCCCTTAAAGTCCACATGAGAGCTCACACTGGAGAAAAGCCTTTCACATGCCTTCAGTGTGGAAAGAGTTTTGATCAAAATAGAAACCTTAAAGCTCACATGATAGTCCACAGTGGAGAAAAGCCGTTCATTTGCCCTCAGTGTGGAAAGCGTTTCTCTAAAAAAGGAAACCTTGAAGTCCATATGAGAGTTCACACCGGAGAAAAGCCGTTCATATGCCCTCAGTGTGGAAAGAGTTTCGATCAGCAAGGAAACCTTACAGTCCACATGAGAGCTCATACTGGAGAGAAGCCTTTCAACTGCCAACAATGTGGAAAAATTTTCGCTAAAAAACAAAGTCTTGAACTCCACACGAGCGTTCACACTGGAAAGAAGCCTTACACATGCCTTCAGTGTGGAAAGGGTTTCCTTCAAAAAGGAGGCTTAATAGTCCACTTGAGAATTCACACTGGAGAAAAGCCATTCAAATGTGATCAGTGTGGAAATAGCTTCAGACGTAAAATATTCCTTAAAAAACACATGAGGATTCATTTATGAGAGAACTTTTTCTTTTTTTTGTCATCAGTGTGAAATGACTTTAAACCAGCATAAAAAAAATAAATAAAAACATTTTTTTTCAAAACAAATCACCTACCCTGCCTTTAAGGGGATACCCTAGTGGATGAATCAATGTTTTCTGAAGTGAAACAATGGATAAGAAAAATATTACTAACTGTTTTAACGCTTCCAACCAACTGTCAAACATGCATGGGTTACAATCCACTTGTATTACATGGATGCACAAAGATGGAGTCTTTGTTTGTCTTTATGTTACGAAAGGTAGTCATATACATTTAGGATGGCAATGAAAGTGAGTAAATGATAAGAGATGGTGAGGTGTGGTGGGCTATCCCTGTGAAGACTGATATTGCACTCCGTTACCACATAATGTACCCAACCAGTCACTGTTTTCTTACTCGTACTGTAACAGGAACTGTTCAAAGGATCTTTGCGTCTTTTAAATATATATGAATTTTAAACATTCTGTATATTATGTACTTCTGCATTTTGTATAAGAATGTATAGTATTAGAATAATGTGCATTACATGTACACTATGCAGTTAGTGTTTTGTGGATTCTGGTCTTTCCTGTCACAACATAACTGCATCCAAGACTTTCACTCTGATACCTGTGTATATACAGTAGTGACAATAAAGAATTTAAATTTATTTGAATTCATATGGTTTTTATAAAAATCCAAATTGAAACTGTTGATGATTGTTTAAAAAAAATGTACTCTCAATTTTAAATGTTAGACGATAATGTTAACAAAATAAAATCACTAAATTGATCAGCATTGTTACATCTATGACGTAATGTTATACTTTGGCTTGGTTGTGTTCCTGCTGTCTTCTTCTCTTTCAGGATTGGTCCTGCATAATGCAAGGCTGCTGGGTGGTTGAACCAGAGAAGAAACCCGGACTATAAATTCCCCCGGTATTCCACTGGAGGGAGCTCTCTCTGCCTCTTTGATGGATTGCTCATGGCTGTTTGTGTGTTTGATACTGTGTGTTAGCTGGTGAATATGTCATGCTACAGATTGTGATTTTTGTGCTGTTAGCCACCTTTGATTGTGTGAGCCTTGTTTCTAGAACATCAATTTCCTGCTGACCATGTTTTTATCTTCTTAACTATTTTGGGAAGCCGTAGGGGTTGAGTGCCTTGTTTTTTTTGTAGGCCAACAGGCCATTATTTTTCTCCTGTTTACTGGGTAGATAAGGAGTTATGTTATTGTATGTTTTGTTTCTTTTATTTTGATTCATAGGGAAGTTTGTTTATTATTTTGGCATAAGCTCACCCATAAAGATTTTGTTCCAGAATTCTTTTGTTTCTTTCTTTTTCAAGAAATTTTGTATTCACCAAAAACACTAACTCATCGAAAAATGAATGAGAGTAATTAAGAAATATCACCATTGTTGTGTCAGGGATCATAACAGCATGGTAAAAAAAATGGCAACAAGAACATTCTTTGTGTGGATGAATGTAATGAAATGTCCTTTGAGATCTATACTGTCTGACAGCAAGCCACAATTGTAATTTTCATATTGTTTGAATTTTTCAGAATTTAAGGGTTCACCCAAAAATGAAACTCATTATGTACTCACCCTCATGTTGCTCCAAACCCGTTAGTCCTACGTTCATTTTCGGAACACAAATTAAGGTATTTTTGATGAAACAAAAGATGATCTGACAAAACAAAAATAACTACTTTAACAATTGCCATACCCAGTTGACGTAGTGAACGCAGTGCAGAGCTTCCGTGTTCTACGTCATCAGATGATGTCAAACTTTTTTACTGAGTCCACTCCCTCTATTGGTTTGGGAGGATTTTTTCAAGGGAAGTGGTTTGTGGAAAAATTGATTAGAATCTGAAAGGTTTTACGGGAGTTGCACCTT
Organism: Ctenopharyngodon idella; assembly: GCF_019924925.1. Taxonomy (NCBI): domain Eukaryota; kingdom Metazoa; phylum Chordata; class Actinopteri; order Cypriniformes; family Xenocyprididae; genus Ctenopharyngodon; species Ctenopharyngodon idella. Next base: position 19,031,064 of record NC_067223.1, read on the forward strand.
CTAGTCTTAAAGTCCAAAGTATACTTCAGTTTTTATGCATACACGAGGGTCAGTGTAAAGTTTTTTGATTGTTTGTTTGTTTGTTTTTTTGGTCAGTGTACAGTTTTTTTGTTTTGTTTTGTTTTTTTGGCAGCAATTAGTCCCTCGGGGTGTCAATTCACAAGGTAGTCAAAGAAAACCTGCATAAACGACAGACTGTGCAAAGAGGTTAGAAAGTACCCTCATTTTTACAACTCTAGCATGAAAGAAAACAAATTTATTTATATGGTTTATAATTCATGTAGAGAGATTGCTAAAAACTGCGCATGTGGTCGAACGTCTATGTACGTGTACGAGTAAAGTGAAGTATACTTTGCAAGGGTGTGTGTTCGATTGTGTGCGTATGCTACCCAGGGCTTAAAGCGTACAACTCTGCTTGGTTATGGTTTACATTGTTTTGTCTCTCTTTTAACGTTTCTTTATTTCCATTCTAATTTCTACTGTTTACACATTCTTAGTCTACTGTTTTGAATCTTGTCATTTTGTAACTGAGTTGTAGTGAACCTAAACACAGTTTTATTTAACAAAGTAAATACAAACTAGATAAACTTGGCTTGACTTGACATGACATGGCTTGAAATAAACAGACTCACCAACCAATGGGTTACAACATCAAAGCTAGACAAGGGATAATAGTAACATGAGAGCTTAAATACAAAAACTTGGAGAACATATGACAACAACAACCAATGGGCAGAGGACACAAGGGAACCAATGACAAACAGAACTCAGAAACACATGACCATAAACAACCAATCAGCACATGACACATTGACTAAGGGAGCACGGGAAGCATGACACAAACTGCATGAACAAAATGACAAAATAAAAGATATGAAATCATGAACATGAACAAAACCAAACATGATATGTTTGGTTTTGTGCCCCCTCAAAAAGGGTGGCTCCAGATGCCCTTTAGAACCCGGCACATGGCATGCATGATGTAAAGAGGCTCTGGCATGGCCACAATAATGGCTGGAGGCTCAGGCATGATGGCCGTGATGTGAAGAGGCTCTGGCGGGGTGGCCGTGACATGGAGAGGCTCTGGCGTAGCGGCCGTGGTGAGACGAGGCTCTGGCGTGGAGGCCTAAAGACACAGGCGAAGCGGCTATCTTGTGTATAGACACAAGCATGATGTGAACCGTCTCTGGCTTAGCAGGCATGACGTGAACAGTCCCTGGTTTAGCAGGATCAGGCAAAATGTGAAGACACTCAGGCTTGGCAGGCATGATGTGAAGAATCTTTGGCTTAGCAAGCATAGCGTGACAAGGCTCAGACTTGGCAGGCATATTGTGACAAGGCTCAGGCTTAATGATCAAAGTTTTTGGAACATGTCAAAGGTGTATTTAAAGGTTGTGGGATACTCCAGGTTGAGGGCATAGATCAACCCCATCAATAGAATGCATGCAGTAGTTCTGTTTACACCTCCAGTCAGGTCTTTGTTGCCCTCTATAACTATTTACACATCTGCTTTTTCTTTCATGCTTTTTTAAGGTGGACACTCAGATGCTCAAAATATTGTCTTTTTGTGTGGAAACAGCATGAATAACACACTATGCATTATTAGTTGTCTGTGGATGAAACCTGGACAAATGTGTCCGTAATGCACCCCATGTCCTAAAAGTGACATATCTTATGATATGTCAGTGCCATTGTTTTGACTCAAGATGCACACCAGAAGCATGTTTATAAAGATAAAACACTAATCCCATATTCATGAGTATTAGAATACTTTTCAATAAATATTTTTTTCAGTAGGGTGATATCAGGCAAATTGGGCCACTTTTTGGTTAATTGCTATGGGACACTAACAAAAAATCTATGTATGACATTTAACTGTGTTCTTATGATTAATAAAGACTTTTTTATATATATTTTTGCGTTGAATTGATATAATGAAATACAATTGTTCAGGCCCTACAGGTTTTGAAACATTAGCTGTCCAACATTTTTTGAGATGAGCAGTAAAATGGGCTGACTGATCAGCAAAAATGGGCCAGTCAAACTGCAAAGTGAAACAGACATTTCTGATAAAACACATTTAATTACTTTTATTTTATAATGTAACAGTGTAACATTGCATTTAAATTACATTAAAACATCAATTTCAATCAATTTCATGAAAAATGTAACAATAACCTGAACTAGTGTGTGCAATCTGAAGGTTTTTCAAAAATGCCATTCTCTTCACCACAGCGCTCATGAAACCAGGCACTAAAGTGCTCACAGCGCACCCAGTCCTCAGTGGCCTTTGGGTCACTGGGGTTGCCGTAGAGGGTATGTCAAACCTTGCAGGGATCTTTCTCTTCTCTGTGGTTCTTCTTACCTTGCTTTTCCCTTCCCTGTAGTCAAGGTGTTCCTGACCCGTGAGAAGGTAAGAAGGTGGCTTGGCTATTTTTCTCATGGGCCTCTCTCATTTTGGTATTAAAATCAAGTCAAAGGTATGTAACAAATGCAAATATAAAATATATTGATAATATAAATGATTTTTAATAAGAGGAACCACCAGAATTTCTGCTTAAACTCAACTCAGAAGGTGGCCCATTTTAACTGAAATTATTTCCGGGAGTTCCGTTGGAATTTTCTTGCACGTTAATTCTGACCAATCGAAGAACAGTTTAGGAAATTTGTCAAAGAATAATGTGGATGTTGTCACAGGACGGGACATTTTTGTTTGTTTCACCAACTCATCAACTGATTCAGACCAGAGCAATCAGTGTGGTGTGAAAAGGAACCAAAACGACTGAAAATGCTACAATGTATAATTTTTTGCCCTTGGTCCAGACCAAATGAACTGAACTACAGATGTAAAAGCCCCTAATATTAAAATGTGGACTTATAAAGTTTGTTTTAATCTAATAATGCCTCTTTTTTTTTTTTATAAAATGATGATCTTCCAAGAATCAGTAGAAGATAAATAAAAGAAGCAGCAAGAAAAATGTCAAGTATAGATGTGATTCATTAAATACCAGAGAGTATTGAGAAAAGGGTTCAGACTAATTAAAAAACTAAATAAATTTTTAATGAAATCCATAAGTTAAATCCTCATTAACAAGTGAACACAGAAATAATTTATAACTGCTGAACTCCACAGAAAGCTCTGCAGTTTTCATAAAATAAAAATTCAGTATTCAAGTGATAACATTATTATTAGGATATAGTGAACTAATATTTATCTTCAGTTCACGTAAATCTCTGAAAGGACGGTGTGTCTTAAAAAAAACCTTGTTTTATGTACAAAGAATTTTGCAAGAAATAATACAAAGTTTACTGTAGAATCACTGCTTGTATTCTCAAAAATACATCTAAATAATACATTTATTTAAAGACACATAAATAAATTTGTTAATCCACTCAAAAACCTAATTTTGCTTCCAATTTTTTTGATAAAGATGGTTTAATTGTATACATGTACGTATGTATGTATGTATATATACCAATCATGACAACTCTTGGAATAGATTTAAACATTTATTGATAAGCATGGAATGTACATAGACTTAGGGGTTTCATCAAATGGTAAATCTATATGCAGTACTTATATAAGAGGTAATTAATATGTTTTGCCCTTAATGCGACTTCTGGTGCATGGTTTTGTGAAGTCCCTTGCAGTCATTTCACATCTGGGGCCATTTGTATAAACCCAGGGTAAAAATTTTAGTCTTACACCGTGTCTACACTAGATGCAACAAAGCGACCACTGCAAATCCATTTGTCCTTCCTATGAGAAATATTGCAAGTGCTTGGAGTATGTCATAAATAGAACAAGTTATCAGGGTTGAAATCAACCCAGTCTCATTGAAAAACGTACCTGTTTGAACATTTTCGCGAGTCGCAAAATACGTACCAATACGTACATATCACTGCAGTTTCAATGTGAAATGTCCATTGAGTGGCGCTAAAAGCGTATTCATTTTTTTTGCCGAAACAGATAAACGTGAATATGGTACGTTTTTATGACGTTGGTTTTTAAACGAATCACTGCAGTTCTGATTTGAAATTTGCACTCCATTGCGTTTTAAAATAACGTACCACCAACACTACACCTAAACCTACCCTATTGTGTTAACAAAAGCAAATGTGACATAAAAAACATCCGTAATTGTGCCGTTTTAGCTTGTTTAGATATCTCTTTGAGCTCTTTTACCGTGACTCGCCTTTCACGGGATTCGTACCCAAGGCTTCATCGTCTTAAGTACAACTCCGTATCAGGTGAGCTACCGAGCAAACTTGTTATGTTAGAAAAGCAAAACATGGAGCTGGTTAAGCGATGCAAAGTCCAAAATATATTTGTTTACAAATTGTGCACTTTGGAAAAAAAGCGTGTTGAAGTCATAACATAATATTGTGCAAGGGGACGTGAAAACGAGTCTTTATTAATCCATAATCTAACCCCGTAATCGTAACCGTGTATGAAAACAATTAAAAGCACTTGCCGTTTTACTGCCTCTAGTGTTCATTTCTGTTGGAAACTGCAGTGATATGTATGCATTTGTATGTATTTTGGCGACTCGCGAAAACGTTTCCACAGGTATGTCTTTCCTATGAAACCAGGTTGATTTAAATACACAAGGTAACAATGGGGTATTGAGGGACAGGTGTAAGCAATTAGTAGCAATGGTAAGGCATGAGGGTAGCTATGGAAACTGACAAGGCACAAAGTAAACAGGAACTAAAACACAGGAAGTAAACAGAAAAAAATGGGAACAGAAAAACACTTCAAAATAAAGTCATTAAGCACAAGACCACCACGAAAGAGCAGAAGACCACTACAGTGGAGCAGATGGAGCCGAGGACCACCAGGGAAGAATTGGAAACCACCTTGGATGAGAAGGCGGAGCTAAAACAGAGAACAGGTTAGAAATAGTCTCCCTGGCCATAACAGGAAGCACAGAGGGTTCAGGGTATGCTTCTTTGGCCAGCACAGAATCTGAATAGAGTTCATAGGCAGCCTCTGTGGCTATAAGAGAAGATAGAGAGTTCCAGGACAGTTTCCTTGGCCCTTACCAGACAGGTAGAGGGTTCATGGATGACCTTTGTGGTCGTGTCAAGGCAGACAGAGGGTTCAAATATGGCCTCCTCAGCTGTAACAGGGCAGGCAGAGGGTTCAGGAGCGGTTGCCTTCGGGTGTGGTGGCTATGACGGCTGAGGGCTTTGGTGTGGTAGATTCTGTGGGAGGGCTCCCTCCTCCATGACACCAAAATAAAATGCACAGCCTCTCAGTTACAATACAAGATCATGTCAGGTTCCCGGTGATAAAGGACCCAAAAGCAGTGAAATGCTCAATAATCTTTATTAATTCGGCTCAAATAATGAAACGAGCCACAGAACTCAGGGCCAGACTCAACTCAATAGAACAGAATAATCACAATCCAGGCAATAGTCGGAAACCAGATAATCAATGATAAGTGACAGGCAGTTGTTAAAAATAAGTCCAGCCACCACAGCAGAAGGGAATTCCTGAAGAACTAGTCACTATAGATGCGTGAAGTTGTGACAGATGACTCAGATGACTGAGACATGAGAGAGAAACACCAAACGACAAGACCGAAAAACTGGTTAACAACAAAAGGTACGTGTGAGTCATATGGCAAACAAAACACACTGGCAAAGAAAAAAAGTTTTTATGCAAAAGAAAACAGACAGATCAAACTAAACCGGAAAATTACGCCTCCATTTCACATTGTCTACTGAAATTTGAGCTTCTTGAGCCACATCACGATTGGTTGGTCAATGAAATAATCAATGAAATATGTAGTATTACTATTTTAATTGAATCGACACACTATATGACAGAGAGTCCACGGTTGGTCCACGGTTCTCAAGTGCTTTTCTAATCGGACTGTGTGGTTACAGTTATGAATATGCAACTACTGTTGTGGCAAATTCAATGTCTCTTCAGTTCTGGTCTCAAAGAAACCTTCACGTGACGCCTTAAACAATGGTCTTGTTAATTTCACAGCCACCTGTTGTCTACTGGAAAAATCCCAGACTAAGCAAAATATGCTTAGTGGCCAAGCTAACTTCTCAGATACATTTGACCCTTGTAATCACAGTCACGTAGGCCATGAGGCCTCGAAACCTTTCCGGCTTTTATAGCAAGCAAACTAATTCTACAATTGTTTTCTATAGGATAGATAAAATATTTAATCACTACTGACATAAACTCCTTGTATTTTCTTTTAACAGTGAGCAGAATAATTTAAAAAAAAAAAGAGAGAGAGAGAGAGTGAATAGTGGTTAGCAAGGACGTGGTGTCAGAATGCCATTCTGTCGGTGTCAGGTTTGGGTGAAGGGATGAGACAAGGAATCGATGCAGAGATGGGCTTATATTTTTTAATAAAAATAAAACAAAAACCAACTTAGTTGTACAACACTTCGCAGCACTGGAACTCACATCCGTAACATCAGAGTCTCTGTTCAGTGATCTGGATGGGATTTTTGAAAAAATGTCTCCCATGGGATAATCTGGTGTCCATTCTTATGGACTCCTGCACTGTGATGAGGGGCTCTAAAAGTGGCTTGGAGATCGCCTTGCCCCTCAACTCCTTGACATTGATGGCGATTCATTTCATCACCTTAATAACGCCATTAAGAAACTATGTGGCACTTTTGAGTCTTGGGTTGAAGATCTACTTTCAGAAGTGCACACAGACCACAAATGGTCAGCTGATATGAAGGAAGGCCTCAGAGAAATTTTGCAGCATACTTGGAATCAGCTTTTCATGTCCTAAGTGCTATCTTCCACACAGGTGGCTCTCAGTTTTGGATGTCAGTCTGGAAACATTGTGCATTAGTTATGTTTTACTATGCCTTCTTGGACAAGGAAAATAACAGTACATATGAAGACACTGTCAATGAAAAACTACAAAAGTGGGATGTACAAGAAGTAGGCAGGATTCTGAAGAAGGAGTTGGGGAAACGGTATAAAATCCTTACAAATGAGGGGAAGATAAGAAAGGTCAAGATTTGCATGAATGTAAGAAAATGCCTTAAACACTTTTAAAACATTTAAACTGTCTTAATGATTCTTACACAGATCAACATTTAAATGTTTTTGTTTTTAATTTTTTTATTTAGGTTGCAGTTTTTATCTTGGTTACAGTTATTTTATACAGTGATAAAATATTTTTCCATGTTTTGACAGGTGTTGCTAGAGAACACGTAAACCTTCACTGAGCATAAGCCCTTGCTCAAGCTATATGTTTTGCTGTTTCAATCTGATTGACAGTAAGGGGAGTAATCTGTCTGAGCCGAAGATGAAATTGCTCAACTTTAAGACAAAAAAGTCCTATCTGTCCAAACCATTTGTTGGCTTCAACAAGAAACACACAGGTTTTTGCAATGGTTACAAAGACACATATCACCTGTTTGATATGTTTGGAATCGTTATTTATTAACTTATTTTTCACATCCTAGATAGTGAAAAATGCAAATTCTTGGTGGAATGTTGTAAGGAAGACTGAGAGGTAACCAGTACTTTGCAAGCTTACACTATCAGCACTCTGCCCTTTTTATGGGCAACAGGAAACCTCAGAGTAGAGATATATGAATCCTATCAAGCAGTGAAATATAACCTGAAGGCCACGCAGGAGTCAGTTATGCCGTACTACTCTACCAAGGAGAGTCCAGTTAATATCTAGCTTTGCAGAAATGTAAAACTCTCTGCCTTCCTTACTTCTTTTTTGTCCTTGGCTGATCACATGCCTGCTTAACGCTTAAAGGGATAGTTCACCCAAAAATGAAAATTTGATGTTTATCTGCTTACCCCCAGGGCATCCAAGATGTAGGTGACTTTGTTTCTTCAGTAGAACACAAATGATGATTTTTAACTCCAACCGTTGCGATCTGTCAGTCGTACAATGCATGTCAATGGGAACTCCATCTATAAGAGTCAAAAAAACATGCACAGACAAATCCAATCCAATCACTTCCGCTCTGACAACGTAAGTAATGTCTCACGCCTGTACTTCAATGAGTGCGAGACATCACTTCCGTTGTCAGAGCGCGTTCAGACCTCACCAACCGGATGCTCAAGGCAGTTGGACATAGTGGTGTTTTAGAGGTAAAAAATTATATAAATACTGTTCGGTTTCTCGCACAAACCGATCGTTTCGTGTCATCAATGTGTCGTCACGAGCCGCAGGGTTTAGTTTGGATTTGTTTGTGCGTGTTTTTTTTATTCTCATAGATGGTGTTACCGTTTCAGTGCATTATACGACTGACAGACCGCAACGGTTAGAGTTAAAAATCATCATTTGTGTTCTACTGAAGAAACAAAGTCAGCTACATCTTGGATGCCCTGGGGGTAAGCAGATAAACATCAAATTTTCATTTTTGGGTGAACTATCACTTTAAGTACACTGGCACTGCAATCTAATGCCCTTCCTCATAATTGTCACATTTAGTTAGTTTTAGTTTAATTTTCATTGACTTTTATTATGTTCTCTGTGATGCTGTTTGCAGGTTATTCATTATGTTCCTAATTAGAGCACACCTGTTTGTATTTAAGTTCGTCATCTTGTGTATTTAATGCTGCCTTCACATGCTATTGGAAATTTGATAATTCCCACTTCTGAAGTCGTGACTTTTACTTAAATGAATGACACTGTCTTTGAAGTCACATGTGCATTTCTGCCTAGTCAGACAGTCACATGTAAAAACCACATCATCTACAAAGAAGAACTGACACTCAGTTTCAGTAAAACACACACACACAGAAAACATTCTGCACTTTTACATTTTTAATAAAACATTGTTTAGTATGTTTTTAAACCTATTTTAAATATGAGGACTCATGAAATGTCATCATAAAACATGTTTATGTCATAATACCAGTGTAATACCCATATCATTATACAAATTTGTGCCCTCATTAATCATAAAAAAACAAGCACACACATACATACATACATACATACATAGACTATGATAATTAACAGTAACATATTTTGTGTTTATGCATTTATTCATTTTTAATAATCACTAATAATTTATTAACCCAGCTAACAATTTCTTTTTCAAACATTCTGTTTTGGTTATGCGAACGTAAAAATGTACAGTTTTCCTAATGTTAGTTGAATGTTTTTTTAAGGTTAGCATGATGTTTCTGAAACATTCTTTCGACTTAATTTTTATTTTAACTACTCAACACTCTTCACAGCAAAATCTTTAGTAGCTATGTTTCCATCCACAAATTTTTATGCAAATTTTGAGATATCGCTTAAAAAAACTGAACAGAAATGCCAAGATGCACATGAAAATTTTAATATGCGCATAAAAATGTATGTGTTCAATTGGGGCCGATAAATTTTTCATCCAATAAGAAGACATAAACAACGATGGAAACACATTTACCAAATAAATCCCTTGATGCGCAACAAAGAACTCGTGACTTTGCCTTAACAGATATTGTGATTGGATAACTGGACTAACCAGCAGACCAATCGGATCGCACAGCATCTCAAATGTTATTTTAATAATTTTGAAATGCCTGAACCAAAGTCTGTCATCAAAATGATAACTGTCTCACACGATTGCATTCCTAAACATCAGGCATCCGAATGCAAGATAACATGACCGTGTTTGTTATTGCTTTTCGTCTGGTGCAAGTGATTGTGTAGGAAAATAGAGCCACGGGCTCCCAGAGTGCAGCAACTTTCAGTTTTTTTTATTAATACTTTGCACCAGAAAGTGACGATTTTGTTCTTTTGAACACATGGGATGGAAACGGTGCTTTGTTCACAAATGTTTTATGCGATATTGTAATTTTCCACATAGGTTAAATTTGCGACTTTAAATGGCATCTTTGGATGGCAACTTTGGTGTATCCTTCCCTCATATCCTAAGGGGGTGGAGATTGGATGCAAGGAAAGGAAGTGAGGAAAGGAAATGAGGATGCACAAATAAGAAATGAGATCCACCCCTTTAGTTCTCTGAGTTCATTTTCTGGTGTTGTTTGTAAATTAAGCCACAAGTCAATGTACTCGCTACTATCTATGTAATATGCCTGGTTTTCTTCACGTTGGCACTGTTTTGGACTGATTGTTTGAATGCATTCACTTATTGGACTGAAACTGAAAACTTTCCCAGAGTTTAGCAGCTTAAAATGATCTGACCACAAACAGAGAAGCAAATTCAGATTAAGGGGTTAGAATATACATTTCCGCCAGGGTTACAGATGTTTGTGCCATTGTAGATCTAACCGCATGACATAAATTACGCTAATGATGCAATTTCGTGTGCTTCATTAATTAACATTGATGGCCCTACTCACAATGCAAATTTATATTGTGATTTTATGTTATGTTCATGTGACAACAGCTTACAATTGCAAGAAAGAAAGCAATTACTAAAATCACAATTAATTTTATGATTATGATTATTATTTTTGCTCAGAGGTGGAAATGGGCTTCAATATGAGTCTCTGTGGTTTCTGTGGTAGATTTTCCCCTATGCACCTGACTTAAGTTTACTTGGGTCGTCTCCTAATCAATGCTTAAATAATTTATACTCTAGCACGTCTCCTAATCGACATCAGCTGAGTTGGTCAACGTCTTGACCTTTTTGAACACTATCACTTTGGAATAAGGTCTCTAGTGTTCCCTAACTTGCTGCGCAGCAATAACCAAGACAGATTCCAGATATTTCCTTTTAAATATATTTTAATCACAGCCGGAGGACCTTATATCAATCACAGAGAATCCTGCTAGCAAAAAGAATACAACAGTTTATATAGGATAGGAGCATAGCAAAGCATTCTACAATATGATTGGTTCTTCATATGTCAAACCCTTCTGTTACTAGGTAAAGCAAGATCTACCCAAATCGTGTTTATTAGTTTGTTGGTTACTCAATATCATGTGGCTATTATATTTAGATAGCTGTTTCTTTTCCCCTTTTCTTATATTTGGACATGATTCAGACACACACTGACTTAGGCCCAATTTTTGAGGACATTTAGGTTTCAAGAGCATATAAATGTTATTCCTGCAAGGAAAAAGAAATGTTAGTAATGATTAATTTCACATTTCTCACAGCAGGTTAAATTTCACTGAAGAGTCAGGATAAACTACAAATCCAGCATAGAGGGGTCCAGTGAATGTGCTGTTGAATGTGTGTAAGTGTGTGAGTGTGTTTGTGTTAGAGACACTGTAGAAGGACAGAGTGCCAGCCGACCTGTCCAGATACACTCCTAATATGTCAGAGGAGGGTGAAGGTGAAGAAATGGTAGTGTTCTTATTATTGTGCCAAAAAGTGTAAAAGTTATCACAAAAGTAAACACTCCAGGACTTTTCATTGCGTCCAATCCGACAGTCACTGCCTTCATTTCTGCAGATTTCTTTATATGTCACTGCTACATGACCCGTGCCAACCCAGGTGACCTCCCAGTAACAGCGTCCAGTCAGACTCTCTCGACACAGAACCTGCTCATGGTACACAAATCTCTCTGGATGATAAGGATACGGCTGATGTTTTTCCTCATAAGTTGCTTTTTTTCCCCCTTCAGACAGACTAAGTTGAGTGTGTGCTGTATTTGGATCCAGTGTGAGGTCACAGGCATCTGAACACAGAAAGACAGATCAGAACATCAATGACATCATTAATGTAATGTGTGTGTGGTCCTAGTAAACCCTACATTATGGGGACATAATGTCCCCACAAAGATGCCAATATCCGAAATCCAGTTTGTAGTTTAAAAATCATTATGTCTATGGAAAGTCCCCATAAAACATGGAAATCCAATGTGTGTGTGCCGGTGGGTGGACTTACATTTTCTCAGTCCTGGTCTGACCCTTAAATGTCCTCCATGGTCCAAACTAAAGAGAGACAAATCACACACAATATCAAATGATGTTCAATACACTGATCACTATGAAATGAAATGGTTTTACTATATTGTAAAATTGATATAGTGGCATAATTAAGCCTTTGAAGCGTACAATCACACCAGTGTGATCAGTGTTGGCTGTTCTCTGGAGCGTACGATCACACCGGTGTGATAAGAATGTTCAGTGCATCATGTGATCACCTGCCAAATTCAAATGTGCTTGCGCGCTTTGGCTGGTACCGAGCCAGAGATAGATGCGCTCAGCGCTTTTCATATATCACAAATATGAAGTGTTTTCAACCACATAATGTTTATTTCAAGTTTCAGACATTTAACACTAGAACGCCAGGGGTCGTTGTGTACCTAAAACCGCCAGCGGGTAAAATTTACCCACGCACACAACTACCGTTTTGATATGGGTAAAAAAATGTAAAATGTCACTGTATTGTGCCACTGTCTCAAAGTAATGTCAAGAGATATAAAAAATAATGTTTAGTCATCAACTATGTTTTTGTCCTGTTGTTTTATGTTCAAGGCTATTTTAAGCAGGCTACACTAATCACTTTTCTTAACAGTGATTATAAACCAACCTGCAATGACAATGAGAATTAGAAAATAAACACATATTTGGGTGTTGTAATAATATATTAAAATATCATTAATTACATATTAAGATAACCCATGTTATTTACTAAAATACCATAAATAGACTAATAAACAATAAATAGACTAATAATACACTGCACTGCAAAAGATGAATGATGCAACGACAAATTCAAGCGCAGTTTCACCTAAATATTAATTGTAGCTATGTATAATTTGAATAAGAGAACAACACCAATAAACTTGGGATAATTATTAAATATTGTTTTATTCATTACAGCATAGATTCGCAGTATTTGTTGGGAAACGGGCTGACTAGAATAAATAGCACTAATCACTCATGGCATTTAGTGCCTCTAATATCCGTTTGGCATCCATAAAATCACTTTATTTTATCCATTGTGACTAAAACTGATTACCGCAATCTTAGTGGGTGAAAGGCTTGCCTAGTAACATAGAACGTTAAAACATAAGAGGTGCAAAAATTATAGCACAAACATAGAGATATTTCATGCTATAGTTAACAAATTTTTGAATATTTTGAATAAAAACAAAATGAAATAAAAGCAGAGCATCAGTCATACAGCACTATTGTGGCTGCAGTGTGTCAAAAAAAGAAAAACACACTGGGGGCTCAACCAGAATATTTTAAACTTGCGTGTGAAAGGTTTAAAATAATAATAATAATAATAATAATAAAAAAAACACTTTCTTGACAAAAGATCTCTCTTACGCTGGGTTTAGAATACATGATATCAGCCCGATTTTGGTACGATCTGTCCTGTATATTGTCATAGTTGATGAAAACCAACTGTTTTACTCATGGAAACCAAAAAATGTCCCCACAAGGACAAGGATTTTGGATATTGCCATCTTTATGGGGATATTTTGTGCCCATAATGTAGGGTATACCTGAACCACACAACCTTAAGGCTCTCCATGGTGCTTAAATAGCAGTAAAACACATGGAAAGCAGCTAGAAACTCCTGGATGCTTAAATGAATGAAGCTGTAGACTTTTCTCTGATTTATCAGAGATTCCTCCTTAAAGATCTCAGTGCAAATCCCAGAATACACCGAGGCATTAGTGACGTCTATGCCACTCTCTCTTAGGTCTTCTTCATAGAACGTCACATTGCCCTTCATCAGCTGTTTGAAAGCCACTTCGGCAAGTTTCATAATCACTTCTCTGTTGGACTTTAGGAGTTTCTCTGGATCTCTCTCTTCATACTTCTGATTCCTCATGTTGATCTGAATCAGCAGGAAGTGGATGTACATTTCAGTCAGAGTATGGGGGATTTCTGCACTCAGATCTTTTTCCAGGAGCTTTTTAAGCACAGTGGCTGAGATCCAGCAGAAGACTGGTATGTGGCACATGATGTGGAGGCTTCTTGCTCTTCTGATGTGTGAGATGATTTTGCTGACTTGATGCTCGTCACTGATTCTTTTCCTGAAATATTCCTCCTTCTGAGGCTCATTGAATCCCTGAATTTCTGTCTGACGGTTGATGTATTTGGAGGGGATCTGATTGGCTGCTGCTGGTCTAGAGGTGATCCAGATGAGAGCAGAGGGAAGCAGCTCTCCTTTCATGAGGTTTGATATCAACACACCCACTGATGAAGTTTCGGTCACATCAGAAACTTTTGCACTGTCTGAAAACAGTGTAATTCTGCTTTCATCCAGACCATCAAAGATGAACACAACTTTACACTCCTCATAAAACTCTGAGTCAACATCTTGAAGTTCAGGATAAAAGTCCAGCAGAAGTCTGTAAAGACTGTACTGATCATCTCGAATCAAGTTGAGATCCCGAAATGGAAGCACAAACATGAAATCCACATCCTGATTGGCTTTTCCCTCAGCCCAGTCTAGAACAAACTTCTGGACCGAGACGGTTTTTCCGATTCCTGCGATGCCTTTAGTAAGAACAGTCTTGATTTGGTCTTTCTCCTCACATCCTTGTTCAGGTGAGGCTTTAAAAACGTCATTGCAGTAGATTGGAGTGTCTTGTGTTCTGTCTGTTTTCTCTATCTGTAAAACCTCATGTTCCTCATTCACTCTTTCTCTCTCTCCCTCTATGATATAGAGCTGTGTGTAGATCCTGTTCAGGAGGGTTTCATTGTCTTGGAGATTGTTTCCCTCAAATAATCTCTCATATTTGTTCTTCATGCTGGTTCTGTGCTGGACTTTGACTCTCTGCAGGTCTCCAGTCTCCAGTGTATGTGTCTGCAGGACTGCTTCAGTTTGATCCTGTCTGATGTGGGTCTGATAATGGGATGTAGAGAGCGGCAGAGATGTAATCGGCTCATATGTCTCCTTCCTGGAGACACAATGACAGTGATTACAATAACCATTAGAGCACAAGACAAGAAAAATATCAGTTGTAAGATTTTAGATCGTATGCAATGCGATTTTAGATCATTAAAATGATTTAAACCTTAATATAATATAATATAATTAATATAATATAATATAAAATATAATCAGGGTTTGAAATTAACTTTTTTACTCACCAGCCAATTTGGCTACTAAATTAAGTTACCGGACATTCAAAACCAGCCAGCCAAAAAAAATCTCTGAAATTTCTCTAATAATTATCAGCATTTGTTTTATTATACTATAAATATAGCTCACTCAACAATGAATGTAATAGTAAACAGAGGCTGTTAATTCACAAAGTTATCAGCTGTTTCTTTTCAGAAGTCAAATTAGGCTACTAGCCTCTCCTCTGTAACTTATTGAGTGTTTTATAGCAGACATTAGGAATACATATATTTTATATATATATATATATATATATATAATATGTGTGTGTGTGTGTGTGTATATATATGTGTGTGTGTGTGTTATTTTTGTGTAGAATAAAGGAATTGTAAAAGTCATAGTCTCCTCTGTTGACATCAAAACAGCCAACCTGTTCTCATTCCAAAGGTGTCCGATAATGATAATGGAAACCATACCCGAAATTCCCATGCCCTTCGCGTTAGTATTGACAGCCTTAAACTTACCTGTGTGTATAAAGACGCTTTTTGGGCAAGTGTCTTGAACATGCAGCATTTATGAGAACGGATTTGAGTGTTAACCGGTCACACACTGGACGGGAAGCACTGCGCCTCGGACATCTCACTGTAGGCCTAACATACTGAACACCGTTCCTGTATTTCTGTACTCACGTTCTGAAGTTAAAGGTGGCAGTTTAAAATGGTGAATTGAATCACAGAACGTACAAAAAGTTCACTTCAAGAATTAACCAAGTAGCGTCAGTATAAGGAAAAAAACTGCGTAAACACAAAGAGAAAGGGCGATTATTATTTCTCTACATGAAGCACTTAAACCACAAAAACAAACCTGTTATTAAAATGCACAATACACAGTCTTGCAGATTAGGGTGAAGTCAGAATGTACATATATCCATCCCAAATCATTGTATTTTAGAAAACTTTGAATGGCAAACTATGGCCCGGCATGATTTTGAACAGCTGTTGGGTGCGCAAATAGACGCAAGTTTGCGGGCATAGAATAGGCTATCTTCTAATTTTAAAGACGTGGTGCTGCACTGCTCTCAGTTTGCGACCTGTTTACGCTTTGTTTTGCTAATGTTTGAGTTAATGTTCTCCTTTTAGGGGAAAAGCTCTGATAGCGGTGGCATGCAAAGTGATAGAACATAATTTATGATCCCGCCAAATTGGCTAGTGAATTGATGTGTGTTACCCGCCACGGTCGATTTTCACCCGCATTTGGCAGGTTGGTGGTGTTAATTTCAAACCATAAATATAAACATACAGTTCAGTATAATCTTTATATTAAAAAAAAAAAAGATTGTTTGAATTTAAAAACCATGTCATGTTGTTTTAGGTTTTGTTTCATGTTTATATTTTATGTCTTTTATTTTGTATTTCTCACTGTCATGCTTCCTGTTCGTCATGTGCTTCCCTTGCCCTTTATGTTATCCTGGGCTGCGTTCAGCCCCAACAAAACGTTGCAAAACATTTTTTAAATGGAAGTGGTGGTGTGTTGAACACCCTGTTCTGATGACATAAGCGTTGCAACTATGGCAGCTGAGAAGGCCATTCTTTGTGTTCTTTTTGAAGAATTTTCGGAGCCTGATGAAATCGTGTTTAATACTGCAAAATACGCTCGATGTTACAGTCACTGCCCTTGCCGTCCAGAATAAAAGAGAACACCCCAATCAAGTGAAGGGATTTGTGGAAACTTCTAATTATTGTGATCCAACATTTGCCTCGCATTTCAGGATGAAAAGACAAACATTTCAGGTGAAGAATAATCCACTTCTTACCTCCAAGACTGTGTTATGATCTATATGACCTTATTATTTTTATTGTGAGTATTAGGCTTATCATTATTGCTGATCACTGTTGTTGTGCTATGATATTGTAATATTTACCATTATATAATCAGAGGAGTATAGAAAAGTTTATGAAAGTGTCACTTCACAATACAATATAAATATGTATAGTATTTTTATGTTACATTCATACCCATTGTGCGAGCTGTCTCTTTAATACAGCGTGGTTTATATACATGTTGCCGCTGATTGGGCTGACATTTCTGACACCCATCAAACAAGAGAAAACGTATCTCAGACTCGTTGCACACCATTTCCAGGAAACATGTCGTTCAACCCGGAAACCGTAGAAAAACGTTGCGCACCGGTTTGAGCTTGAACGTGCCCCTGCCATTGTAATATTCTGATTAGTTGGTTTAGTCATGTTTCCTGTGTTCTCACTTATTCATTGTTTGATTGTGTACAGGTGTTCCTTGTTAGTCATTAGTCTGTCTGTATAAGTAGCCTTCATGTTTTTTTATTGTTGCCTGTCTAGCTTTTTCCTTGTAACTGCTGTTTGGCAAGTCCATGGGCCCTATTTTAATGATCTAAGCGCACGGTCTGAAGCACATGGCACAGGTGTACTTTAAGGCGTGTCCGAATCCACTTTTGCCAGTTTAACAACAGGGAAACCAGCCAGGAGCATTGGTCCAAATGGGTTGTACCTATTCTCTTAATGAGTCATGGGTGTGTTTTTGGGAGTAACGTGCGAGCACAAGTGAGACCCAGTGCAGAGAGATGAAGAGAGGTGTGACGTGGGCCCTCTTAGGCTGGTTAAAAACTAGACGTGCTGCAGTTTTCTGAAACTTGGTTTGATTACACGTGATGGAAGTCCAGCCAGAACAGCATTGCAGTAATCAAGCTACCAGTACTAAACAGCACAGCAGCACTCAAGCCCATATTCTCTTACTAATAACCATAACGACAGTGACCATCATAATATTAAAGATGGCGATGTCCCTAAAACTAATATTAAAGATGGCAACGTCCATAAAACTGAAAAGTCTCATCACTTTTGACATGACAAGAGACCAATTGAACCGTGAGTTTATCCATTCAAACTTCATTAACCAATAGCAACACCGTTGCACTCGCGTGTCAACGTCCTTTGTGACGTCTTGCACACGACACGGCATTTTAATTTAAAAAAAGAAACACAAAACTGATGGGAGCTGCTCTGGTGGAGAACAGTGACTGGATCTAACACCTTAATGTCGCACAGTTCATATCTCTGTACTGTGTGTGAACGTAACCGTATTAAGGACACAAATACAGGACTGACATCTGTATTCTGCTGTTGTGTGAACGTGGCCATTTACCAGTATACACAAGTTATTTTACACCAGACTGCTTTGCACATGAGGGTCAGTAAAACAGGATTTGCACAGAAGTTGATTCTCAAAGATGGATCAATACCAACTGTTATATTTCGTGGTGTTTGCAAGCTGTTTTTCTCAATGTGTTTCATTGGCACTTAGCTAATGTACTGTTAAATGTGGCTACCCGAAAATGCTTTCAGTCTGTATAATTCATAAACGCATCTTCATTCTTATTGAGTTTCTCCAACAGAGTGTAGCTTTAGCTACGTTAGCTATCAAACTATTCACGAACATCCACAAAATACATGCCATACCTACGTGAGCTGATATGCTGCATCACAAACAGTTCGTAATGATCCATTTTGAGAGTTATATTTGCTGTGTGAGCTTCTCCTGTATTGTTTATGCCTCAGTGTATTGGAATCCTGAGCTTGGGGGCGGCGAGCACAAGCTCATTTGCATTTAATGATACACACGCCAAATCAGCAAATTGTTTCTCCCATCCTAAAATAGGCAGTTTAAATATGGTATAATAAAAAATCCATGGGGTATTTTGAGCTGAAACTTCACAGACACATTCTGGGGACACCTGAGACTTATATTACATCTTGTAAAAAGGGGCATAATAGGTCCCCTTTAAAAGATAATTCTCAGATATTTTACATGTCAATGCAAGTTGCTTTCAGTTAAAACAGCTCAAACATGCATTTTAGTCTAGGACTAGCCTAAGCCTTGTCTGTGAAACTGGGGGTTTGTGTTACTTCACTGAGTCTCTTAAATCACTATTCATACAATATGTACTACAGTGAATTTGCAATTTCATGTTTATACTAACAGGGGGTCAGAGGTCATTGGTTCATCGCTGAATTGAAATGGGTGATCCATGGATGAGTTACTCTTCACAGACACACAGCTTGGTTCTGGAGACTTTGATATTTTTCTCTTGCGGATACTGATGAAAGACAAAAATGGCATTTTAGAGCACTAGCTAAACTGCAAATGCACCATTTACATATACATGTACTCATTGTTGACAACGTACTTTAAGTCTCTTTAGATAAAAGTGTGTGCTAATTGCAAAAATAGTGTCTCACCTGGGGTCAGGGGTCACTGCATAACTGAATTCAAGGAGAACCTCCATCATGGACTGATCACTCTTCAGTGATGCACAGTTTGTTTCAGGAGATGGAGAACTCATTTTAGAGTCAGTGTGCTCTCATTTCCTAAAAATAGAAGTTGTTTTAGACCTTTTATGTTTAAAAAGTTTTCTGTAGTATATAAAGATGCTGTAGTGTAAAAATGCTTTAACCCACAATATAATATAATACAGCATACAGTTCAATGAAGTATAATCTTTAACTTAAAAAAAAAAAAAAAATGTTCTTTTTAAAACCATCTCCTCTTTTTCATTAGTGATCAGAGATCTTTATTTCTGCCTTTTCTTGTTTTTGGTCTTCATAGACACATTTGCTTTTTTCTTAAAATGAAGATACATGTGACTGACCTCAATTTCTGCCCAGACTCTAATTTCACATGACTTTGACCAAAACTGCATCATCATCAGAGAGGAACTGAAACTTGTAATAGACAGTGAGGACATCAAAGAGGAAGATATTTCTCAGCCTTTATTTTCTAAACTGCTTTTTAAATGTACTTATTCATTTTCAACATTTATACATTCAATGTAAAAGTATTATATAAAAATATATTAAAACTTGCGAATAATTATAGAAAAATGTGTGATTTAGTTAATTTTTTTAATCAATTAACAGCACTAATATATAATTTTATAACCCTAATACAGGCTAAAAAAATTATAATACCAGTTACAGAGAAGAATAAAAATAATTAATTAATTAAATAAAAACTTTGCAGAAACTAAAAACTATTACAGCTAAAGTTCAGCACAATACAAATTAAAATAATTTCAAACAATATGTTTCTGTTATTGAGGTTTTTTTGTTATACTTGGGTACATTACACATTCCTTATGGTTGGTTCAGCTTTAAATGTTTTGCTACAGCAGTGTGTGAATGCAGTAACTGGAAGTCTGGACACAGTTTGAAATACTGTAATATAGTATTATAGCAATTATTTTGTAAAGGTGCATCTGGAAAACCAGCACGTACACTTATTTTCACACGTTTGTGCAACATAATCAGCAAATTACCAAATCATATTTTTCATAAAATTATCACTGTACGTACAATAACCCAGCTGTAAATTAAAAAGTTTCTTGGAAGAGAAATATCTTCAAACTCACAATTACTTACCATCAAACTTTTCTCATTCTGTATGAATCTAGAAATATTCGTATATATACGACAACAATTACACATCTTTTAGTCTCTAATTTTTAATAATGTTATTATAAAGATCTGAAGAAATCTGAGAATATATCAAAAGTTATTTAACACAAAATATAATAATCTAAGTTTGAAATCTCATTAGGACCAATAATCTAAACAGCAGATCCTTTTATATGACTTATAAAGAATAAGTTCTGAACTTACCACAAAATATGTGACTGTTTAAATGCAGTCTCAAAAATAAATACTTGGAATAGCGTCTCTCATTTTCTTCTTTCACTTTTGTTTTTGGGGTAAATTCTTGTCAGCTTTTTTTTTTTTTTTTTTTTTTTTTCCCCTCCAATGACATTGGGGGAAAACCACAACTTGACTTAACTGCAAAATCCTCAGTTTTAAATTAACTACTCAGAGTACATTAGGTCCCATTCTACAGAGTTAAAAGCCTTGTCCAGACTGGCAGTCCAAATCCGATTTTTGAAATCCTATTCAAATCACATTTCTGGAAATCCGTTTCAGTCTGCCTGCTCTGATCTGATTTTTCATGGTTTATGTGACTTTCTCATGCCATGTAAAACGTAAACACGTCAGATGTTGTTAGAGGAAACATCCTGAATGTCACTGCAAAAACAAGGCTGGGATCTTGCAAAGTGGTGGACGAGCAGAAAATGAGAATATAAACGGAGATATTAATGGAGTGTGACACTTATACACTGGCTGCCTTTGACAGTGTATAAGAGTTGCACCCCATTAGGGGTGAAGAGACGCTGGAAGCCGTAAAAGATAGACCGTGTAAAGTTTACGCATTCCATTAGGAGTGAAGTGACACTAGGAAAGCCGGTGTGTTGCTATTAGTGTACAATCACTCTTTGACTCTTCCATTCAGATAGGGACACCCTGAATTTAGTAAATTTAGAATGTTCCTCTGACCCAGGCTCCAACTGAGAAGATGGTGAAGGACTAGGGAAGCTGCAAGCAACCCAGCAACATCAACAGCAGATTAAAAAAAAAAAAAAAAGCAGATCCTGTTTAGCTTGTGGCCAACCAAAGTCTCCTTACCTGGCTGATGGCTCCTCAATACATTTCTTTTATCAGGCTGGTGATAAAAGAAACATCTTTAAGATGTACTTGGCAGAGGGCCTAATAAATCCCAGAATGTCTTTTGAAAACTTTGCAGACACTCCCTTCCTTAAGCTGTAGTTGGAGGCCTCTAAAGCCAAGTTTACACTACAGGATTTTAAACGTCAGCAGATCGCTGTGCTGTTCAGACCACGTGACTTGCTGTGGAGTTTTGAAGTAGTTGTGGTGTTCACACTATGTGACACTATGGAAATGATCTGCAACAGGAAGTTACACACTACACGAGCTGACAACAACTGTCACCAAATGACTTTATTTGAAAATGGATGTTGGGAGGAAATTAGATTTAGTTTTGAATTAAATTTAATTAAAATTAAAATAACCCTTTCAAACATAAGTTTAAAACATTCTGGCTGACCTCCCAGAGTTAAGGCGACTGTTTTTTTAGAGCGTTTCCCTTTATTGTTTCCATGACGACGCATCATGCTTTTCAAGTGACACACCGCGGCCAGCTGAACACACTGTATGACAGATGTATTGCTTTTCTCACCATGTCATCAACTATCTGATATTCCGATTCTCAAATATGTGCAAGTGAGTGTTTTGTCATTTAAAAACCTAATATAATGACCTTGATTTTAATATATAATGTGAATTCATCCGAAATACATGTGGCCGGTGAACTGGGAGAACAATAGAGTGAGTGAGCTTTAAGCCAAGTATATACTACAGGACTTTAAACATCGTCAGATCGCTGTGCTGTTCAGACTACGTGACCTGCTGTGGAGTCTTGAAGTAGTTGTGGTGTTCACACTATGTGACACTACGTAAATGATCCGCAACAGGGGGTTACACACTACACGAACTGACAACAACTGTCACCCAACGACTTTATTTGAAAATAGATGTTGGGAGGAAATTAGATTAAATTTTGAATTCAGTTTAATTAAAATTAAAATAACCCTTTCACATATAAGTTTAAAACATTCTAGCTGACCTCACAGAGTTAAGGCGACTTTTTTTTTTAGATTGTTTCCCTTTATTGTTTCCATGACGACGCATCATGCTTGTCAAGTGACGCACCACGGCCAGCTGAACACACTGTATGACAGATGTATTGCTTTTCTCACCATGTCATCAACATCTGATATTCCGATTCTCAAATATGTGCAAGTGAGTGTTTTGTCATTTAAAAACCTGTGTAATGACCTTGATCTTAATATATAACGTGAATTCATCCATTTGTCCCGAAATACATGTGGCCGGTGAACTGGGAGAACAATAGAGTGAGTGAGCTTTATTATAGTTACTTACACAGTGTGTATCTGATATGAATAAACGTTGGCAAATTATATTTGAATGGATTGTTATTGCTGCTTCCATAGACATCAGTGTATATTTCATTGGCTGTTGCGTCTGCGACACGTGACACCACAGGATATCGAGTCGGCTGACAGCTCCAGATATTTAGCATGCTAGATATTTGTCTAGCGTCTGCGAGGTGTCGGCGACACGTTAGCGAGCCTCTTTGATGTGTCAATTGAGTAGTTCACACATAAAGATTGGCGAGCGCAGATCACTCGCTGCTTAACATCAGCAAATTATATTTGAGTGGATTGTTATTGCTGCTTCCATAGACATCAGTGTATGTTTCATTGGCTGTTGCGTCGCGACACGTGACACCACAGGATATCGAGTCGGCCGACAGCTCGTTATTTAGCATGCTAGATATTTGTCTGCCGTCTGCGCGGTGTCAGTGACACGTCAGCGAGCCTCTATGATGTGTCGTTGAGTAGTTCACACATAAAGATTGGTGAGCGCCGATCACCCGCTGATTTTCCCCCGATCACAGCCCAACCTGTCGGCGAGCTCGTTAACTTGCAAATCGGGCTTAAATCGGGCTTAAAATCCTGTAGTGTAAACTTGGCATAAGCAGAAATAGGGCAGAGAGGGTGATTGAGGAGAGAATCAAGAGGAAGTCAGTAGTGGAGCATCCTTCTCGTCACCTGTGGAGATTCTGCCACCAGCCACTGAAACAAGGACCCCTGCTAAAGTGTTTTCCCTGTATCAGGTTCAGGGAATAAGTGCATAACATTAAAATGCAACACAATCCAAGTTGTTTGTGTATTTATTTAGATACATAATGTTATATATTCATTATTTATTTATTTCATGTTTATATATTTCATTATCAGATTAACATTTTCCTTGTTTGATTTAAAGTTTTTTTTTTAAGTATTTATATAAGTATAAGTGTTTGTTACTATTGTTGATAATATTTTTTAAAAAGGTTAAAAGCTGAAGTGAAGCTTGCAGCATCGGCACATGAAACAGAAGCCTCACATGTGCTTCAGTAGTCTTCCTATAGACCGACTGACCCTTCGCAAAGACCCGTCCCCCTTAGTTACTGTTGCTTTGTCCGACAAGCCATGGTGCTGTCACGCCACACAGAGTGAACAAGACATTGCGGAGCAAAGAGGACACTGACAACACGTCGACAGATAAGACAGAGCAGGTTACTTATGATATTAAACAAAGTCCCAGCTTTCAAATTGTGTAAATTTTTAAGAAATTCGAACAATAAATGTCGTTTTGTGGCTCTTTGATGTGTCGTGACAGATTGCTGTAGCGCCTCAGCTCAAGCAGCTCGTGAACCGATTATCTCTTCCTACTAGTTAATTTATAGCATCAAATAAACATGAATGAACATGAGAAGGAATGTTGTTTCAAACACGGAAAGACGTCAGTACACACCATTTTTCAAGTTCAAGTCCACCGAGGTTAATCTTTTAACTCCTGACTGCTTTGTCGGACAAAATGGCGGATTCGGCGTTATGATTGGTTAGATCGCTTGTCAATCAAACTCCCGTCAATTAACGTTCGTTGACAGTTTTTGTCAGCCATTTCAATGCAAACGGTGTCCTAATTAGAAATTAACCCTTATGTTGTACTCAAATTTCTTAATAAATACTCCTTTTATTTACACAAATTCTTTAAAACCCCTTTCAGATATCCACCCTCACACAGGAACTTTATGGAGATGCAGATTTCATTTTCCAACAGGACTTGGCACCTGCACACAGTGCCAAAGCTACCAGTACCTGGTTTAAGGACCATGGTATCCCTGTTCTTAATTGGCCAGCAAACTCGCCTGACCTTAACCCCATAGAAAATCTATGGGGTATTGTGAAGAGGAAGATGCGATATGCCAGACCCAACAATGCAGAAGAGCTGAAGGCCACTATCAGAGCAACCTGGGCTCTTATAACACCTGAGCAGTGCCACAGACTGATCGACTCCATGCCACGCTGCATTGCTGCAGTAATTCAGGAAAAAGGAGCCCCAACTAAGTATTGAGTGCTGTACATGCTCATACTTTTCGTGTTCATACTTTTCAGTTGGCCAAGATTTCTAAAAATCCTTTCTTTGTATTCAGCCCATTGTAAAGGTTTCGCCAGTAGTGGGCACTCATGCATCGTAAGCAATGATGTACATCCGAGTCAACAAGAGTGAGCGAGGGAAGGACATTAAAAAAAAAACTGCACTTGTGATAAATGTCTTAAGTCACGTGATAACGTCAACATGACGGATGATGTCCGGATCGCATCCATACTGAAGGGTTGAATTCTGGAATCCACTGCCACTTCAATATATATCTTTTGAGTTCTTTATAATCAAAATTATCAACATTTATCCTTCTAAATAGGGATGCACCAATACCAGTACCGGTATCGGGCCCAATACCAAGCTCATGTACTTGTACTCATACTCGTAAAAGTACCCCCGTTCTTTCAGACAGTGCGCGATCAGTTCTCCTCGCGCCTGAATGGTCAAATGCACACATACACACATAGTTGTCAAAATGTCCATCGTGTGGAGTATCTCACGTAAATACAGTTGGTTATGGCTTAAGTGGGCGTAAACATTTGGGTGAAAACAGGATATGTGTCAGTATCCATGGATTCGGTCTTAAAGGGACCATAGCCTATTTGTTGATGTTAATAAAACAACAAAATATGTTAAATAAATGTATACATGGTAAATAAACCTACTGTATCAGAAAAAAAAGCTTATTTAATTTGTATCTCTATAGTATTTGTTATATAAAATGAAATTTACAAAGAATACAACAACAATTATATATATTGGTAATCATGCTCTTTGAAGGTTATTGGACACTGAAATTTGTGCTTTGTTTGTGACAAGCACAAAATTATTACTTTTTTCATTAGAGTAATAATAAGGAAGCTGTCATTAGTCTCACTGTGTTGTGCTTTGAAAACTGCAACATCATCAAAAAAAAGAAAAAAAAAAGAAATTAAGAAATGTATAGGTATCGGCGAGTACTAGAAAAAAGTATCAGTACTCGTACTCGGTCCTTAAAAAATGGTATCGGTGCATCCCTACTTCTAAATATTAAAATGATTTGAATGACTACTTCAATGTATATTAAAGCATTTATTTTCCTTTTCAAACACTACAAAATAATGATGAATATTGTCTGTACCTCTCATTGAGAGAAAAATACAACTTATCAGTATGTTTTGAAAATCTTTCCTGTTACAGTTAAAGCCTGGGCCGATTTCAGCCTTGAAGCTGTGAATCATGTGTATCTGTGTATGTGCGCTAAGTGTTCTGTGCAGGTCCTTTATGGGTGCTGGTACAACTGGCACTCTGCTTGAGACCTGCAGACGCCTTTTCATGACTTAACAGGACATCCTGGGCCTTAGTTCAGGGTCCAAGCATCAGCATCGTGATGGATGGAGAAGATGTGTGGAAGATTACAAATTTTGTCTTTTTCTTAGCCAATCAGAATCATTCAACCTGAAGTAATGATGTAGTTAGTGGACTCTGTTACAGTATAATTGTTGTGGAAATGTGAACGTACACAGAGCAGCCTACAAACTCCTTGTGAGACTTGAAGCTGGCTTGTCCTGATGAAACTGCAAACTATTCTTCAGTAAATTTAATTCAATTGATTGCACTTCTGACTCCTGGTCTTTCATTCAACATATCTGGTCAAGGGTCCTAAACTGTTAATCCCCAACGATACTCAACGGGATCAGGCTATAAAGTATGTCATCTTTATCTACAGTTTTTCCCCCATTGGACAGTAAACGAACAGGGTGTGATTATTTTTTTATTTTTATTTTTTTGGGTTGTATTTATAAATTTCCATATTCTCTGACCTTAGTAGGACTTTGACCCACAGGCCCACTGAAATTGACTGTAGCGTCCCAGACATTTGTCTAGACAACAGCCCAATATCATCTTTTAATCAACCATATTTTCTAAAAAAAAAAATGTAGTTATTTAATTTTTATAAGTAGTAGCTGTATTTTGATTTGTCTTGTTTCAGTAAAATCAAGTATAAATTAGGTTGTTATACTTATGTTGATTCTCTAATATTTGTCAGTAATTGTTTTCTTTTGTCTTTGTTCACAGATATGCAAATTGCTCATGTACATTGAGTTGGAAGAACCTTTTGAGTCACACATATCAAACACAGAGGAAGTTACCAGCAGCACGTTCAGTTAACTATGTTCTTTTGTTAAACGTGTGGTTGTAAGGAGCTTTCAAATGAGAAGGAATACTTTGCTCATGTAAATCATAATCTTAGGCAGTATGAAACCATAACTTTATGTTTGAAGGATGTATGTTTGAGACAAACACATATGGAACATTTCACTTAACATAAAAATCGTAAGAATAATACCTACACTCCAAACATTTTTAAGGCATGTGTTGTTAAACTCGCTGCTCAGTCAAATGAATCTGGTAGTCCTGTAGATGATAGCCCCTCATCTTCCACTGACATAGATTTTGTTACTCGGTCAGATGCAGATAATGATATAGATAATTCAGAGGAACTTCCAAAAGTAGTAGAACAAAAAATAGCTGCAGTTTTACAAGACCTTTCTATTATAGAAGAGCATGGTGTGTTCGTCAAAGGAACAGTCCATAGTGTAAGATTCATTTGTGTCTGGTTCACCCTCAAATCCTACATATCCCCCCTTCGTTAGGTGATGTTTTGAGATGAAGACATCAGCGAATGCTGGAGAAACACAGGCAGAAGCAGACACATTTACCACCTTTTACCATATGTCTTGGAGTATCGTAATAATGTCGTATCATGAGTTCAGTATTGCAATATATATCGAATTGTGACACCCCTGCTTGTTTTATTACTGGATAATTACTGCATTTTTGAATAAATGAATTAATGACATAATTTTAACAGTCACTTGTCAATTAACACAAACTCAGCACACCTGAAGGGTAAAACTGTACCAATTGTGCTACCACCATAAACATGCAAATTAGGTCATAAATGGAGACAAAGGGAGCACTTTCCTGTGCAAAATACACACTTGGGATTCGCCAGTGTACCTAAGGAGAGGTGTGGACTGATTTGTCCTTAAAAGACAACAACACGCCTGGTCTATTGTCTCTCGACTGTCTCTCTCATCTGGCTCCTGTCCGGCAATCGCGCGTTCATCATCTTTTCTCCCTCGAAATGACCATCTTCCAGCAAAATGTGCTTTCAAGTATTATTGGTTTTGTTAAGTGTTTTAATGTGTTTATATGAGGATTTGTGTTTAAAATTGATTCTATTGTACAAACCCGATTCCAAAAAAGTTGGGACACTGTACAAATTGTGAATAAAAATGGAATGCAATGATGTGGAAGTTTCAAATTTCAATATTTTATTCAGAATACAACATAGATGACATATCAAATGTTTAGTTGATTTTAAATTTCATGGCATCAACACATCTTAAAAAAGTTGGGACAAGGCCATGTTTACCACTGTGTGGCATCCCCTCTTTTTTTTTATAACAGTCTGCAAACGTCTGGGGACTGAGGAGACAAGTTGCTCAAGTTTAGGAATAGGAATGTTGTCCCATTCTTGTCTAATACAGGCTTCTAGTTGCTCAACTGTCTTAGGTCTTCTTTGTCGCATCTTCCTCTTTATGATGCGCCAAATGTTTTCTATGGGTGAAAGATCTGGACTGCAGGCTGGCCATTTCAGTACCCGGATCCTTCTTCTACGCAGCCATGATGTTGTAATTGATGCAGTATGTGGTCTGGCATTGTC
This sequence comes from Ctenopharyngodon idella, assembly GCF_019924925.1. Classification (NCBI taxonomy): domain Eukaryota; kingdom Metazoa; phylum Chordata; class Actinopteri; order Cypriniformes; family Xenocyprididae; genus Ctenopharyngodon; species Ctenopharyngodon idella. The sequence continues at coordinate 19,059,684 of NC_067223.1, forward strand.
ATGTTGGAAAATGCAAGGTCTTCCCTGAAAGAGACGACGTCTGGATGGGAGCATATGTTGTTCTAGAACTTGGATATACCTTTCAGCATTGATGGTGCCTTTCCAGATGTGTAAGCTGCCCATGCCACACGCACTCATGCAACCCCATACCATCAGAGATGCAGGCTTCTGAACTGAGCGCTGATAACAACTTGGGTTGTCCTTGTCCTCTTTAGTCCGGATGACATGGCGTCCCAGTTTTCCAAAAAGAACTTCAAATTTTGATTCGTCTGACCACAGAACAGTTTTCCACTTTGCCACAGTCCATTTTAAATGAGCCTTGGCCCAGAGAAAACGCCTGCGCTTCTGGATCATGTTTAGATATGGCTTCTTTTTTGACCTATAGAGTTTTAGCCGGCAACGGCGATTGGCACGGTGGATTGTGTTCACCGACAATGTTTTCTGGAAGTATTCCTGAGCCCATGTTGTGATTTCCATTACCGTAGCATTCCTGTATGTGATGCAGTGCCGTCTAAGGGCCTGAAGATCACGGGCATCCAGTATGGTTTTCCGGCCTTGACCCTTACGCACAGAGATTGTTCCAGATTCTCTGAATCTTTGGATGATATTATGCACTGTAGATGATGATAACTTCAAACTCTTTGCAATTCTTCTCTGAGAAACTCCTTTCTGATATTGCTCCACTATTTTTCGCTGCAGCATTGGGGGAATTGGTGATCCTCTGCCCATCTTGACTGCTGAGAGACACTGCCACTCTGAGAGGCTCTTTTTATACCCAATCATGTTGCCAATTGACCTAATGAGTTGCAAATTGGTCCTCCAGCTGTTCCTTATATGTACATTTAACTTTTCCGGCCTCTTACTGCCACCTGTCCCAACTTTTTTGGAATGTGTAGCTCTCATGAAATAGAAAATGAGCTAATATTTAGCATGACATTTCAAAATGTCTCACTTTCAACATTTGATATGTTATCTATATTCTATTGTGAATAAAATATAAGTTTATGAGATTCATAAATTATTGCATTCCTTTTTTATTCACAATTTGTACAGTGTCCCAACTTTTTTGGAATCGGGTTTGTATATATATTAAATTTTAGGATAATATTGATGATTGTAATTACCTAAGGAATGGTACGTCCATACCTTCTCGGAGTCTGGCCTATAAAAGGGGAGGCCAGACTCAAATTTATCACTTGTTAACCAAGTCAAGTAGTGCTGTGAGCAATCCCATCAAAGCGAGTATTTTGTGAGTATTATTCTGTATATATATCTTCACGCCATCACTTGTGGCTTTTAGTATATATCTTCAGTGCTGTAAATAAATTACACCTTGCATGACAGTGCTGTTGTGGGTAGAGCTATCATTTTTCTTCTCACAAACAAACCCTCACCCTATCCAAAGCAGATCTAAAGGGGTTGCTTTGTGACACCATGGAATTTTTGTTTGTAGCCCCTCACCTTAATTGTCACAACTGGTTCTAAAACAAAGGACTTATGCTGCCTTCTCTTGCTCTCTGAATTATCGTAAATACGAGTTTCCTAGGTAAAAATGGCACATGAACGCACTCTCAAATCTAAACTTGAATGCGATGAGCTTGTAATCACGACTTCAGAAGCGGGAAGTAATACATTTCCATTAGCAATGAAGGCAGCATTAAATACACAAACAAAAGAGGTGAAAATGACAACACAGCTGAATGTAATGAAGAAATAAAAACAGTAACTATGACGACAAACAGGTAGGGAAAACACAGTCCAAACAGGGTGATATCATGACAGTGATACCTTTCAAAACTAAGATCCTTCCAATCTAACTACATTTCTAAATAGCGCAATTTAGAAAAGGTTAATCTGTGCATGTTTGTCAAATTCTTCTTCGGGTGACTGACAGATGAACTAGCACATACCGCGGTGTGTGTGTGTATATATATATATATATAGTTCCGTTAATATTGAGCGATCTAAGCTGTGTGGCACAGAAATTATGCCTTCTCTTCACTTTAAAATGAAATGCAAGAAGAAAACAATCCCTCAAGAACGATTTAAGACTTGTGGAAACCCTGTTATATGCACATGATAAAAAAATAAAATGCCTTAAGTCAGAGTACAATGAATATAAGAATGCAAATAAAAGTAGTATTCATGAAGGCTGACGAACAGATTTGGCCAAAATTCAGTTGCAGTGTGAAAATAGCTTTAATTTTTACAAATACATATTTTAAAGGTTTCCTTTAAGTGTGAAACTCTTTCCACATTAAGGGCAGATGAATTCTCTCAGGTTATTAGATGAATTACTATTTGTTAAACACCTTGCACATTAATGACATTTAAAACAGTTCTCTCGAGTGAATCCTTGTATGGCAATTAAGGTTTACTTCACTTCTGAAACTCTTTCCACACACAACACATACGAATGGTTTTTCTCCTGTGTGAATTCTCATGTGAATGGTAACATTTCTTTTTTGTGAGAAGCTCTTCCCACACAGTTTGCAGGTGTAAGGCTTCACTCCAGTGTGACTTCTCATGTGGGAATTAAGGTTTGCTTTATGTCTGAAACTCTTTCCACATTGACCACATATTAATGGCTTCTCTCCAGTGTGAATGTTCATGTGATTCTTAAGACTTTGATTTTGTGAGAAGCTGTTCCCACACAGTTTGCAGGTGTATAAGCTCTCACCAGTGTGACCTCTCATGTGGCAATTAAAGGTTTTTTTATGTACAAAACTCTTTCCACACAGTTTGCAGGTGTAAGGCTTCTCTCCAGTGTGAAGTCTCATGTGGCTTGTAAGGCTTCCTTTTCGATTGAAACTTTTTCCACACTTTTGGCATTTGAAAGACTTCTCTCCAGTGTGAATTCTCATGTGACCTTTAAGGCTTCCTATTTGAGTGAAACTTTTTCCACACTGTTTGCATGTGTAAGGACTCTCTCCAGTGTGAACTCTCATGTGGACTTTAAGGTTTACTTTTTGAGTAAAACTTTTTCCACATTGTTGGCAGGAGAAAGGCTTCTCTCCAGTGTGAATTCTCATGTGGACTTTAAGGTTTCCATGTTGATCAAAACTCTTTCCACACTCTTGGCATTTGATATGACTTCTAGCTTCTGTATTTTGAACTCTTCTTTTTGAGGAAACATTTTCAGTCTGTGAGAAACTAAAAGACTTTTCTCCAGTTATAAAATCATGATGTTTCTCATATTGATCTTTCTCTTCCATTTCATTCTGTTCTTCACTCTCTCCTTTCAGCTGCATCAGGTCTAAGGCAAAAAAGAGAAATACAAGTTAACCTGAGTTTAATACAATCTGACCCAGGAAAACTGGTTAATCATAGACCAGGGCTCTTCAGCTCCAGTCCTTGTTCTGCAGAGTTTAGTTCCAACTCTAAAGCAGCATTTCGACCACTGGAACTTTTCCCAGGAACTATTACATCTGATCGCAGCTACATCTCTCTTATTGTGCTATTAGATATTTTGACAACATAGACTACTACATTGAATAGCTGGAGAATTATGTTGTAATTTGTGGACAAGCATTAGCATGGTTTATGTCCTGTCTGTTACCACTTAGTGTAAATGAAGAGACATCTTATTAAACAAAAATAAGGAGTGCCACAAGGGTCAATATTAGGTCCTCTGCTTTTCTCCTTGTAAATGTTTTCTCTAAGAGATATTATCATTAGATTTCAATGTTATGCAAATAATAGTTTTCTATAGTTAATAACCAGGATGTTGTGTTGACAGCAATCAGTCCTTTTATAAATACATTTCCAATATCTGCACAACAGATCCAAGAAATATGACCACATAAGGCCAATTTTATCATCACAACTCTGACTTCCCTTTTAGGATGTGTCAATTTTAAAATTCAGCTGATTACACACAAAACCGAAGCGTAGCCTACGGCACAGAGGCTACGGCGTAGGTGAGATGCAGAAGTATAAATCAGCCTTAAGGGTTACAGAGTTATGAAACAAAACTTAAATGGCCTTGTTATAGCACCACCTAGTGTCATATGAATGTGTGTCTGCGTGCCACAGGATAAGAAATTCTTTTAGGACTGGGGGAAATGTCATGCCGAATGCTTTGAACATTGGAGGTAATCAGTGAAATTGTGGAGGAACTTATGATTATTGCCTTAAACAAAAATATAAGCTGCTAGTTCAAATATATTGACCCTTAATAAATCTGTTTTTCCCCTCCAAAGGGCCGAAGATTTGTACTCCGATATCAATGACGATGTATTTGGACAACACTGTGGCTAAATTACAAAGAAATTACCCAAACGCTGGGTACAGGATTATAAATGAGTAAGAGTATGAGTAAGAACAATTTTATAATATTTAGAGTTTAAACTTTTAAAAATGATTTTCTGACCAAAAATTACCGCAATGTGTAAAGTGAGTTTTGTCATCCTGTATTGGCTGACATTTGGTGGTTTTATATTAGAGGTTTTGGTTATATTGATTAAATATGCTTTAATACCAGAATACGTAGAATCTAATTACTGAATTTAAAAACAAAACATTAAAAAACATAAAAATCAAGTTAATTGATGTAGGCTACTTTAATTTTTTTCTGCTCTTTTTTCTTCAAGGGTGCGCAATTCTGTGCGAAGAGTCGATCCACTGGGGACTCAATTGAGAGCGTTATCAATAAGCACACATTGCCGTCAATACTCTGTCTTGGGACCAAATGCAATGTGGCATATAGACAGAAACCATAAGTTAAGAAGGTTTTGAAAGTGATACATTGCACATGGTTTTTCCTGATTTTGGACAGTAGGTCATCCACATCTGCAAAGCTGGTTTAATATATAATCACATATTCTTAATTTACCTTAATACAATTTGTGTTTACATTAAAAGCAAATAAAATAGAACGAGGGGCTTAAAAGACTGAAAATTCATGATTTACAAACCTTTCAGTTTTTTTCTTTGAAATATTTTGTTTTCATGTTATCTGTAGGAAAAATAACCATAAGGCCTCCTTTAATAACCATAAAATAAGGCCTAAAATAACTATTAAAAAAATAACCATAAAAAAGGCCTCCTTTGCCTTAAATAGGTGAGGGCCAACTTTGTTTACTTAAATTAAGAAAACCCAAACTTGAGGCAGAGAAAACAAGTATTTTTATCACAGAGGGTTCAGGGTTAAGTAAATAATTGCTAGTTATTTACACAATGTGTATCTGATATGAATAAACGTCAGCAAATTATATTTGAATGGATTGTTATTGCTGCTTCCATAGACATCAGTGTATATTTCATTGTCTGTAGCTCGTCGCGACATGTGACACCACGGGATATCAAGTCCAGATATATATCCAGATATTTAGGATGCTAGATATTTGTCTGGTGTCAGCGAGGTGTCGGCGATTCGTCAGCAAGCCTCTTTTATGTGTCGTTGAGTAGTTCACACATAAAGATTGGCGAGCGCTGATCACCCACAGCTTTGCCCCACGATCACAGCCCGACCTGTTGGCGACCTGATGCAAATCTGGCTTAAATTGGGCTTAAAATCCTGTAGTGTGAACTTGGCATAAGGCTAGGTTTACACTGCGAGCCTTAATGCTCAATTTGCTCAGATATGATTTTATTGTATAGCTGTTCACATTGTTGTTTTAAAATGTGGGATTGCCAGGTTTTTACCACAAAATCCACCCAAATTGCTTCTCAAATCGCAGACTTGGCAACACACAGTATGGGATTTAGTACCACATGGAAGTGGCACAAATCGGAATTGAAAAGATCAGATACCATGTGGTTTGTTCTGTCCATACTGTCATGGGGGCAAAAAAAATAAAAATAAAAATCAGATTTTGGCCACGTTTACTTGCAGTGTGAACGTAGCCTATATGGTCACATTTTGCAACCTTTTTTTCCTGCTGGTGCGGCTAAATTTTTTTAGAGGTTCCACTGGTGCCACAACTAATTTGCACTAATACCAACTGCTGCGTACGAGAAACAGCAAACATGCCAAAAGCAGAACAGCGCTACCCATTTGAACCACGGCACACAGACCATTTAACAGCTTGGACCAAAAGACAGTGCAGTGCAAGCTCAGAGTGAATGCGTTTACTCGATCATGTGACCACTAAACGGCGCAGTGAGAAGTTCTCGATACAAACAAATGTTTGGTATTTTTTAACAAATTTAAAGCTAGATGAAACAGAGCTGACATTCTCAACATCACTGATGCAGAAAACAGGAGAAACATTGAGCCAAAACCATCCAGTTAGAAGCTTTTCAATTCACAAATCACCAACATTTACCATATATTAACTGTAGTAACCATGGTATCCTGGCAGAAATGTGGGATACATATTACATTTTGTTACATTGTTAATGTAGATATATATTATATGTATTACAGGAGTAACAAAATATAAAGCATTTTTTGTTATTAAGTTATAGCAGTTTTTGTGCATTTATATTCATAATAAATGTGTTTTTCATAAATACCAGAAAATACACAAGGTTCACCATGGTAGTGAGGTGCTATGCGTGGTTTTTACCTGTAGCTATGATCTACAAATGTATGATACAATAGTAATTATTTACATATTTAATTAATAAATATAATGTGACAAATATTGTTCTGCCATATGGAGTTCAGGAGGAAAAACTATCATCCTAGATCAACTTCTAATGGTACATTTACAACTGAGCTTGATAGAAGATGTGAAAGTCACAACAGATGTTTTATTCAATGCTCAATTTGTGTCTTTGATTTGAACTGTTTCTCACAAATATTTAACATAAGACATCTATTATATTAGTTTGTTATAAAATTCGAGCCATTTTATTTGCTCACCAAAACCATGTAAATGAAAAACAAATGTAGATAACATGCAAATTGTTTTATTACTTTGTTAGTAAGTTGGTGTTTTTTGACATATGGTTTATTTACTGGTTAATTCAATGAATATTTGAATATTTGTGTTCAGGTATGTTAATATCAATATAATATTTTGCTTATAAATTAAGCATTTTTTGAGGATCTGAATATTGTTATCTTTCATGTGCATCACACAAAAAAGTGAAAAATATAGTTTAATAAGTGTTTTGACCCTCAAAATCGTAGTTACTGTAATGTCCATGACTTGTTACTTGATAGAAATGGTTTTCATTGTTTCAATTCATAAGTAGACATTGTGTTTAATGTTACACACTCATAACATTCTTTAAAAAATATGCATTTCTGTAGAGGTGGACATTTGAAAAGGGATCAAATGACTGAGTGCAGCTTTGAAAATGAAACCAACCAGTTTGTTCATCAGTATCTTCTTGTTTCACTCTGAATTTTTCTTCAAGCTTCAGGTCTTCACTCTCCTCTTTAATAAATGCCATCTTTGTAATAGTGTGTCACGTGGATCTCAGTCGCTTCACCAGGAGTTTTCGTGTGTTTGGACACTGTCAAGTTTAAGATGAGCAAAATTAACAAAAAAAATTAGACTAAATCTCAGGGTGCGTCTCAATCAGCTCCCTAGTTCAGTAGTCAACGCACCGGTAAGGGAATCAGAGTGAGAGTTAATGGCCTTGTATGGTAACCCTCTATGGTATGGTGTTGACTCCATGCAAAATATTCTATTTTAGTTTGTTTATAATAAAATGAGACCCCAATTTATTGGTCAAACCTATCTCAGTGGAGAAGAACTTAAATACTAATCAATGAAAGTGCAAAAAAAGTGGTCACATGACACACAGGGGTCTATTTAGTGTCCTGTTTCAGCACATGTGCATGTCAAATGGCTCTATATTTTCTCCAATGAAAAGTGCATCTTTCATTAATTTGCATCCAGTTAATCACCCACAAAAATATGAGTCACCTTCACGGGTAAGTAAATAAGTATTTTCAAGAACTTTACATTATATATCATCAAATGTTTTAGAGGTCATTAAAAAAAACAAAAAAAGCTGTGAGTTACTAGGTTGGAATACAAATATATTTGTAAGAAAACGAGTTAGAATTATCTAAATATATTAGAATTTTTGCTTGATTTTGTAATACACTTTTAAGAATAGTAATTTGCATACTACATCTGCACATATTATGATCTGCACATTTTCCATAGCACTTCAAAAAGGTATAAAACACAGGTAGCACTGGCAGTTGATGAGGGTGAGGATGAGGGGTCATACTGACAATCCGGCAGGGAGAGAGTGAGAGCGAAGATGGATATGATTACTTGATATGATAGTTTGGTAATACTTGTGTTCCACAATGGTACAAAGTTCTCACAATGGTACCTGAGAGCAACAGCTAGATATGAAATTTTACTGGATATGAAATTTGTAATACATTGAAAACTAGATCAATTTGTGTGTTCAAGTGTCAGGTTAAAGAATTTGACATTTCCAATAAATATTTAGTTTAATTTAGTCAAATGTTTAAATTTGTCCATTGTGTCCATAAGTTTGATATTGTTATAGTTTCCAATTTTAAGCAGAAATAAATATTTTTTTCCTCATTGATATCATTGCGTACCATAGAGGGTCAAATGTCCTGATCAGCTTAAAAAAAGTAGATTACACTTAACATATTCCACTTTTATTAAACTATTTGCATTTGGTTTGTTAAAGTTGTAATCACACGTTTGTGTTCGCTTTGCATTTACACGGTTTTGACCACGTGTCGACATTGTGCAGTGATTCGAAGCTTCGAATCACTGAATCATTTTGCGAAGCATTTGGTTCAATTGACTCGGAATTTCGGAAAAGCTCAGTCCATTGCCAGTGAACGAATTCGTATTTAAAATAAACTGATTCACGATGTAGTGAGCGAAATGAGACGCACCTTCTCTGTTACTTATGTGTGGATGCACTTTACTAACAAAAAAAAACCGCGTTCATTAATGTTAGATAAAATATTAGTACATCCAATGATAAATAATTCATTTTGCACAGCTTAAATACTATACAATTGATTGAACGGTTTGTATCGATTTAAATACCTCAAATGTTTTAAAACACAAACCTTGCTTCAGTTGAATCTCAACAGATGCAAGAACGGGGCGCGGACTTATGACGTCATAATAGCACACCAAAATAAAAGCCCTGCTCACACATTAGAATGACAAATGCATAGAATATAGTAAATAGATGTAAGAGGAATTCAGAGTAGAACTTGTGAAATAGTTCTGTTATTGAAAAAGCATGAGATTTTCTTTCTCTAAAAGACAAAACTGTAATGTTTAGGGTGATTTTTTTTTTTTTTTAACCAGATTTCACTGTATTAAAATGCAAATAGTGACAAATGTAAATAATACCAAAAAAAATAATCTTGATAAAAGAGTGTGTAATGTCTGTCAGAGGGCTTGAAGTCTGCCCAGATGGAAATGGAAAACAGGAGGCAACAGGGGAAAAACCCCAGGCAAACGAAATGGTATTCCCACGAGATTTGTACAATAAGCACACTCTTCACATACATGTAAAAGAGCGAGTATAAATCAGGAAAAGAAAACACTCTGATAAACACACACACAGAGCCGCGCAGATGCAGGTGTACACCGAATGCCATTCTCTTCCGCGTCTATTTGTGCCTGAACGGACACATACATGCAAAAAAATGTCAAAATGCACGTAAAAGAGACTATCCTCGTAAACAATTGATTATGGCTTAGGTGAACGAAACAATTGAGAAAGAAAACCAGATGTGTAACAGTATTTTGGATCCGCGCTGCACATTCGGTCTTAAAGTGACAGAAGCCCCTGCTGCTTTCTGTCATGAATGTTAATCAAACAACAAAAGACAGAGAAAAATCACTTTTGTAGTTTTAACACAGATTGTTTAATTTATACAGTGAGACTATGCAGTGTTATTTTACATTTATTCAATTTCTGTACCTGAATACTGTTAGACCTGGAAAATATAAAGCACTATTTATCTATGCTTGTAATTTGTTCATTATTTTCTATGCGTATTCACTCACCTACAAAATCACCCCAATTATCCTAGAATGATTAATTCTTTCCAAATAGAGCTATTCAAGTCATCTGGTGAATTTTTTCATATCGCAAAATATATCACAGAAAAACAAAATATCGCATTATCAGTTTTTCCAATATCGTGCAGCCCTACTGTTCACATCCTTGGGTTTGTCATCAACCAACATGGCACCCAGATGGACTGGAGGAAGATAACAGCCGTCAAGAACTGGCCACAACTGTCTTCCATAAAGGAACTTCCTTCCGCCCTGCTTCCTGGGCTTTGCAATTTTCTACCGGAGTTTTATCCAGAACTTTAGCAAGATCAGTGCTACACTCACCTCCTTGCTGTGCAATGGGCCCAAGTCCTGTACTCTCCCAGCGGCAGGGTGAGCCTCCCAGACTCCATCCATGCACTGGCTGGATGGAGTCTAGGATTCCTAAACTGCAAGTCACAGACTTCTGTGTTCATATAGTGGGAATCGTTGGCTCAATTTTCATTGAAATTTTCAAGTATTTCGGATTTTCTGAAAAACCTGCTTTTGTTAACTAGTCTTAGGTTTTTCTCTGCACAGGAAAATCCCATCTTTCCTTTAGTGATTCTGCTTGTTAAAGGGTTAGTTCACCCAAAAATGAAAATTCTGTCATTTATTACTTACCCTCATGCCGTTCCACACCCGTAAGACCTTCGTTCATCTTCAGAACACAAATTTAGATATTTTAGTTGAAATCCGATGGCTCCGTGAGGCCTGCATAGGGAGCAATGACATTTCCTCTCTCAAGATCCATAAAGGTACTAAAAACATATTTAAATCAGTTCATGTGAGTACAGTGGTTCAATATTAATATTATAAAGCGACGAGAATATTTTTGGTGCGCCAAAAAAAACAAAATAACGACTTATATAGTGATGACCGATTTCAAAACACTGCTACAGGAAGATTCGGAGCATAATGAATCAGCGTGTCGAATCATGATTCGGATCGCGTGTCAAACCGCCACACTGCTGAAATCACGTGACTTTGGCGCTCCGAATAGCGGATTCGACACGCTGATTCATAATGCTCCGATGCTTCCTGAAGCAGTGTTTTGAAATCAGCCATCACTAAATAAGTCGTTATTTTGGTTTTTTTTGGCGCACCAAAAATATATTCCTCGCTTTATAATATTAATATTGAACCACTGTACTCACATGAACTGATTTAAATATGTTTTTAGTATATTAATGGATCTTGAGAGAGGAAATGTCATTGCTCCCTATGTAGGCATCACGGAGCCATCGGATTTCAACTAAAATATCTTAATTTGTGTTCCGAAGATGAACGAAGGTCTTACGGGTCTGGAACAGCATGAGGGTGAGTAATAAATGACAGAATTTTCATTTTTGGGTGAACTAACCCTTTAACAGAATGTGTAATCACAAATGCTTAATCATCACTTAATTATCTCATTAACTTCAACACTGCTTAGTGTTACTTTTTAAAACTCTGAGTTTGGAATATATAAACATACAGCAGTGTTAATTTAACACTTGGGATTTAGCCGTTTACAGGCCCATTCCCATTAGGGTCAAATGTGTCATCAACCACACATACACAAAAAAACTAAACTGAGTTTATGGAGACATTGTCCATTTTTAAGCTGGTATATGTATGGAGTAAATCAGGAATGGACAACTTTGGCCCAGAAAACCAGATTTTATAAGATGAGCCCCAACAGTAGTCATGATCAAGTTCAGAATGACAACATGTGCTTATCTGTGCAATCTTTCATTCATACTGTGGCATTTCATAGCAAAACTAATATTTTGATTTTGAGGTGTCAATATACAGAATGGAGTGACGCCTCCATACAATTAAAATTGTTCAATATTTGACTATAGAAAAGAGAAAGACAATAAAAAGCCTAAAGTCAAAGTATAAAGAATATAAGAATGCAAATAAAACAAGTATTCTTGAAGGTGGACGGTCAGATTTTGCCAACATTTAGTTGCAGTGTGAACAAGCTTTAATTTCACAGATACATATTTTGAAAGATTTTCTTTTATGAAACTCCTTCCACACTAATGACTTTCAAAACAGTTCTCTCGAGTGAATCCTCATGTGTAAATTAAGGTTTACTTTAATTTTGTAACTTTTTCCACATTGACCACATTCGAATGGCTTCTCTCCAGTGTGAGTTCTCATGTGGGTTGTAAGATTTCCTTTTTGTGAGAAGCTCTTCCCACACAGTTTGCAGACGAAAGGCTTGTCTCCAGTATGAATTCTCATGTGAGCATTAAGTGTTTCATTACGTCTGAAACTCTTTCCACACTGACCACATACGAACGGCTTTTCTCCAGTGTGAATTCTCATGTGATTCTTAAGACCGTCTTTTCGTGAGAAGCTCTTCTCACACATTTTGCAGGTGTATAAGTTCTCTCCAGTGTGAATTTTCGTATGGGAATCAAGGGTTTGTTTTTGTGTAAAACTCTTTTCACACAGTGTGCAGGTGTAAGGCTTCTCTCCAGTGTGAAGTCTCATGTGGATTGTAAGGCATCCTTTCCGAAAGAATTTTTTTCCACAATGTTGGCAGTTGAAAGACTTCTCTCCCGTGTGAATTCTCATGTGGACTTTAAGGCCTCCTAATTGAGTAAAACTTTGCCCACACTGTTTGCATGTGTAAGGACTCTCTCCAGTGTGAACTCTCATATGGATTTTAAGGCTAGCTTTTTGAGTGAAACTTTTTCCACATTTTTGGCAGGTAAAAGGCTTCTCTCCAGTGTGAATTCTCATGTGGACTTTCATGTATCCATGTTGATCAAAACTCTTTCCACACTGTTGGCAGGTGAAATGACTTTTAGACCCTGTCTTTTGACCTCTTTTTTGTGAGGAAGCCTTTTCTCCAGTTATTAGATCACAATGTTTCTCATATTGATGTTTCTCTTCAATTTCATTCAGTACTTCACTTGCTTCTTTCAGCTGCATCAGGTCTAAGGCAAAAAAAAAAAAGAGAGAGAGAGAGAGAGAGAGAAATACAAGTTATCCTGAGTTTAATAAGGGGTTGCCAACCACGTTCCTATTAGAAAAATATTTTCTTCTCAACTGTTTTGTAAAGAAACCAAGACTTTCTGCTAAGCTTTAAGCCCGTTCATAGCACACTGTGCTTATTAGAGTTACAAATTACCTACTTTTTGGCATCTGATCGCAGCTGCATCTCACTTATTGTACCAGTCTTTAGACAAATTTTTAAAATTACATTTATCTCACCTAAATGTTTGCGCACTCATTGTAATTGTGTTTTTACAGTGGGGTAATTTTGTTGCTTAAAGGCACAGTATGTAGTTTTCGCCGCTAGAGGTCGCTTATTCAAAACAAAGGCATAGTTTGATGACGCCTTGATTTTGCGGAATCATGGGAGGTGTTGTCTTCACGTCTACAGCCGGTGGAAAAAGAATCTGATGGGATTTGGGCAGAAATCGTATTCATAGATGAGCTAATGCAGTGCTTCCCAAACTGGGGTATGTGACCCCTTAAGGCAGGAACACACCAAGCCGACGAACTAGTGGCGATGCAAGCAGACTGCGGGGTTGGCTCGTGTCGGCAGCGTCTGGGTCCAAAGTTGCCCTGACACACCAAACCGACACTCGACAGCCAACGGCCAAGTAGCACGTCCGTTCTGCGCCTGCGTAAGATGAAATGCCTTTCCGTACCAGCAGGTGGCAGTAGCTGAACAGCTAATCAGAATGATCAGATGGCCTGACGGACCGACGAGCTCCAACGCCGATTCAACATGTCAAATCGGAAAAAAAAGCCGATGAGGACCAACCTCAGCCGGCGGTGTGGAACACACTGAGAAAACTTAGTCGGCCGACAAACAAAAACTGCCCGACTGCCGACTGTCGGCTTGGTGTGTTCCTGCCTTTAGGAGGTGGGGGCACGGAGGTATGACAATTTGGGTGCGGCAAGGCTGAGACATTAGTGTACATTCAGCAGATTATTATGCAAAACAACCCTCTGCAAGGTGATACACAACCACACTGCATAATTATTAGTTACCTTATTATACGGCCACTTGCCAGATAAGTAAATAATTGAACATAAAATATTAATTAGACATTTTAATTACCTCAAAGAGTACCTGCTTGAGTTGTTGTGGAGCAATAACAGACCACTCAATGGTGAGACTGAAGTATCAGAATTGTATTGCAGGGAACCATGTAAAAATATAAATGAACGATGCACGGTTCTGCTCATGTACAAATTTGTGAAAGGACTGCAGGTGCCAGATAAACGTAAAGCAGATGAAGAATATGCTTTAAGGGTTAGTTCATCCAAAAATGAAAATAATGTCATTTATTACTCAACCTCATGCCGTTTCACACCTGTAAGACCTTCGTTAATCTTCGGAACACAAATTAAGATATTTTTGTTTAAATCCGATGGCTCAGTTAGGCCTGCATAGCCAGCAATGACATTTTCTCTCTCAAGATCCATTAATGTACTAAAAACATATTTAAATCAGTTCATGTGAGTACAGTGGTTCAATATTAATATCAAAAAGCAAAAAGAATATTTTTTGTGCACCAAAAAAATTAAATAACGACTTATATAGTGATGGCCGAATTCAAAACACTGCTTCAGGAAGATTCGGAGCGCTATGAATCTTTTGTGTTGAATCAGCGGTTCATAGTGCCAAAGTCACGTGATTTCAGCAGTTTGGTGGTTTTACACACGATCCGAATCATGATTTGACACGCTCATATTCATAACGCTCCGAAGCTTAATGAAGCAGTGTTTTGAAATCGGCCATCACTATAGAAGTCGTTATTTTGGTTTTTTTAGCACACCAAAAATATTCTCAATGCTTTATAATATTAATATTGAACCACTGAACTCACATGAACTGATTTAAATATATGTTTTTAGTACATTAATGGATCTTGAGAGAGGAAATGTCATTGCTGGCTATGCAGGCCTCACGGAGCCATCGGATTTCAACAAAAATATCTTAATTTGTGTTCTGAAGATGAACGAAGGTCTTACGAGTGTGGAACGGCATGAGGGTGAGTAATAAATGACATTATTTTCATTTTTGGGTGAACTAACCCTTTAAGATTAAAACGTGTCTACACAAGATGTGAGTGGCGCGACGAGACAAAAGAAAATAGAACTCATAGAACCTAACGCAACGCATAAACAATAAATCTCGGAAAGTATACTGATGCCCTGTTCAATTTCTGATGAACTCCAGTGCTTCGACACAAAGACCAAATGGATTTGCAGTGGAGCTTTTATTATGCCGCAAACGACCGTTTCCATTTCTTCCGGTCATGCATATGTGGGGTAATGCTGTTTTATCATATTAGATACATTTATGTGTTGAAAGTTATAATGTTACTACTATGAGACACTTGTTGCACACTGCAGTAAGCTAGATCCATATTAGGCAAGGCAAAACATGGAACTCGCTGTAAATCAAGATGACATGATTTTAACAATAAGACTTACCATGTTGAGCTACATAACAATGATTAGTTTTCTGTCCATAAATGTATACAGTTGCTAAACTGTCTAATAAAACACATAATATATTAAAGCATCTTTGGTGTTTCCATCTAGTTTTTGCGATGTTTTGTTATCGGCAAAGAAAATATGCGCACAATTATTTTTTTTTGCAAAATTTGCTGTAAATAAAGTTGTTTTTGCGCACAAAAAGTACTCGTCGCTTCATAATATCAAGTTTGAACCACTGTAGTCATGTTGACTATTTTAACGATATCTTTACTACTTTTCTGGACCTTGAATGTGGTAATTTCGTTGCTTTCTATTGAGGATTGAATTGAGGACCTCTTGGATTTCATCAAAAATATCTTAATTCGAAGATGAACGAAGGTCTTACGGGTTTGAAATGACATTAGGGTGAGTAATTAATGACAGAAATTTCATTTTTGTGTGAACTATCCCTAAATAACTTTACTAACTAACTTAAACAGAGTGTGCAGTTTTTCTTTGCATCAAGTTTTTCCCTTTAACTTGCACCTCATAAGGTGTGCATTTGCTTTGATGTTCTTTTGAGGATTACTTATAGTTTGAGTCAGTGAATTTTTACTGCTATTTACGCTCAGGTATGTTAATATATTTGTTGTTATTATTATTATTATAACAACTTTTGACCCTCTTGATTTTAGTTACAGTAACATCCATGTTTTGTTAAGGTCATATAAATAAGTGATAGAAATTAATGGTTTTCCTTGTTTCAGTTGAGAAGTAGATATTGTGATTAATGTTACACACTCATATGACATTCTTTAAAAATATCATTCATTTCTGTAAAGATGGACATTTTAATAAGGATCAAATGACTGAGTTCAGCTTTGAGAATGAAACCAACCTGTTTGTTCCTCAGTATCTTCTTGTTTCACACTGAATGCTTCTTCAATCTTAATGTCTTCGCTCTCCTCTTTAATAAACGCCATCTTTATAATAGTTTGTCACGTGGATCTCAGTTGCTTCACCAGGAGTTTTTCTGTGTGTTTAGACACTCTGTCAAGATTAAGATGAGAAAAATTAACAGAAAGACTAGGTGCATCTGGGTGCATCTCAATCTGCTCACTAGTTCAGTAGTTTAGTGCACTGGGAAGAGAGGAGTCAGTTGGAGTAAGAATTAATGGGCTGATTAGCATAAAAAAAAGTACTTAATAAAACACTTAATATATTAAGTCACTTAATATTTAGGTAGTCATTTAAGGATTTACACATGGTATTTACTGACTTGTAGATTCTAAAGACTTTAATACAAATGTACAATTTGGGTTGTTAAAGTTGTAATTTCATGTTTATGTTTTGACCAGCAGGTCCCGTCAGCGTGCGGCGATTCGAATCACTGATTCATTTCGCTACACATTTGATTCAATTGACTCAGTGTTTCAAAATCTTTATTTCTCTCATCACTACTTGCCAGTGACCGAATTTGTGTTTACAATAAACTGACTGACGATATAGGGAGCAAAATGAGACGCATCTTCATGTGTGGATGAGCATTAACTATAGAGAAATCATTAAAATATTACTTTCAATAATAATGAATCAACTTTACATCGCTTGTAAAAATAAATAAATAAATAAACTATAAAACTGTCTTGGTGGCTTGCATTGATTTAAATACTTTAAACGTTTAAAATTACAAACCTTTTCACAACAGAGGCAGGAGCACAGCGCAGTCTTATGACATCATATCACCACACCAAAATAAAAGTCCTGCAGTCCTGAAGTGCATGTAGCAGAGGAATTGAGATTTCTGTTCATATTTTGTGTGAACAAGCATGTGGCGGTTCAACTCAAGTGCATTAGTAAACTCTGCACCCTCTGACTAAGTATCAGAAACCGACGAATTTGTGTCATGAGATCCATCCAGGTCCGTAATGAACGAATAATTGAAAGTAAGGGATACCCAGAATAATCAAATATCTAAATTAATACATGACCAATGATTAATTAGAGACACAGTCTAAGAGTAATAATCATTTGAAATTGGAGTCAGATTAAATGCACAGCTAAAGTAAAATTGAAACTAAATTCTAAAAATTGAGTGAACTTCACAGGGGCGCTGAAAAGACATACAAGCATTATACCTTCGCCCAGGCCGTCGGAATCCGTTTTTGGGCCGACGGGGGGTTTCTTACATAGTTGTTAAGAAAAACCAAAGGGTCTGAACTGTTCCTGACAGTATGTTCTCTTTGAAATGCTCTGCATACTATGACACCTCCTCATCAATGAAAGGACACACCATGATTAATAAAGTCTGACAGATGGGATGAGGTCCTGATTTATAGACCTTTTCACAAGTTCGCCTGCCCATTTAGTTTTGATAGTTAATGGTAAACGAACTTGGCTGGCTGTCTTCGAAGGAGGCTCGAACCCGAGGCTTTGCTTGAGCTCCTAGCTAAAGCTCCTATAACAGTACTGCGCAGAGGAAGAATAAGAGAATTAGAGGAGGAGGAGGGATGCCGGAAGAATTGTCGCTGATATGACTGCTAATTATTTTTTTACATTGTTTTAGACCAATACATCATATACACATATTTAGAAACTAAATTTCTGGTCAATATAATTGTTTGAAATTGTCCCAGAGTCTGTAGCCCAAGTGGCCTGGAGTCATCCCATCCTCCTGACTGTGCAAGAAACAATCCCAACTCAGACTCTTCTTATGGAGATAACACTTGAAGAGTTAATTTGCAAAAACCGATAAACGCCACTTTTAAAAAAAAATTAACTAAGTGCTGTGCGTTACTCTCCACATATAGCACGTTCTGTACCATAAATCCGTTTTGTCAGAAAAGCCGGTCTTGTCCACTGTCGGGCATTGCAAGTTCACGTTTTACAGCAGAAACCGACAAGCACCCTTGTTGTTTGTGTACAGAAACCGATAAGTTCGTTTTAGCGAATCAGCGCACAGTATTCAGGTCAGGTGACAAGGCTTCTAGTCACTTAAAAAAGACACGCTAGCTGAGCGAAATTTTGTCAAAGCTGACTAAAAGTGATTGAGGATCTATAATTTCGACTCCTGTAAGTCCTTGTACACCATACACGACATAGATGCTGAAACTGGTTGTCCTTTTGCGTGTGTGTGAGTGTACGTGTGTGCCGATCTGTTTGTGTGTGTGTGTGTGCGCGCGTTTGTGCACACGTGTGTTTTAAATGCAATTACTTGGTTTTGTTTAACTCTGAAACATGAAATGTGGAGTTGCTTTTGCTAAAAACATACTTTCAATGAACTTAAATTTTTTAATTTACCTGTATTTTTTGGAGTTATTATTACTTAATCAAAATAACCCAACTGCAGTTTGATTACTTGGAATGCACAATAAAAAAACATAATTTGTGAGAATTAATAAAAATGGAGTTAACTGAACTCTTCACTTGCTCTGTTATTCCATCCTGCTGACTACACCAAAAATGTTAGATTGTCTCTCCAAATGTTGGATCTCCATGCCAAAAATACTAAATCCAACCCCGGACACCATAAATTTTTTTGGTATATGGTATACCTAAAACCTGTCAACAGCAAGTCTTGTCTGGTACCCAAAACTGTATTAACAGCCTTCTATCAGCCTAAGTGTTCAACTAAGGAAGCCAAGAGCAGAAAGTAGGAGATGAAGTGATGGTTATATGAGCAGGGTTTATTGAAAAATCTTAGTTGCTTATGTTTCAATGCTCTGAGAAGTACAAATCCAACAAGTGTTATTATATCAAAGCAAAAGCAGTGGAAGATTACTGCTTCACAACATCATCCTATCTGAAATTTCCTACTTCCACCTTCTGAAGTCGGAATCATGCGCTTGACACGTTCAAGTGCTTTGATAAAATTATGCCTTTAAACAATGAATTGTATTTTACACTTTTTTTTTTTTGTAGTTTTCACAATTCAACTTTTAATTGTCAGTTCAAGCTTCAGTATTTGTAGTGAAGCTAGTGTTTCTTTGATTTTGTTGATTGTTGTTTTCTTTGATTGTTGTACAGAGACAGTTATATGCACATTTATTTCAGATAATTAAGTGTAAACAAAAGTCTGACTAACACAGAATGTCTTGTTCAATTTTTACACCAGGAAAACAATATTTATGCAAAAAAAAACAGCTAATGAAAAAGCATCTGAGCTTTGAAAGTAAAGAGTAATGCTTGATTTGACAGTTGATACAGTCTAATTTAGTTCCTCTTATAACAGTAAATGTATCAGATACATTTTCCAATGGAAACAAGATTTATCCTATAGAGCGAAATTCTTTTGGAATGCTAAAATTTCTGACATTTATTGAAAAAAAAAAAAAAGTCTTGATTAACTCATTAATTTTGTATTTCCAACAAAGTGAAAGAAGTGCACTTTAAAGTTATATGGACATTGATGATTACTGATTTATTTTTCAAATGTTCAACAAACTATCTTAAAGAAATTATTTGAAAGATAGATCTGATTTTGTGCAAAGACAAACAAGCCTACACATTTAAATTATTTTGTTTGCATGTGTATAGTAAAGATATATAAAGGGAGAATATTTGTTTCATTCAGGTGTGCGTGTGACGTGGATTGTTGCTCACAGGATTTTCAATTGGACACACAGACACTGAGGAGTTGTAAGGATGAGCCATGAACCCAAATCCAGCATAGAGAGGCTCAGTGAATGAGGTATGTGTGAATGTGTGTATGTGTGTGAGTGTGTGTGTGTCAGAGACACTGTAGAAGGACAGAGTGCCAGCTGACACGTCCAAATACACTCCAGCTCTCTTACAGGAGCTTAAAGGGACACGTGTGTTAATGTACTTATGACTGTGCCAGACAACGAACATGTCATCACGACAGCCTAGACACCAGGAGTTCTTATTGGATCCAAACACAGTGTCTTCACACTTTCCTTTCCTGCCGATTCCTTTATATGCCACTGATATATCAGCACATCCACTCCATTCAGCCTCCCAGTAACAGCGTCCAGACAGACTCTCTCTACACAGAACATGGGGACGCTTATCAAATCTCTCTGGATGATCAGGATATGACTGACACTCTTCCACATATGTCACCTTTCTGTATTCTTCAGACAAAATGAGATTATTGTTTGCTGTGTTTGGATCCAGTGTGAGATCACAGGCATCTGAACAAAATAAGAGAGATAAGTTACTTTATAACACAACAACAACTAAAGGTGTGTGTGTGTGAGTGTGTATGTGTGTAGACGTACATTTGTGTAGTCCAGCGGTAATCCTAAACTCTCCTCCATGTTCCACACTATAAAACACACAGTGTCACATTTTGCACATTTGATACAGTCTGTAAACACACACACATTTTTGTATCTTCGTGGGGTTTTCCATTGAACTTTTATTGTTTTATTCTGGGCTAAGTATATTTTCTGTCCCCAACCCTAAATATAACTCCATCCCTGAACTTAACCCCACAAGAAACTTTTTTTGCATTTTGCAAATTAATTTAAACTTTTTTTTTTTTTTTTTAGCATATTTATTTATCGGTTTTCCTTGTGGAGACTGTTGGCTGGTTCAAGATTTCAAGATGTTACTATCTTCAGGGGAACATTTGGACTGCACAATGTAGAATAAACCTGTACTAGTACAGGTGATGTGTGCAAAATTTGAGGTGAAATGTTCACTTTTTCATAAAAGCATGAAATTTGGAACACTTGTACAGTTTGGGGCCCTGAACATTTTCAGAAATGGAGCCATCACAAAAACGCCTCGTGGTCACCATGGGCACCATTTTACTTTCCGCCATAACCAAATTATGTATTTTGTATCATATCTTCTGAATCAAACATGATAACACAGAAAAGGTGATGTCTACCCCTATGTTTTGATGATCAAGGATTACAATGATACCATATAAAACATCATAAACTGTTCAGGTGAATAGTTAATAGTGAATTCAGTGATGTGAGAAGGAAACCCCTGTATCTGAGAACCTAGACTAAACTTTATAATATGTGATCCTGGACCACTTCCTTAGAGGAAGAGCACTTTCAATTTCATTTCGATCGAGGATCAACTTGATCGAGCTGATGATTGTGAATGGTAAGTTGTTTTTATTCTTAAGTTCTTTATTCTAATCACTATATAGAGTGTCTGTGAATATTAAACTGCAAAAAGACTGTTTAAATAAGAATCCTGCATGTTCTGTGTGTCTCTGTATGAATGGTGCAGTCGCATGTTTCATTTACACATAACTTACATTAGTAAATTGCCATATTAGCTATTCCCAAACTATACTGCTATACTGAGATGAGTGAAATGTTTAGATGCTTTGCATCACAGAAATACATATTAAAACTGAAAAAAAAAAAAATAAAAATTTAAATTGCAATAATATTTCACAGTATTGCTGTTTTTTTCTGTATTTTTGATCAAATAAATGCAGGCTTGATGAGCATGAGGCTTCTTTTAAAACATTAAAAATAGTAATGTGTAAATCTTTTGACCAGTATTGTAATTTAAAATATAGGCCTATACAAATTTTTTAATGATGTGCAATAATACTTGCATGCATCATGTTTTCTGTTAAGAGTGGACATTATATTACAGTTTTTTCCCAGTTGCTTTGGAGCATTTCTCAGATCACAACTGAAATTCTAAAAACTACTTGTTCAAACTTCACATCATCTACTCACTTGTGCACACCATAAAAGCAATTTCTCATTCTTTTGAACAAATTGCAAATGTTTTTGTACAGTCATGCAGTTGATTATGTACAATTGTCTGCTGTTTCCTACATTATCAATTGCTTCTAGGCATTAGCTCATTGCACAAGTAATTAAATGCAAAATGGTTGCCATAAACTGTCAAACATACTGTATTTTCTATACATTTATATTAGACTTTTTTTTGTTTGTTTGTTTCTGTAGATATGTCCTGAATTGATGAATTGCAGAGGTGAAATCTGAATTTCACTAATGGGGAATGTAAAGCATTAGATCAACCATTGATCAACTAGTTCTCTAAAATAGCTCAGATGTCATCTCATGAAGCTTCATTTGGCAAGAGCACAACACAGCCAAAACAGTGGAAGATGTAGAAGAGGCCAAGATTGTAGACGTGTTTCTGATGAAATAAGGGCCACTATTGTGGTGGACCATGTTCTCAAACATGACCTTACATTGGCCGAGTCAAAAGGTACTGCCGAATGTCCTCAACCATTCAAACGTTCGTAAACAACAGGCTTGTAATCAGACAATTTTCACTTTATTGTAATACTGTATACTTACTATAATGCTATTTTACAGTAGTCCAATTGCATTTTACATTATATAGTAAATATACTTTATATTAATAATGTAATAAACACACACACGTGCATATATACAGTATGTGTGTGTGTGTATATACAGTGTATATATAGGTCTTGTCTTTTTCTTTATATCACAATGACGTTGTACTGTAATTTGTTGACAGACCAACAGTAAAAGTTGAATTGTGAATCCTGTCTCTTGAATTTAACATACCACATAGAGTAATGTGTAAGTTTGTACTGTTGAAATTATGCCATACAGATAAAGTGCAGTCTTGTGCATTTTCAATCATTGTCATCAAAATCGTAGCCATAGTTTACATCTGATAAAACTGACAGAGTTCACTGTTACACTGACAACGTGGCTAAACATTTTGTCTATCTTGTTTGTGAACGACGACACAAGGACTTGTCATTCTGATGGCACTGATATGTTCATAGACAAAAATATTTACTTTTGAGAGGTGAACTAAGGATGTTGTTGTGTGCTGCTGTTTGTACAATTTGTTTTGAGAAATGCACATAATGGTTTGCCAATATTAAGGATGATCTGAGAAATGCTCCAAAGTGACTGAGAAAAACTAACATTAATACAATAGCTGATATGATCCTGTTATCAGCATGCTCACAGAGGGTTTTTTCTTTTATCTCACAGATTTGACAATTATAGTATCCAGATATTGGCCCACATTGGACTGCATCCATATGTTACTGAGATCACTGACTGGACACAGGAAAGTTTTTTTTTTTTTTTTCCTCCAGTGCAGAAACACCAAATGCCAGGTAAGTGATGTTCACATATATTTTTGAACAGGATTTATTTCCAGGTATAACTGTGTACTCAAAATGTGTCTTTGACTCTCATTTATATAGTTAACTACATTTTAAATAAACTACTAACCTCTTTGCATATAGCCTGTCTAAACAAAATGTGTCTTAGAAATTTAAAATCAATACATTGTTTTATGCGTCCTATGAGTAGGCAGAATGATTTTTACATCATTGTGAAGCAAAAACTCTAGGCTAAAATATACATTTCCCAAAAGTCCTGTGAAAAAATGTTTAGCATGTGTTTTAAGGGCCTTATTTCAGTGACTTTTTTTTTTTTTTTTTTTTAAAAACAGGCCTACATGTAATTCTCTCAAAAATATAAACATGTACATACTTGTTGCTCAAATATTATTGTAGCCTAGTTTCTGCTGAATACAGTGTAATGAGACTTTTGTCATTAATATGTTTATAAGCAACTGAAACGCTTTATAAGCAACTGCACGGTTGGGGACAAGCACTTGAGGTGGCATCAAATATGCCATCTCAGTGTGGGGTTGGATGGACCCAAGCTCCTTAAAGTGCACAGCTCTGTGTCAATGTAGAGGAGACTGTGATGAAGACATTAGCTGTGTTTCCACTGTCGGCCCAAAGGCGAGCGTGCCAGGGCCAATCACATTTCCACTGTCACTACCGGGGCTTGATCAGGCCTCATCTGGGTTTCCTCGGGGGCCAACAGCCAGGATTTTTTGGCCCTCCGAATACCTTGGTCCAAAGCGGGCCAACTAGTGCTTGAGGAGTGGTCATGAACAGAAGTAGAGTTTACCTGAGTCAGGAGACGGTCAACACTGCTGCTCATTTCCCATGTTATTATATCAGGCTACCAGCTAATTTCAACATTTAAGACATTTTAAACAATTTTCAGCTAGCTAAGTGTTTGAAATAACTTCCTTGTGATCAGCTGGTGAAATGGTGAGGTTGTGTGAGGTTGTTCTGTGGAGGCTTGTTAAGGGCGGGTTTTAGGGAAATGCTGCTTGGCTACTGGCCCGACAGTGGAAATGGAACTTGATTTTGGCCTCGGTGCTTGATGTCCGAGGCTGTTGGCCCAGCACGGCATGTTGTTAGCCCTGGCTCGTACTGTCCCGACAGTGGAAAAGTGGCTATTGAAGAATAGGTTCAACAACTAAACAATCAAAAGTGTTTCTGAAATACACTGCCCAAAAACAAAAAAATAAAGGAGGGAACACGCAATCATCACAGTATAATTAAACTTAAAAATTAAAGTCAATTAAACTTCAGGGATATAAATCTGTCCAGTTAGGAAGCATAAGGGATTGTGAATCAGTTTCACCTGTTTTGGTGCAAATAAAAGTGACAACAGGTGCATGATAATGCCCGGCCTCATTTGGCTAGAGTGTGTTTTTCAATGACGAAAGCATTGATGCCATTGACTACTGACCCTTACGTTTTGTAGACCTGAATCCAATTGAAAACCTCTTGGACATTATGTATTGGAGCATCAAAAGTCTGATCCAGGTCTGGGAGGAGATCCCCCAGGACACCATCCATCATCTAATCAGGAGCATGCCCAGATGTTATCGTGAGTGCACACAGGCACGTGGGGGCCATACACACTACTAGGGCTGCATGGTTATGATAAAAATAAATTGTTGATTATTCCCTTAAAATTGTAATTATTAATGACGATTATCACAGTTTACACTGAATTATGTTTTGAATAGCTTTATACAATTGTTTGAAGCAACTGCATGCCATATGTTTATATGAAAATAAGCAAGCTGAAAACACTCTTCCTGAAAAACGTTTACTTTTCTATAGCATTAAGCTTTAAATGTCATTGGTTTGGTTTCTTTTTTAAATAAAAAAGTAAAAATATATGGTATTATATAATGTTATTCCATAACTAAAATTAAAACCTGTAAAAGAAAAATACACATCTTAAGCACAAAAAAATAATGTTCTGTAAGTGGACTTTTTTGTTGTTGTTTTGTTTCTTATAATTGCACTTTTAAACGATTACGTAATTGCAGCATCCGTAATTGTAATCACGATTAGAAATTTGATTCATTGTGCAGCCCTACACACTACTGACTTACATTATGAGTTGCTGTGATGAACTTAATGCAAGTTGGATCAGCCTACAATTTCAGTCTTTTACATTGATTTTTGGTGTGATTTTTGAACCCAGCCCTCAGTGTGTTGATGATTTTGGTTTCCATTGACTGTTGTCGCAATTTTGTTATTAACAAATTACAGAATGTATATGAATAAAGATTTTCAAATCTTTATCGAATATTTAATTCAATGAGATACAATTTAAATGTGATTTAAATGTATCCTTATTTTTATTTATTTATTTATAGAGCAGTGTAGCGGCGGCGGCTGGAGCGGCTGGCTCGGCGGCGGCTGGAGCGGCTGGCTCGGCGGCGGCTGGAGCGGCTGGCTCGGCGGCGGCGGCGGCTGGAGCGGCTGGCTCGGCGGCGGCTGGAGCAGATTCGGCGGACCCTTGAGCGAGCTCGGTGAGGGCTGGCACATGGACGGCTGAAACAAGGTCGAGGAGATTTGGAGCTGGTTCAGCCCAAAAGTCTATTAACCAGTCCTCCGTGTCCAGGACTGGCATCTTGGGCTGCACAGTGACAGGCAACTCAGGAGACTGGGGCTGCACGGAGGCAGAAAACTCAGGAGACTGGGGCTGCACTGAGGCAGAAAACTCAGGAGACTGGGGCTGCACGGAGGCAGAAAACTCAGGAGACTGGGGCTGCGCGGAGGCAGAAAACTCAGGAGACTGGGGCTGCACGGAGGCAGAAAACTCAGGAGACTGGGGCTGCACGGAGGCAGAAAACTCAGGAGACTGGGGCTGCACGGAGGCAGAAAACTCAGGAGACTGGGGCTGCACGGAGGCAGGAGACTGGGGCTGCTTGGCGGCCTTCTTCCTTTTCTTTGCCGGCTTGGGGTTTGGGTCCGGCAGGACCCCAGGAGAACACCCACTGGAGGGGTAGACGGAGGAAACCGGCGGTTGGCGAACTGGCCAGGCCGCCTGTTTTTCTGTGGGGACTGGACGAGGAATACATGATTTTTCTTGAACCTCTTCAATTACAAAATCAGAACAATTCAGAAAGAGAATCAGATTAATTGTCTCGACTAGGGAAAAAAAACACGCTGGTTCAATAAAACGAATCATGTTCTCGTCCAGCCCCGCTAGAAAACAAGCGTTTAACGGGGCATCTGGCCAGTTCACCAAATAAGCAAGCTCGGTAAATTCCTCCACATACCTCTCCAGCGGGCGACCGTCCTGCCGGCAGCCACACAGGCGATCCACAGCTGAAGCTTGCTGGGGAGGCTCGGGAACCAGGAATAATCCCATCTATGTTGCAGATTTCCAGAGGTTTTTGGTCCGTTATTCTGTTACAGTGTGGTGCTGCAGGGATCAGGCAATACACGGAAATCCACAAAGTACGGGTCTTTAATTAACGCAGGAGCAGGAAACAACACAAACACACAGAAGGCTAACAATATAACGGAACAGGAGTGCAGGGAGTGAGTCCAACTTAAAGGGAGTGCTGACGAGGACAACAGGTGCTGGGAATCCGGGGAGATGGCGGGAAGACTGATGAGGGAAGTGCAAACAGGAGTGCGGAACAGGAGGATTCTGGGAAACGGAGTCCGGGCAGGCGTGGATGTGACAGTTGCTAAGGTCATATTGAATATTTTATTCTTTACAGTCACTGTATTGTCAGGGTTAATGAACAAAAGGATTAAGCTTTATGGATTATGCATGCAACAGACATGATATGTGACCATGGACCACAAAACCAGTCATAAGTAGCAGGGGTATGTAGCAATAGCCAACAATACATTGTATGGGTCAAAATGATCGATTTTTCTTATATGCCAAAAATCATTAGGATATTAAGTAAAGATCATGTTCCATTAAGATATTTTGTAAATTTCCTACCGTAAATATATCAAAAATGTATTTTTGTAAGTGGATATGCATTGCTAAGGACTTTAAGGCAATTTTCTTAATATTTAGATTTTTTTGCACCCTCAGATTCCAGATTTTCAAATAGTTGTATCTCTGCCAAATATTGTCCTAATCTAACAAACCATACATCAATGGAAATCTTATTTATTCAGCTTTCAGATGAAATTTGATCCATATGGACCCTAATGACTGGTTTTGTGGTCCAGGGTCACATATTATAAAGTCTAGTCTAGGTTCTCAGATACTGTGATTTCCTCCTCACGTCACTGAATTCACCATTAACTATTCACCTGAACAGTTTATGATGTATTATATGGTATCATTGTAATCCTTGGCATAGGGGTAGACATCACCTTTTCTGTGTTATCATGTTTGATTCAGAAGATATGACACAAAAAACATCATTTGGCTATGGCAGAAAGTAAAATGGTTGCCATGGCCACCATGAGGCGTTTTTGTGATGGTTCCATTTCTGAAAATGTTTAGGGCCCCAAACTGTACAAGTGTACCAAATTTCATGCTGTTATGAAAAAGTGAACTTTTTTTTTTTTTTTTTCACATATCACCTTGACTATACACACACTTTATCAACATGAAGAAATGCCTCTGGTTATGCATGTGACTTCCGGTCACTGAGATAAAATAAAACACTACGGCGAAACTTCTTTCTCTGATCTATCCTGAAGCCTGTGTATGTGCACATATTCCATTGTGTCTTTTACTAATAAAATATCTATATACACAAATAATGGAATATAATGATACAGTGGTATCTGATCTGATCATGAATGCAATAACACGATGGATTATTTAGATTAACAGAATAATTTAGGGATAAGAGGTCATTTAAAATTTCACAGAATGGGCAGAAAAGTAACTATGCTAGGGTGACCAGGAAGGGGCATGTTCGGTTCACTTAGATTTGTTGTGGTCACAACATATTAACTCATGGGAAGGTGTTGTGAAGTCCTTGAGATCCAATGGTTAGGGAACCTGTTTTTCTCGTGGCCTTGAATTTAATGCATAAATAAACATGCATGACCATTAACGGTGTATGCCATGATAAAATGCATCAGAATATTTTTACCATGCTTTTGTGTAAAACTGAACAAATCCTCCAGACCAACATAAAAATGCAAATAGGGTGACAAGGCAGAACAAAGACTTAAGCTTACATGCTATTACCCTGCTAGTACTTTATACAGTAGGAAAAAGTCATTCTTTCTTGGCCAGGAAGATCATTTATTTCCTATAATTGATAACTGATTATGCTGTCTGTTCGC
The DNA here is from genome assembly GCF_019924925.1 of Ctenopharyngodon idella. NCBI lineage: Eukaryota > Metazoa > Chordata > Actinopteri > Cypriniformes > Xenocyprididae > Ctenopharyngodon > Ctenopharyngodon idella. The sequence goes on from NC_067223.1 coordinate 19,088,433, forward strand.
TTGGATGAGCTGATTAAATAATCATAAAATTAATTCCGCTACAGTCTGAAACTAATTATAATTAATTATAAATATTTATATATTAATAAATATTTATAATTAATTATAATTCATTATAATTAAGTATTCTTATTTCTTTTGAGCTAATTTGCTACAATTATTAATAAATTAACATTTTATTTTGAATTAATAATGACAAAGACAGTACGGCATTAGGACATGGATATATATTATTATATTATATCATTAATATGCTTATTAAACCCTATTATATTCTGTGCAATGTATAGATATGCTATCACATGCACGAGGTAGCCTTCGAATGAAATTTGAATAATTTTTAAAAGCTATAAAAGTTTTAAAATAATAAGTTATTATTAATAGGCTATAGCCTATGTTAAAGAAATAATTAAAGGGTTCTGTCATTTATTACTCACTCTCATGTCATTCCACACCCGCAAGACCTTCACTCATTTTCAGAACACAAATTAAGATATTTTTGATGAAATCTAATAGGTATATGACTTCTCCATAGACAGCAATTTAACCACCACTTTTAAGGTCCAGAAAGGTACTAAAGACATCATTAAAAAAAGTCAACGTGACAGTAGTGGTTCAACCTCAATATTATGAAGCGACGAGAATACCTTTTGTGCGCAAAAAAAAAAAAAAAAAAAACACATTTATTCAACAATATCTTCTTTTCTGTGCCATTCTCATACTTTGTTTACATTCAGCGCTGATGCTCTTCAAGTGAGCAGCACGATGCATACGTGTGATGCTGATGCAGGAGCCGGCCAATACTGAGCCGGTGTCCTGATGTAGTACCTGGAAGTGCTGAATGTAAGCACTTACGGGTGTGGAACGACATGAGGGTGAGTAATAAATGACAGAATTTTCATTTTTGGGTGAATTAACCCTTTAAGCTATATTTTATTTAAACAAATATTTAATCTACATTTTTATTAATCTCTACCCAAAGTCTTTTAAATCCATTCACTGATATGTATGTTATTTTTGTTTATACTATGGGGCTGCTGAATACTTGAATCTGATTGGTTGACAAACATTCTAAGGTGTGCAATTATTTTCAGGGAATTGCACGGCTAAAGTAGTTCCAGGCAGGTCTTGACCGCATTATAGCTCCATATCACTTCGCCAAATGATTTCATTTATTTTAAAGGTCCTTGCAGCCTACAACAGCAAAATAACCAAAACTCACAACGACACTAACCAAACAAATAAATATAGTAAATGATAGGATAAAAATGACAATTTATTTCCATGTTTTTGCCACAAAATTATAAAAAGCACAAATAGTGCTAAATAGTACCAAAGCAAATTAAAAAATAATAATAATAATATTCATTTCTGATAATCTGATAAAAGTTGCAATGGTCATGCATGTTGGTTTACACATTAAACTCATAGCCACATGAAAAGGATGTCAACATGAGCAGTCATGGCCATGAGAAAAAAATATGCTGTTCCCTCTACATAGAATCTTGAGGCCACAACTTTACATTCTATGGCCATGACATTAGGATGTCATTACCTCAATGAAATGTCCTTGTGGCCACAACATTCCCACAAATTAATGGCCTGGTTTCACAGACAGGGCTTAGATTAAGCCAGGATCAGGCCTTAGTTCAATTAGGGCATTTAAATAGCTTTTTGAAACGTGCCTTGGAAAAAAACATTACTGGTGTGCGTCAATGACACTGACATATTTTAAGATATGTCACTGAAAGTTGATTTCAGTTAAAACAGCTCAAACGTGCATTTTAGTCTAAGACTAAAATTTCATTTTCCACTGTGGGGCTGATAACAGAGCTTTTTGGAATGTAATAAAAATGCATCAGTCACTGCTTTGGTAACCCAAGAGTTTACAAATGGAATGAGATGTAAACAGTGACCGTATTATGGAAAATAATAAGATATTTCTAATAACTTATGTTAACTTTGCTCAAATTGCACGCTTTGCCAGCTACAGAGAAACTGGTAGTCGGTCAACAGACAATCTACCAAACATTCTACCAGCACCCATATAATGCAAGTAAACTGATTCAATTATGCTTTAGGATAGATTAGAGAAAGGAGTTTAGCATCAGCTATTTGTTATCTATTCGTATCAGCATGTTTGTTAAAAAACGAATTGAGAATATCATATCATAATGACGCATCATCAAAAACAGCAAGAACAAAAACACATCTTAATAGTAAAATAATTTCATAATCATAATTATAAGAAAAACTGCAATAAAATAATTATTTGACAGTACATTAAGACTGTCATATTTGAATATTATAAATAACTCAACATACTTGAGTTTGACCAGTGTACAATTTGGATGGTTCAGTGTATCGGAGAGTAGCTTGACTCCTGATTCTCCTGGGTGATTGTAGCTCAGATCCAGCTCTCTCAGGTGTGAAGGGTTTGAACTCAGAGCTGAAGACACATAACGACAGCCTTCCTCTGTCACCATACAGCCAGACAATCTACAAACACAGAGCAAGTCCACATGACACTAGTTTGTTAATCAGACATCACTTTCACACAGCGACTGGTGCAGTTCACTGTAGACAGAGATTCACTTTCTCAAGCACATGTTTTTTTTCCCCAACCCTTAAGTTTTTACTTTTGTTCATTCTCTCTTTTATGCATCGGTGCACTCAAATGTGATTCTATGATGGTGAGGGTCTCAAACAGACTTTAGACCACCCTTTAGCTGCTAACACAGACAATTCCTACATCAGCACTAGTGACAATAATCTGCAATAGTCTTTTTATTTGCAGTCGTGGCAGGTCCTGAGCTTGCTCTTTGAGAGTTCATTCTGGAATGATCTCACTTCATTCACTAAGTCTGATTGATGCTCCGGTCACTGATCAATAGTGAATCCAGAAGTGGGGCTGGAGGGGTACTGTCCACACCTAAAATCTGATTGGCCCATGAAGTGCTCTTGTCCTGTCCGTCATCATTGATCTACGTCAAAACACTGTAATGGTACCAGTTCTTAGTTTGAAATTCAACATGCTTAAACATTAAACATTTCTTTAAACATTTCTTTCTACTGCATCTCGTAATATCCACTGCTTAATAAGGTGCTAGAATGTCTGTGGAACTACCCCCAAACTGCGACTAACACCCAGATGCAAAACAAGGCCTCTGGTTACCAAAGCAGCAAAAGCACATCAGCAAGATAAGTTTTACTACCCAAAGGAATTTAAAGAGGTTCACTCTTATTTCATTCACTACTACAGACAAACAGACCCTTTAATCCAGGGGTGCCCAATCCTACTCCTGGCGATCGACTGTCCAGCAAAGTTATGCTCCAACCCTAATCAAACGCTCTTGAAGCAACTAAATAAGGTCTTCAGGATCACTTGAAAATTAAAGGCAGGTGTGTTTGATTAGAGTTGGAGCATAACTTTTCAGGACAGTTGATCGCCAGGAGCAGGATTGGGCACCCCTGCCTTAATCCTATGCATTATATATATAATTAATGTTTTAGAATTGCATACTGTAGTTAACCAAGATCACATGTATAACATGTTTGGTATCTATGAGTTGCAATTTTAATTTTCTGTATGTTCATTTACATTACATTTTGCTAAATTGGTTACATATTAACATTATAAGAATCTCAAAGGATTTTCTCATAACACCCAATCTAATTTCATATGCAAAGCAGCTTGCTAGAAGACAAAGGATCTTAAACTTCCCCTCTGAAACTACAAGTCCTTATTGGCTCAATCACCTCCTGAGAATGTGACATCCTCATGCTTTGAAAGATCACTAATGACAAAATCATAGTGGATTCAATTCTAATGTGAAGTTGATGATGCTGAGCTAGAAGTCTTTGAAGGACGCCTAAGTTTTTGCCAGGCTCCAATCATCACAGACCTTCTGCATCAACCTGGTTCTCTCATCAATACAACTTCAGCAAAGATTAACTGAAGCCTCAACAAACTATTATGACTCTCTTTTTTGATACATTAAGTATCACCTACCCCTTTTCACAGAGGTATGTTAGAAATTTGATACTGATATTCGACACTGATATACAACTGTAATCTATAGATGTTCTCACTTTGCTGGGCAAACGTTGGCCTGATGCCTAAGACTGATTCTATCAGGAATCCCCCCAAATCAGTTACTTGATCCAAATACTTTTATTGATCATAATTAATCATACATATTTCCCTTTTGGACTAATTTGCTACAGCATCCTCCAGGTTGGATGAGAAATGTCTCCACAAAATGGTGTGATGGCTCAATAGGCAGCTCAGTGTGTATTGTCCCATATGGGAAAATTTAATGGCCAATTTAAAAAAAAAAAATAAGTAAAGTTTGGATTTTAATAGATCAGTAGACCCTGATTTAAGTCCCTTTGTTGGATTTAATATACCCTTAAAGATGGTGAAGAAATGCCACCCCAAATGTACTTAGCTCAGTCAAATCTAACAGCGCTTAGTAGGAGCAGTGCCAACTTAAGGAAGTGTTGCATCACAACTGGTCTTCGAAGACCACAATGCAACAACAGCACTGTAAGATGCCTGCACCTTGTCCTGCTGACAAACTTTCATATGAGTCACTTCAAACTATTTTTCTTTGAGAGCGCTGTACCTACATCAACAAGTTAAACTACACTGGACTGAGATAAACATGGTAAAACAAGCTCACTACTCACGTGGGGCTGTTTTTTCTTCAGTGTATAGCAAAAAGCCTAAAAAAACACATTGGGAATGCCAGGTATGTTTGGTTATTTCTCCAGTTGAACAGGAACTGTTTCAGGAATGACAAAGTTGTGTGACTCTGTGCTCAATAAATGACTTAATTATATATCTATATTTTTATATTATAGTGTTGTTAATAAAATACAATCAAAAAAAGCAATTCTTCTAATCTCCTCACATTCGTTCTTTTGTCCCAGTCCCATTGACATGGATAGGGCCATTAGGGGAGTGTCTTTTTTCCCCAGGGGGTGAAACACTCAATATTCATGATGATTCTGACCTCCTTGTCTTTCTGACACAAAATTTAACATACATTTAAATAAATGTATTGTTTTATGTGAATGAGTGCTCAGAAGGAATTTCACATCATTTTGAAGTGAAAAATCCAGTGTACAAGAACCAGTTCTCAAAAGTCTTGTGAAAATAATTTCAGTCTGTGTTTTATGGCCTTATTTCAGTGACTAAAAAATATGATTTTTCACTAATCATGCAAAAACTCATACATACATGATACTTAGATATTACCGTAGCAGAGTTTAAAAAGCCCAAACAGATGTTTTCAGTAAAAGACTAGAGCAAATAGTTTCCACTGAGACATTACAAGCACCCAATAAGTCAAAATGAGGACCAATATGACATTTTTAGTTTAGTTTGATCAGAGTAAACCTTAATCTGTTATTCCACTGTCTGATGGGAGCAGCCGAAAGAGAGAGAGTGTGTGTTGTTAAATACCTCAGTATGTTCAGTTGACAGTGTGAACTCTTCAGTCCAGCAGAGAGTAGCTTCATTCCTGAATCCTGCAGGTCATTGTTACTCAGGTCCAGCTCTTTCAAGTGCGAATTTGAAGATTGTAAAGCTGAAGACAAACTTTCACAGCATTGACCAGTGAGATTACAGAAGACCAATCTAAAGAGAACAATAAAGGAGGAAGTAATGAACTCCTGTCACAACAGCCATTAAGACATTCTGACATTTACAATTGTCACTTCTGTCTTAAGATTGTTTTAATATAAAAATTTAATTGATTTTATTTGCAGTCAATTTGATCTAAGACTGTGTGGCTGTAAGGCCTGTTTCACACTGTAGTGCCATGTGAGTAGTGTATATTTTTTTGGTGCCTATTGCACAGAATAAACATATTTGTAGTGTAGTGTTGTGGCGAGGGGGGCGTGGTTCAGCGGAGTCGGCAGCGGGAGAGAGAGTCAGGAGACGAACGGTGAGTGAGTGGGTTAAATGCAAATGACGAACACCTGTCTCTTGTTTCAGTAATTGGTGTGGAGAGAGTATATAACACCAGGAGAAACAGGAGTGGGTGAGAGAGAGACGGACTACTGACTGCTGCCCCGCTGGTGATCTACGTGTGAGAGAATTGTGAATGATTTGTGACCGCTTTGTGCCTGTCTGCACCCCTTTTGTTTTGTATTTTGAGAATTAGTGCAAATAAAAGCAGTCAGTAGTCAAGCCGACCCTGTCCTCTTCCTTCCTGAATACTGAACCTTGCTACACTGGTGCCGAAACCCGGGAAGGAAGACGGAAGCCGCCGCCATGCAATCGTCCTCCGGATCGCCATTTGCGGAGATTATCACCTCCCTCGCGGTCATGCAACAAGAACAACACCAGGCCCTGCTGGACTTGAGACAGGATCAAGAGAGGTGCTTCCAAGTCGTTGTTCAAGCCCAGCAGGAGGACCGCGAGAGGTTCCGGAGCTGGATTGACCGGGAGGTTCGACCGGAAGCCCTGGAACCTCGAGCTGTGCCCGCCCACCTACCACTCCACAAAATGGGATCTGAGGACAACCCGGAGGTATTCATCGATCTTTTTCAGAAGACGGCCGAGCTGTCGGGCTGGCCGCGGGACCAGTGGCCGATGCGCCTGGTCCCGCTGCTCTCCGGGGAGTCCCAGATAGCGGCACAGCAGCTTCCGGTGCAGAATCTCCTGGTCTTCGACGACCTAAAAAGGGCCATCCTCCAGCGGGTCGGCCGGAGCCCTGAAGAACATCGCCAGCGGTTCCGTTCCCTGGAACTGGGCGAGTCCGGCCGACCGTTCGTGTTGGCCCAACAGCTCCGGGACTCCTGCCGCAATTGGCTGTTGGCTGAGGGAAGCGACGTGGAGAAGATTGTCGATCGAGTGGTACTGGAGCAGTTCATTACTCGGCTCCCACGGAGGACAGCAGAGTGGGTCCAGTGCCACCGCCCCACGTCGCTGGACTCAGCCATCCACCTCGCGGAGGACCATATGGTGGCGTGCCCAGGGGTCGGCGAACCCCTCCCATCTGTCTCTCTCTCCCCGTCTTCCCCTTCTGTCTCTCTCTCTCGTCCTGTCCCTCTCCCCAGGTCCCGCCCACCTGTCCATCCTCGAGTCCCGCCCCGGGGGCGGGGCGGGGTTGACCAGAGCCAGTTCGGGGGTCCCAGAGCCCCGCCCAGGAGGGCGGGACTGACTTCCGCTGGACAGGACCCCGCGCCTGTTTCTCCGCTCTCTCCACGCCAATCATTTACCCCACTCCCTGCCACTGGGGCGGCGGGGAGGTCTGGGCCAGCCTGTTGGCGTTGCGGGGACCCGGAGCATTTCGTGGACAGGTGCCCAGTGATGGAGGTTGGGACAATGGTCCGGGTCCCGGACGCCCCGCAGGCTGCCCCCGGTCAAGCTGGCTGGTATCAAATACCTGTGAGTATCAAGGGGGGTACCTATCAGGCCTTGGTGGATTCAGGCTGTAACCAAACCTCGATCCATCAAAGCCTGATTTCATCCGGGGCATTGGATACAAGCCGCGTGGTTAAGGTGCGGTGCGTACACGGGGATGTGGTGGTATATCCGGTAGTGCCGGTCATTATCCAGTTCAGGGGCCAAAAGCATAGCATTGAGGTGGCAGTTAATCCGCACCTCCGGCATCCGTTAATTTTGGGGACAAATTGGCCAGCATTTTCTGAATTATTGGGTTATTTATGCACGGATGCCTCTTGGGGGAAAAAGGCGATGGTTGGGGATGCGCAAGCACAGGCGGGAGAGACTGAACGGGGACCACTGAGTGCTGCTTCAGGGGAACAGAGTGAAATTGAGAGAATAATTCTCTCGGATCGCGATGACTTTCCCCTGGAGCAGTCTCAGGATGAGACCCTAAAACGTGCATTTGAGCAGGTCCAAACCATCGACGGTCAGCCTCTCCAGCCTGGACGGGCGCTTACTTATCCATATTTTGCAGTTATAAAAAATCGGTTGTATCGGGTGACCCAAGACACCCAGACAAAAGAAGATACAACCCAGTTGTTAGTTCCAAGGAGCCGCAGGGAAATGCTTTTCCAAGCGGCTCATTCTAATCCAATGGCTGGACACTTAGGACAGGCAACAACACTAAATCGCCTCATGACCTGATTCTTTTGGCCGGGCATTCACGAGAATGTGCGCAGGTGGTGCGCGTCTTGTCGTGAATGTCAGTTGGTAAATCCACCGGCCACCCCAAAAGCGCCTTTGCGCCCCCTCCCATTAATGCAGGTCCCCTTCGAGAGAATTGGTATGGACCTCATCGGGCCATTAGAGCGATCAGCCAGGGGACATCGCTTTGCATTAGTCATTGTGGATTATGCAACTCGATATCCTGAAGCAGTGGCCCTCCGCAGCATTTCCGCGAAGAGTGTTGCGGACGCACTGTTTACTTTAATCTCCCGGGTGGGGATTCCAAAAGAAATCCTCACCGATCAAGGCACGGCGTTTATGTCACGTACTTTACGCGAACTTTACGAATTATTGGGCATTAAAACGATCCGTACCAGCGTCTTTCACCCACAAACTGACGGGCTGGTCGAACGTTTTAATCGCACGCTTAAAACCATGATTCGTAAATTCGTACAAGAAGACGCCAAAAATTGGGATAAATGGTTAGAACCCCTGTTGTTCGCTGTGCGAGAAGTCCCGCAAGCCTCCACGGGGTTTTCCCCCTTCGAGCTTCTTTACGGACGCCAGCCCCGCGGGGTACTGGATGTCCTGAGAGAAACTTGGGAGGACGGACCATCTCAGAGTAAAAACGAAATTCAGTATGTAATGGACTTGAGAACAAAACTCCACACTTTGGGGCGGCTATCAACGGAGAATTTGTTACAAGCCCAGGACAGACAGAGCCGGCTGTACAACAGGGGAACTAACTTGCGTAAATTCGCACCGGGAGAGAAAGTGCTTGTATTACTTCCAACGTCAAGCTCTAAATTATTAGCAAAGTGGCAAGGACCATTTGAGGTCACACGGCAGATTGGAGATCTCGATTATGAGGTTATACGGTCTGATAGGAGAGGGGCACGTCAGATTTATCACCTCAATCTCCTTAAAAAATGGAATGAGGCAGAGGCAGTGATGTTGGCGATGGTGATTGGTGGAGAGGATGATCTCGGGCCAGAGGCGAATACCAAACACCAATCTCTCGCACTGGCCCCCGGAGGAGATCATCTCTCGCCCTCCCAGCTCACTGACCTAACGAAATTACAAGCAGAGTTTGCGGACGTGTTCTCGCCCCTACCGGGCCGTACTAATTTGATTCAGCACCATATCGAGACAGAGCCGGGCGTGGTAGTTCGCAGCCGGCCGTACCGTTTGCCTGAACATAAAAAAAAAGTGGTTCAGGCAGAATTAGGAGCAATGCTTGACATGGGCGTAATAGAAGAATCCAACAGTAACTGGGCGAGCCCGATAGTTTTAGTTCCGAAAACGGACGGCTCGGTTCGGTTCTGTGTGGATTATCGCAAGGTGAATGCTGTGTCGAAATTCAACGCGTATCCAATGCCACGGGTGGACGAACTGCTTGATCGGCTCGGTACGGCTCGGTTTTATTCGACACTGGACTTAACAAAGGGATATTGGCAGATCCCCTTGTCTCCATTATCTAAAGAAAAGACAGCTTTCACCACGCCGTTTGGATTACACCAATTTGTTACCCTTCCGTTCGGGCTGTTCGGGGCTCCGGCTACCTTTCAGCGTCTCATGGACAGAATTTTACGGCCCCATGCTGCGTATGCTGCTGCCTATTTAGATGACATAATTATATTTAGTCATGACTGGCAGCGGCATATGCAGCATTTGAGGGCTGTCTTGAGGTCGCTGAGAGGGGCTGGGCTCACGGCCAACCCGAAGAAGTGTGCAATTGGGCGGGTGGAAGTAAGATATCTGGGCTTCCACTTGGGACATGGGCAGGTGCGTCCCCAAATTGATAAGACGGCAGCAGTTGCGACCTGTCCGCGTCCCAAGACCAAAAAGGAGGTGAGACAATTCCTAGGGCTGGCGGGATATTATAGAAGGTTTGTACCTAATTATTCGGACCTCACCAGCCCTTTGACTGATCTCACTAAAAAGGAGGCACCAGATACGGTCCAGTGGACGGAGCTGTGCCAGCAGGCCTTTACCCAAGTGAAGGCTGCTTTATGTGGCGGGCCGTTGTTACACTCTCCTGATTTTTCTCTCCCTTTTCTGTTGCAGACAGACGCGTCGGACAGGGGGCTGGGTGCCATCCTGTCCCAGGAGATAGAGGGGGAGGAACGGCCGGTGCTGTACATTAGTTGGAAGCTCTCGAAGAGAGAGACTAAGTACAGCACCATAGAAAAGGAGTGTCTTGCCATCAGGTGGGCCGTCCTCACCCTCCGCTATTATCTCCTGGGACGGGAATTCACCCTCTGTTCGGACCATGCCCCCCTGCAGTGGCTCCACCGCATGAAGGATACCAACGCGCGGATCACTCGATGGTTCCCCGGCCTGAGTCGGGCGGTGGGGGTATGTGGCGAGGGGGGCGTGGTTCAGCGGAGTCGGCAGCGGGAGAGAGAGTCAGGAGACGAACGGTGAGTGAGTGGGTTAAATGCAAATGACGAACACCTGTCTCTTGTTTCAGTAATTGGTGTGGAGAGAGTATATAACACCAGGAGAAACAGGAGTGGGTGAGAGAGAGACGGACTACTGACTGCTGCCCCGCTGGTGATCTACGTGTGAGAGAATTGTGAATGATTTGTGACCGCTTTGTGCCTGTCTGCACCCCTTTTGTTTTGTATTTTGAGAATTAGTGCAAATAAAAGCAGTCAGTAGTCAAGCCGACCCTGTCCTCTTCCTTCCTGAATACTGAACCTTGCTACAAGTGTGTTTTGATATGAATAAAAAAAAAATTGTCCTACTTTATATTAGGTAACCTTAACTACTATGTACATACAAAAAATAAGTACAATGTACTTATTTTGTTCATACTGCATTGCAAAACACTTTTGGTGCTATTGATGTAGGATACAGGTAAAGTTAGGGACAAGTTTGGTGTTATAGGTAGGTTTAAGGGTGGGTTAAGGTGTAAGGGAAAGGTCAACAGTGTAATTATAAATGTAATTACAGAAATTAAATACAGATGTAATTACATGCAGGTATTTTTTTTAAATATAAGTATAGTATACAAACATGTATGCACACAAATATGTGCATTGTATCAAGTGATTAATTTAAATGTTAGTACATAGTAGTTAAAGACACCTAATATAAAGTGGGACCAAAAACTACACTTTTTCAGATATAAAAGATTGTGGGTTGTGTTTGGGTCATTTTGACTCAGAGAGGATTTTCTTTTCCCAAAAATGCTAGTTAACATCTTTGCATTGGACTAAAACTTACTGAGCCTCATTCATCAATTTAATGTAGAAACAAGCACAGATCCGAGCGCAGGAATCATCTTACGACAGGGTTCATGCGTGATTCCTCAAAAATTTGTATGCTGCCAATCCCATCGTACGAATGATTGTATGTTGATAAATGTGCTGACTCAAAACAATCTTCATTTAAATATCATACGCCTAAAAATTCACGGTTTAGAAGCCTTGCTCCTAGAGTTTATGACATGGAGAAACGTAACCCAGCCAAGAAGAGGAAATAATCTAATTAAAGACAAATTGATCTTACTCCAGAAACTCCCATTAACCTTGTAATTGCAAACAATTAAATTAATTTATGTGAATATTAAATACTGGTAAAAAAGAAATATTTACAAATAAGCTTGAATCCAAATGTTTCCATATTCGCAATCTTACATTTGGTAAATAAGGCTTTGTACTTCACTCATGTCATGTTCCAATATCCATGTAAAACATCATCCTTGAAAATGTGTAATTCATCTAATATATGTGTTTGGTGGGGCATTGGGCATGCTGACCGGCACAGAATGTACAGAGGACCATTTAATTTGAGCAGTGTAACTTAAGTTTGATTGACTGCATTTTAGTTTGATGATAAACTCATTGAAATGTAAAGTTAGCAACGGTACAACTGATATGTTGTGTGATCAGTTGTATTTTAAATTGAAATAAAGAAACCAAATACGATGCGCTTTCTGTCGTCTCAGTTCAAGATGAAACCTGATGTGAGATTTGATCATAGCCACCACTCACGTCCATATTGATAAATGGCAAGTTTTGCATGGAAACAACAGTACGCCAAATATTCTGACTTTACTTTCCTAACTACTTACCCAATATTTGAGAATGTCTGTAATTTTTTTGTGATTTTTTTCCCCCCCATCTTGTTACACTCATGGTGTTCCTGGTCAAAAATGACTGGCCTACAAAAATGTGCTTATAAACCAAATATTGGATTCAATCTTTTTGTCAACATTCTTTCAGTTAACACAGGTTTTGTATTTCTTTTTTAACCCTAAAACAGGCAACATGTACCACGAGATACATACTCGCTAGTGTCTTGTCTTGTTTTGCATAAAAAAGATTTTTTCATCAAGTCTTTTTTATCATTTATCATAGCTTGGTCTGTCTTGAGTATGCTGGTCACATGATCTGTTTCAAGTTTTCTGTGCTCAGTTAGTCAGCCTGACCTAAATTTAACATGGCTGCTAGTGGTGCAGGACATTTAGATTTTGTGGTAAGCAAATATACATTAATCTTACTTTTTTCAGCAAAAAAAAAAAAAAAAAGCCTTTGGGCCCACTGTACACAGTCCCCCTTCTCAATCTATATATTTTGAATTAAAAATTGTACAAATGTTAATATTCACATGTAAAACTGATATTATTACATTTTGTTGACTACATCTTTGCATTTTTAACTAGATATTTTCTTGCAGAGCTTCACACAGCTCATTTTACTATTCAACCTAATAAAATCCCTCTGGACATGGATGCTTATGAGTGTTCCGTTTCAGTAATGTGTGTCAGTTACAATCTTTTGATCATAAATGCTTGGGGATACTAGCATAATAGTTCTCAATAACTCATACACTGACTGATTCATTATAACATTACACAAGAAAACAAAATCAGTCTCCCTTGTGTCCTCAGCTCAGAGAAAATGTCACTGATACATTCATATTATAATATACATAGGGATAAGTATGTACTAGCCATAATTATGAAACACCTTTTCATTGAATATGGTGAATAAGAAACAGTGAATGTCAAACCTCAGTATGATCAGTTGACAGTGTGAACTTTTCAGTCCAGTAGAGAGCAGCTTCACTCCTGAATCATGCAGGTGATTGTTACTCAGGTCCAGCTCTCTGAGATGGGAGTTTGATGATTGAAGAACTGAAGACAAACTTTCACAGCTCTGATCAGACAGACAACATCCAGCAAGTCTGTAACAGAGGAAGAGATAGACTTTGTAGTAATGTTTTCTTTATTATGTACAAGACAGTTGTGGCAGGTCTAGAACTGCATGTTAGTTACCCCATTTCTGAAAAGCATAAAAAGAGCACAGCTTTGCGTCTCTTGAGGAGTCATTGTCCACCCTTCATGTGCTTTACTCCTGCTTCTATTTCATGTGTGCAAGCCAGTGGTTCTCAAACTTTTTTGGTCATGCCCCCCTTTAAACTTTAAAAAAAATATAAGGTTTAAAAGGCTCAGCTTCTTGTAAGTTACGTCTTCTCACCAGAACGCATACAGCAGCGGAGCACACGCCACTCACAATAGCTGCTTGTGATTCCGTCCGCTGAAGCTGTGCTTTCAATGTCGACCATCTATGTTGGGCTTGTTCAGACAGTGACAAGTCAAGAATCTGAAGAACAATTCAGTGCAATTGGCATTCGGTGCCGCTCTATAAATGCAGAGCGCCAACCGCTATTCATGCACTTGAACGCCATTGTAAAACTTTTTTTTTCCTACTGATCTGGGACACGCCCCACACTTTGAGAACCACTGGTGTAAGCACACTTGGCAATAAAGTAAGCTTTATTCATATAGTCCTATTACAGACAAATGTGACAGTGCTTCACAGTATATAAAACAATAAACAATATTGACATAAAAAAGGACAAACTGCAATAACACATTATGACATAACCATAAAATAAAAAGAATACACTGAGATTTTTGTTTTAAAAACGTTATGAGTCCTTCACATAAAAAAAAAAAAAAAAAAAAAAAATCAACCTACAGGCTTTCATAGACAACCTAGGAAGTCAGGGAAGGTCTTGTTCTTTAAGTTTGATTACAAGCTGTTCACACATTTGCAATAAAAAAGTGAATAATACATGAAAATTCTTACATATAGTCCCTTTAACTGATGCAACAGCTTTGGACTACTTTTTATCATCATGCAGATCTAAATTCCTGGATGCTGTTCTCATGTTATGCTCAAGTGAGCCAAGATATGGCTTAAATCATATTCACAATATCATCTGGACCAATTACAGCAGTTTCAGTTTTATCTTAATTAAATTGTAGGAAATTTTCCTACATCCAGTCCTTGATGGCTAATACATAATCTACAAGAATAACAATCATACTTATTTACATATTTTGTTTCAAAGAAGGATAAAGCTGTGAATAAACAGCATAAAAATGATGCATTTAAAATGTTGAATCAATTGACCCAAGGGAAGCATATACAAAGAAAACAGAAAAGGTGAAGAATAGATGACCTGACTGAAATTTATCAAAGATATTAATTCCCTCCAACACATGCAGGAACTGTAACTCCATGACTTTATCAAGAACCATTGTGATAGATGGAAGTTTAGAGATCAGCCTATATTGTTGTGGCAAAGTTGGATCAAGGTTGTTTTTTTCAATAAGGGCTTAATTCTCACAAGTCAGGAACAATTCCTTTTGAGAAAAGAGGAAGGTAATACATGCAGGCTGGATGAATAATTCATGTAAGAAATAATATCTTTTAAAGACTTCTCCTTGTTCGATTGAAGTGCAGTAAACGCAGGAAAAGCAATAGAATCTAAGTTCAAGTGATCATAATAGTAAACAGGGTCTGCAAACCCTGTTAAAGTGGGGTGTGAAATATCTGATCTAATACCATGTATGTTATTTACAAAACAATAAAAACCTTTAGAAGTAGAATCAACTATAATAAAGATTTGAGAGTTGAGGGAAATTTTGCCCACTTCAGAGGGTGTACTCTTTCCTATGGTCTTTCATCCAACTCATATTTTCAAAAAGGGTGCAAACTTCCCATGTCTAAGACCACATTTAATGCAAATTCCAATTGTTATTTCACACCTCCATTTGAAGAATATTTATCTTGGTCTGCGTACTTAAGGAAAGGCTGCAAAAGGCTTGGGGTGATTCTGTAGCCAGATTAGCCCTTAGTACTGAATAGGGATGCTCTGGTCGATCGGCCACAGATCGGTATCGACTAGTAATCGCATTCTATGGCTCGATTGGTAATCACTAAATTTAGCCGATCTCATGTACCAATCACAATTTGATGACATAAAACAAGTGAGGAAGTAAAACACATCAGGACGTCCAACTTTAAAGCTCAGTCATGCTCAGTCAAAGCTCAGGTCTCAAGAAACAATGAAAAATTTGTCATTTGGAGTGTATGTTATAAAGAGATATCACATGCAGAAACATTGGCTAAAAGATTTAATATAACAACTCAGCACTTCAGAATGAGCCACCACGACAAGTATGGTGAATACAAAAAAACTGGCAAATGCAAAAAAAGTCAAAGGCAACCAGTAATATGCACTCTCACTCAGCCATCAATTACAGATGTGCTGGGGAAAAAAAAAACTAACCTTACACACTGGACAGAAAGAAAGCTAAAACTATAACAGCGAAGATAATGGAAGTCATAAGCATTGATAACCAGCCACTTTCAGTCACAGAAGACATTGGATTAAAAAGCCTTATTGCACATCTTGGACCACAAGATCATCTAAAAGGGCATAATTATTTTACTGATGTGGCTCTACCAGAGTTATATCAAAACATCTACATCCACATAAACAGCCTACTTCACCAAAATGTGACCACGAAAAGTTTCACAACTGATATTTGGAGCTCTAGCGTGTTCAGTGCGGTTAGGGACGAGGCTGAATCTAGCTAGTTATTCCTTTATTACTCATTGGCATGTGAATCTCCCCTTTAATTAAAGCCAGGACCGTGCAAAGACATTTTAGTGGGAAGGTGCTCAGGTGAAAAAAAAAAATGGCACCCTTCTTATAATAATTATTTACAACAAAAAAAAAAATATATACATATTACATATTGTTGATCATCTTTTAATTAATTACACTATTTAACACTACACTATGGGGCTGTTATACCAATTAAAAGAAATCAGGCCGGGAAAAAAAAAAAAAAAAAATCTTACCATTTATCAAAATCCATTTACACTGAAATTCCCTAAATAATGTTATGGGATTAATGTTTTAAATAAAATGTTTTTAATATAAAAATATGAAATGGTGGGGAAAATGAAATTATTCTATTATATATGAAACTAAAACTGCCAGTAGGTAATGGCAAGCCTTAATAAGTATATCACAGAATCATTCATTCAACCCCATTTGTTCAAAAACAGTGAATCATTCAAGAACAAAACACAGCTGTGTGTTGCTGGGAGACACAACTTTTCTGCTTAGTTTGGAAGTATTTTCGTTGGCAAAATATAGCAAAAAAAACAGTCCAAATTGACAACATAAATAATGCAGTTTTATGCCCTCTACGTGTAAGGCGCTGCTTGTATTATGCGCTGTTAGAACTGAATGAATCGATTAATCATTTCGACGCCACCTGTAAAGATGCATTACATTTGACAAAGAGGTTTAAAAAAGGATGTATTGATCTTGTAAATTAGCTTTATTGCATGGTAAAAAACCCAGCCAAAGCACTGACAGAGCATTTTGATTAATTTACGGTACTCTGATCCAACGATATATAGGGATCATCAGAGTGACAGTACTCTAGCCTAGTAGAGTTGGGAGAACCAGTGGGGGTGGCAATCATTATGGCTAGGAATCAATTCTTTTCATTGGGACCACTTTGATTCTGAGGCGTTGGGAATCGATTCAAACAAGGGGAATCAACTCCTCTTTAAGAGCTTTTTTTAAGCACAAAAATGATGGAGCAGGTTAAATATTGGCATAACTTTACATTAATTTCATTTCAGGCTGTACAAAGTGTCTGTCTCACAACAGACCTGTGGACATCTGTTGCTATGGAATCATATATTTCTGTGATAGCACATTACATTTCTGATTATTTCTCTCTGCAGTCCAAATTATTGGAGGTTAAAAGGTAAATAATTTCTTTATGCAATCCCAGAATAAAATGCAGAATAAACTCTTGATAGAAACAATTTTGAACCTCATACTGCTTCAAGTCATGTAATACGTGAATTGATTGAAACCCAAAGTTTGTGTGATGTGTGGAGAGAACTGAACAATAACAATAGGCAGTATACATGGGCACACTCCAGAGATAATGCTATTTCAATGGCCAGGCTTGATAGGTTTTATTGTTTTAGATATCATTTTAATGTTGTTAAAGCGTTTAATTATTCCAGTTGGGTTTTCGGATCACTGTTTGGTTTTATGTTAAGTGTTTATAGTGAATGTTAAAATAAAGAGTGCTTATTGGCATTTTAATGCATCTTTGTTGGGTGATATGAATTTTAGAAATGTATATTTTAAAATTTTTAAAAGTAGGATTTTTTTTTTTTTAATGATTTAAGATTGGTGGGATTGTGGGAAAGTGGAAATTAAAATGAAACACGGACAACTTTACATGTGACATGAACAAGACTAGACTAAACACTTAAACTACTCTAACATTCACACACATACATGCATACAGTTACCAAGGGAAAGAGAAAGCTGAAGCAGAATACAGGAAAGCAAAAAGTTACAGCATTGTTTGAAATTCAGCAGATCAACAGCCCTAACACGCCCTTCTTTAAAAGGAGTAAGGATACTTAAGGTATAAAATAATTAGACTAAAGGCTGATTTATACTTCTGCGTCGGACCTACGCCAGAGCCTCTGCACCGTAGGCTATGCGTCTGTTTTCATTTATACTTCTGCGTCGTTGTCTGCGTCGACGTGCATGCACACCGCTAGTAGGCAGTGTCCGCGGTCATGTTGCGCATCAAGGCAAAAGCCAAAGAAGAAGCAGCTTGTTATGTACCTGTACATTGTCAGAGAAGCTTACAAATAGAAGTGGCAGAGAAGCGCCAAATAGTAGTATGACTGCATGTGTCCCCTGAAACAGAGTGTTTTTTCATTCCTATGGAAGTTGAAAACGCTCGCTCTTCTCCGAGTGTTCTGCACCAGTTTTTTGACATGAGGGAGAGGTTCTAGCAGACCAATCACAGTGCTTGCAGTCCACGTAGAATTGACGTGTTGTCACATTTTTGAAGAGGTGCATGTCAGGTTACGTCGTAGGTTATGCGTGGTACACACAGCCTACGCCGTAGTTACGGAGTACACTCAACGCACAAGTATAAACAGCCTTAAGTTTGATACTTGCATGTCTCGCCAATTTGGATTAACTGTCCTGATGCAATTTGTGGAGGCTCCAGTTGATTTTTGCTATTATTGTCTGGATGAACGAGAACCAGTTGGATTCAGAGGATCTTTGGTGAATGGAAAGTCTAGGCTGGAGCCTGGCACAAGCTTGGGGTTCCTTAGAAGCTTCTAGCTTCTTAGCATCATCTTCGCATCAGTTTTCTCAGTAAAAAAAAAAAAAAAAAAAGAAGAGAAGAGAGAGGGGGAAGAGAGCGTGGTCTTGTGATCAGTGATGTTAAGGGGTGAAGATGCCACAACCTCTTGAGGTGTCTGAGCCAATAAGGAGTTGTCACCTCGGAGGGGAACTTTACGAGTTTTTGTTCTGTAGCAAGATATTAGCATAAGACATTGGATTGGATGTTTGAGAGAAGAACCTTCTAGATTCTTATAATACTAGTGTGTCACAGAGTTAGCAACATGTAACATAAATTACCAAATAGGAAACGAAACCAAACATGCTACCCATGTTATTTTAGTCGACCATAGTATGCAACTCTGAAACATTAATACCAAAAGAGTTCAAAAGAGAGAATTAATGCATAGGCCAATGCCTATAAAAGGAAAATCATGAGATGGAAAAATTGGATACATGTTTATACATTTCTCATGTGGTTATATATCGAATATATAGAATTAAAAGGGTTTATGTGTCCTTCTCAGAAAGAATTAGGTCAGAGTCACAAGTCTCTGCACATTCCTGATGGCAATAAACCTTATCAGTGTTCTTGAGTCCTGTAACAGGACACCTAGTTCTGCCTGTGTATTAGCTACGTTTGGGATGCTAGAACTTTGAGAGAGTGAGTTTCTGGATTATTCATTAAATAAAATGAATAATTGTGTGTCTGGTCCAGAAGCTACAACAACATAATGCAATGCAATGCAACTATGATTTCAAAGAGTAGGATGAATTCAGGTTGATTAGGACACTTTTTCCCAGTCATTTTAATGGAAAAACGGTTCTAAACGTTTGATTTTGTAAACTATCCAATACACACAATACTGGTTGTCAAAGTGCATAATTGCAACAAATGTAACATCAGTGCAAGAACAAAACGTATGCAATTGAAATTAAATAATCAAGATTAGTCAAAAATGCAGGGTAAACTTACAGCACATGATGGAGCGTGCAGCATTTACTTTGAACAGAACCGCTCTGAGACTCAAATCATGAGCTGCTCACATGTACGTAGTGCACTCTGCTTGGAATCCCGCCGCAGCCAGCCTTTGCCATGTGATTAGTGCACTACTATATCGTGATTTTATTTTCTGTTCGATTAGTGATCTTTTAGTTTCATTACAAAACTGTAGTGGGACAGATTTAACCATGGCGGGTCATCTTTGTAATTAAATCAGAAATAGACATTTGATATAGAGTGCAATAAAGCAGGATAATTAATTTAAAAAGGCTATTATTCACCTCCTGTATGTGCTTTAAGTCTTCTAGACAGCGTTTTAATCTTTGCTTTGCATAACTTACAGTCGACTCAATATCCACTAATGTATGTCCTTTAAATAATCATCAGACAATCTCTTGTCGGTGTGTGGATGGACTGTAAAGCCGCAAGATGCATGAAATTTAGTGCTTCACTGCATTACAGGCTCGTGACTCGTCAGACCACAAAACTGAATGTAGCTTTTGGTCGCGCTACACTGCTACTTGCTGGAAAAAGTAGTTAACTACTGGAAAAGCTACACTGTTTTAAAAGTAGCTGAGCTACTGAAAAGCTATTGAAAAATGTAGTTAAGCTAGTAGCGATGCTACTTCTAGTTAGCTACTCACCAATACTGGTATAAGGGTGCTATCACTGTAGCTGAATAAAAAGAAGATAGAAAAGCTTTGACATATTAAATATGAATACAATAAACATACGGCTATGTGGGATTACAAATTTAAGAATCTGTTTAAGATCTGCTGATCCTATGTCCTGACATAGCATCTTATGAAATACTAAGGTGAAGTACATTGTATTTAACATTTTGAGGTAAAAAGGATGACTTTCTAAGAAAATCAAGTCAGGCAGCCCAGGTGTCTTTATGCACTTCCTGACCATTTGGCATGACAAGTTCAAGACACAGCTGTGCCTTTGTCTCTATGATAACATGAAGGTATGGGCTATACTGTCAGACTGACTGGATTAGCACCTATGCATTTGAATGACACTGTTATGCTGAGGGCATTCAAGGTGAACATGATGGCATCAGTTTACTGATAGAGTTTCCAGTAAGGAGGTTTTGTCAGTCTTTGACAACTACTAGGAGTCAAACTATGTGTGAAT
Source organism: Ctenopharyngodon idella (assembly GCF_019924925.1). Classification (NCBI taxonomy): domain Eukaryota; kingdom Metazoa; phylum Chordata; class Actinopteri; order Cypriniformes; family Xenocyprididae; genus Ctenopharyngodon; species Ctenopharyngodon idella. The sequence goes on from NC_067223.1 coordinate 19,109,201, forward strand.
GTTTACATAGTCTTAGTACCCCAAATGGTATAAACAGTAGCTGGTCACAAGAACTATTATCTATACAGTCAGGGGTAATTGCCTGTATTGTCTTTAGATGCTTTTGTTTTAGTGGTCACTTCTAAGGCTGTGTGTAAGGGCAACACCTTTAAGGACTGCCCACTGAATGCCTATAAAATATCATGTATACACTGCCTTAGTTGGACTTGGATGACTACAGCAACGCACAGTGCGTTTCTCAATAAAAAGTAACTTCTGCTTGAAAGATATCCCAACGTCTCCTGGTCTCTGCTTCGACGAGGAAAAAGGTTCCTACAGCTGCAACAATATATGGTTTATCTGTGTTCTTCAAGCCATCTCGGTTATTTTCATAAGAATAAAGTACATTTTTGATGCAATGCTAATTGATGTAGCATTAATTACAGTATAGAATACTTCAAAATAATATACTGTCTGCCTCATTCTGTGATAAGAAACCACTTCAGATCCCAAATGGAATTTATTTCAAACACTCGACCGATGTTATGAAGTGAGTTTGAAGTAAAAACATGTAATGTTTGCTCATATTTCATATCGTACTGCATTTTATTTTATAGAGCATAAAAACATACTTGTGTTGTATGACATTTAGATTTATTTAGACATTTCCAATGAAAGGTTGCCTACCTGTTTGTCTATGTATTTCATATTTCAACATGTTTCCATCGATTTCACATATTTTAGTCTAGCAATAGTTTAACTAATAAAATGTGTATAAGTTTATTTATCAATAACACGATAACTAATGTAAATAAGACTAACTCGTCAATCCTCCCCTCGTGGGTGTGGCCACATTAAAAATAATGAGCTGAGATGAAAAAAATTATACTTTTCGTTGGTTTCATATGGATTACATAAACAGGGAATATTTGTTTTCAATATGACTTATTTCATTTAAAAGTAAACACTTCAAGCTTCCTAAAGACATATCTCTCATGTCTGTGTGGCAAGTATTCTCTGAGTTTCAGTTCATTTTTGTGATGTGTTTCAGAAAGAAATTTGCAGAGTCTGAGATGGCAGAAAGCACACCCTGTTTGTTTATTTTACAAAAGCACAACGTTTTGTTGTTATTGTGAGTGTGCACAAATAAAAAAAGACCCTTTTCAAATGATGTATTTCTCATTTCTGTATGACAATATAGAGTATATTCTTTTCAGCATTACCAGGAAAAAAGAAAGTGATTGCAACCCCAGAGGGTTAATGCAGAATTGCTAAACCACATCAAGCACCCCAGACAGAAAAAAATAATTCATGCATTCTGTAATTTTAATTCTATAATTTTAGTTAAATTGTTGCCACATTTTGCTTATTTATTCCCTTTTTTTAGTTAAATCAGGGAAACAATTTAATAAAGCATGCTCACATTTTAACTTTTAATAGAAAGTGCTTAACAGTTCATGGACTCTGCATGTCATGCTCAAGACTCTGTAGTAGTGGAATAGATGTGTTAAATGACCAGCTTCATGACCATAGATGTTAGAGCAAAAGTTCTGTAGTCATGTGGTTTCACTGGGAAAAGGATGATTATGGAGTCTTTGAAGCAAGAGAAAATTCATGCTGCTCCAGTGATCTGTTAAAGATCTGTGAGGAGTTGAGGGGCCAGCTGGTCAGCTAGTGCATTTAGACAAACAGGTAAAACAGTCAGTAAACTCATTCAGGTTGTTATCCAGTTGTTGATCCCCCAAATAATTGGGGGATGGTGTCTTATAGTTGGAAATGTCATTAAAGTAAAGGCAATGATACATTCTTGGTAAAGTTGTTCTACATTTTTCACTCAGGCATAAACAGAAAAAACAAAAATGATAATCAATTGTATACTGCAAACATTCTGATGCCGTTCTCACTGCAGGTAGCGGTGTTTAGATGTGTATTAAAATATGTGATACATGCTACCGTCCTAATAATAAAAGGGTGTCCAACCGTGCACCTGGAGAGCAATTGTCCTGCAAAGTTTAGCTTAAACCCCAATTAAACACACCTGCACCAGCAAATAAAGGTCTTACTAGGCATAATAGAAACTTCCAAGCAGGTGTGTTGAGGTTAGTTGGAGCTAAACTCTGCAGGACAGTGGCCCTCCAGGACAAAGTTTGGACACCCCTGCAATAAGACAACAAACAATACAACAAAATGGCAGCAGTGACAAAAGAGTAGTTTCCAAAGCAATTTAATCAGAGATGTAGGTATGTTTGCACCAGCTCTGCAATTTAGCACACCAGTGTATTCATGTGTTTACTTGTGTCTGACCTAAAAAAATTAATATAAAAGGTGGAGCCCCAGAGCGCACCCACCTATTACATAATCAACATGGACCAATAGTTGATCAAAGGTGTTTAAAAGCCAGTGTGAACTTTTTCTTTCTGCTGTTAATGAGCTGCTTTAAACCACTGAAACAAACTCCAAAACACCTTTGTTTGTCTAGATTTAGTTTGAAATGGCATCAGTATATCAGAACCTTATGTGAAATGTGGCTCATAATTTGGTGCCTAGTATGTAGTGATCACTGCATAGCCTACATAGATCACTACATAGCTATTTTTGTTTGCATATTTTTTTTTTAAAGTTTTCCACAGCAGCTAAAGCAGATGTATAGGCCTACCCAGGTGGAAAAAAAAGTACACTTCTATAATTTACTTAAAGTGCTCTATTTTTGCACACTAATTTTGTACTTAATATACTAAAGATTCTTTTTTAGTACATCTTAAGATAAACTTAAGAACATCTAAGTGTACTCAACTGTGCTATTTTGAGACACCATGAAATATGAACTAAAATGTGCTTTTAATATACTATCTCTGTATTAAAAAATTTACAATACTGTCAATAACATTGACTGTTTATATAGCAAACGTAGCTTCTAACGACAGCTGCAGTGACGTGATGACTTTATCAATCAGTGATTAGCTTTTTTTATTTAGAAGGCGGGACTTATTCCACCATATTTCGCATAGCACTTTCTCCTATTCATAGTAATATGAGTGCACTGACTTTCTATACATAAAGGTTTGATAAAATTAGTGGTCTGAATAATGGTTGGTACAGTAAAAAGACATAAAAACCACTGCTTATGTGAACAACATTTACATTCACCAGAAAAGCAGATTCAGCAAATTTCATCCTTCCATTTATTTTCTAAATGTAGGAATGCTGGAATGCTTGAGCCTATCTCGGCATCTCAGGATGCAGGCAGGGAAACACCCTGGATGGATGGCTAACACACACACACACACACACACACACACTCACACCTGTGGTGCACTGAGCCACCCTGCCACCCCAATACAGCAATTTACTTGGTTTTATGTGTAAGAGGGTTTAATGTGAAAGTCAAACCTCAGTATGTTCAGTTGACAGAGTGAACTCTTCAGCCCAAAAGAGAGCAGCTTCACTCCTGAATCCTGCAGGTCATTGAAACTCAGGTTGAGGTCTCTGAGATGGGAGTTTGATTGTAGAGCTGAAGACAAACTTTCACAATGCTGATCAGAGAGACGACATCCAGCAAGTCTATAACACAGGATGAAATAATGGAAAGAGGAGGATATGGATGGTTAAAGTCATGTTTTATATATTCAAGTATATGACTGTGAAAGTCTTTTATTGATCGCATATCTAATATCCTATCTGACATGAAGTTCTCTGAACACAAATGATGATTGATCAAGCCACCATCTAAAAAAGTAATAAAAAAATATATGAAATTGTATGATGAAGCTAGGGTATGAAATTAACAGACCACAAATGCAGGTAAATTATTATCAGTTATTTGAACAAATTAAAAGACTGTAAGAGTGGAAAATGTGGAGTCATTTTATTAATATTCAACCTCCTGGATGCAAGTGAGACCAGTAAAAAGGGAAAAAGAAATTTCAATTAAAAATGAAAAATCAAAGAGAGCTGTGAATAATGTGAATTGTTGAACATAAGCACATTTTGCACAGTCTGTCAAGTGGAAGCATATGACAAAATGGTAAAAAGTGTTGGCAGAACAAAAAAATCTGAAATTAGATGGAGACTCAAGGCAGGGGTTTGGTTTGTGTGTGGTCCCTACATTGAGATGTCAAGATAATGGAGGAATTTATATTCAACTCGTATAGTCTCTCTCTCATGTGTTAAAATTATTTACATGTGGAGAGACAGTGTGAGCAACGATATGTGAGGATGCCCTAGTTGAAGAGCTGCTTGCTAGCTATCTCTTCCCTGGTGCTGCATCCTCTTTAAAGGCTCCCGCCTTGCCAATGGAGTGAGCACATTCAGCTTTCAAGGAAACTGTATGCGCTCACTGTTATGAACCGCGGTGAGGGAGCTTCCCATCTCACTTAACTTTTTTCTTGTGGGATGAAAGTCAGTTGTTTGCATCTCATAGTTCAGGCCCCATATCTGCTGAAAGAGCATGGCAGCCTCAATCATAGGGTCACAAGTGGGCAGAGTAGAGGCAGACATTAACCCTCTGGGTTCTGAGGATTTTTGGGGCCCTGGAGAAGTTTTGACATGCCCTGACATTTTTGCCATCAATATTTTTAGAAGCAACTGAAAAAGCACAAGTGTCATTACACTGTATTCAGCACGTACTAGGCTACCATAATATGTGAGCAACATGTATGTACATGTTTGTAATTTTTAGAGTATAACCTTTATGCGTGGTTATTGAAAAAAACAAAAAACTTAAGTCACTGAAATACGGTCACAAAATAAATACTAAATATGTGTTCACAAGACTTCTGGGTATTGGAGGTTGTAGACTAGAATTTTTGCTTCAAAATGATGTAAAAATTATCCTGCCTACTGGTTCATATAAAACAATATATTGATTTAAATTTTGTAAGACACTTTTTGTCAAGAAAGACGGTATGCGGGAGGCGTGAATCTTCATGAATAATGCTGTGATTCACACCTGAGAAGACAGGTGTTTCAATTTTACCTACAGGATTTAAAACCTGGCATTTCAACGTTTCTTTAGACATATGTCTCATTTTTGTGTCATTAGTTTTCACTACGTTACAGTTCATTTTCTGAGGGAGTGTCAGATTGGACTTCATTCAGAGAGAGACTGCGGCTTGTGCATCATGTTAGTTTTCTTTATTTTGCAAAAAGCACAACATTTTGTTTTTACTCTGAGTGTACACAAATAAAAGAAGACATTTCACAGATTAGAATGGTATATAACTCTTAATTGATATGTCCAAAATTGACAGAGTATTTTTAGTCTCTTTCACACTGGTAAGAAAAAAACCATAGGTGGTATCGCCGGCGATACCGCCGGCTCCAGAGTGTTAAATAAATCAAATAAATCAACCTTCTCTGCTTACCACCTTGTGGTTCATATCAAGGAATATGCAGAGGCAAGACAGGCCTGTGGGGCCCTGCAACCTTGAAATCCGCCCAATTTCCGCTCAGTAATGGTGCTAGAGGGTGGTGTTCTCCCCACTAAGGTTGGGACACAGGTGTTGTGGCAATTCCAGGCCCACCCATTGAGTACTATCTCCTGAGGCAGTCAAAAAAAACCTGTGCATGCCACAGATTTAGCCATCCATGCCACAAAGCACACAGCCAGTGCATCTGCCATTCTATGGTTGCTATAGTTGCCACGGAGGGGCATCTGTGATAAGGAGAAAAGGAAAATCTTTCTCCTTGATGCTCTGATCTCACACTCTGACCTCTTCAGTCTGCCAATGAGGCAGTTGTAGAGAAGTTTACAAAGCAGCTTTCAGAAGATACATCCCTCTCTGGGGGTCTTTGAGGGTTGATGCAGGGTGAACGGAATTATATAGGGCAGTATTTCTCATAATATTCTCATTTCACAACTCTCTGCTCTTGGTATTTCTGGTACTGCTCTATCCTGGTTCATTTCCTACCTGTCTGAATGTCAACATTACATCTCTATTCGCTAAGCCAAGTCTAATACTGCCCGTTTCTCACGGTGTTCCCCAGGGTTCTGTTCTTGGGCTTTTACTGTTCATCATCTACATGCTCCCATTAGGTAACATTATCTGTCATCACGGCTTCAACTTCCACTGCTATGCAGACGACACCCAACTTTATATTAGTTTTCAACACAATTCTCCTCTTCTCATCAACTCCATATCTGCTTGTATTAATTATATAAATGCTTGGATGACCAGTAACTTTCTCAAACTCAACACAGATCTACTAATTTTTGGTTTACCGAAAACTGTAGCTCGTTTCTGTCTTTACAGTGTTAACATTGCTGGAGCCTTGGTTCAACTTTCCACCTCTGTTAAAAACCTGGGTATAATCTTTGACTCATCACTCTCCTTCCTTCCACACATCTCTTCACTCGCTAAGTCTGCCTTCTTTCACCTCCGTAATATTGCCGTTTACGTCCCTTCTTACATACCAATGATGCTGAGACACTGGTTCACGCCTTCATTACTTCCCGACTCGACTATTGTAATTCTCTTTTCTATGGTTTACCAAACACAACAATTAATAAGCTCCAATATATTCAAAACTCTGCAGCGAGGGTTCTCTCTTATTCAAAGAAATCTTCTCATATTACTCCCATTCTACACGGACTCCATTGGCTACCTGTTCGTTTTCATATTCAATACAAAATACTCCTCATCACATTCAAAGCACTTCATGGTCTTTCTCCCCAGTATATTTCTGATCTCATTCATATCTACTCTCCTGTGCGCACATTAAGATCCTCTGATACTGGTCTGTTGTTGATTCCACGTCACAAGCTAGCATCATTTGGTGGTCGGGCATATTGCATCTCTGCCCTCATGCTCTGGAACTCCATTCCCAAACACATTCGTGATCTCTCAACATTACATGATTTTAAAACCTACCTTAAAACATGTATTTTTGTTTCTTGCTTCTCTGACCTCTGACTGTATGATGTTATGTGTTATGCATTTTATGTTTTCGTATTGTTTTCCTGTCTGCTGTCATATTTATGTGTTATAATATTGTAAAGCAACCTTGAGTTTGCAGAAAGGCACTATATAAAATAAACTTATTATTATTAGTAGTAGTAGTATAGATTCCCTCTACTTTGTTTACCTCCCTCCCCAACTACTGTTTGGGTTTTGAAGTAGGTCAGAGGTTAGATGCATGCACCCTATTGGATGGGTGCTCTACTATAGCCCTCAACAATGCTAATAAGTATAAGTAGAGGAATTTTGCCTGTGGGGTGTCCCTCCTTATTATCTATCATTTAATATTGTTTAGTGCTAAAGAAAAAGACAAAACACTAGCGATAGCAGTTCTTAGGTAGAGTGCCTTGACTCAAGGCAGGGTATGAGTGGCCATTATGCCCTGCTCTCATTTGCCTCCCTTTCCTGAGTAAAGTGTAAGGATGTATGCTCCCTCTTGGATGGGTATCAATACTGAATGGAGGTGCTAATTACTGAGGTTTTTAGCACCTTGCATACTCCCTTTTTGTAAGCTGCTCAAGTATGCCTTACGATAGAGGAGGGTGAATGGAACTATGATGGGCAATTTACAAGAGTACTTCTGTTTCGTTTACCTCTCTCTCCAACTGTCGTTGGGTCTGGAAGAAAGGATATATGCTCCCCTTTGGTGGGGAGCTTCTATAGGAATGATCAGTCTGGTATAGGGAGTATTGGTTCACATTGCGTCAATACCAGATCAATGTGTCAAAGTTCCACTTCAAAAGGGAACATTTTAGGTTGCGTATGCAACCCGGTTCCTTGAGAAGGGGAACAAGACACAGTGTTTTGTTGCCACACATCAGGCCTGTCTGCATATCTCCCTCAGACAAAAGAGTTGCAGAAATGTAACTCAGGTGCCCTTTTGACTACTAAGTAATACTTTGAGGTATAAAAGTGTTAAGCTTTCAATTCTTAATGGGAGGTGATTGTAAACATTTTCAACTCAGATGTGCTTCTACTGTCTACTGTTCAAAGTGCTTTCAACTGCTTATTTCCTTTCTGCTTCAATGTTTAAGTCTCAACTACAGACAAATCTGTTTCTTCTGTGATGACATGAATGGATACTCACAGAGCTTTTCTGCAGTTTATCACAGCTGGTATCAGTCTCCATCTATCCTCCTCTGTTGCGTTGTATTTCATGGGATCAAACTCATCCAGTATCTCCTCTGACATCTGAATCGTGTAGGCTATTGCTGAGCAAAGAGAAGAAGAGAGATACAACTCTTTGTCTGATTTCACAAACTCCTGAATCTCTCTGTACAGAGTCTGATCATTCATTTCCAGCAAACAGAGGAACAGATTAATGGATTTGTCTGAAATGTAGTACAGTCCCTTGATTTTGTCTTTAATGAACCGTGCAAATGACTTGATGGGCTCGAAGTTGTTCTCTGTGTTTGTCAGTAGATCCTGTAAGAGTCTCTGATTGGACTCCACTGAGACGCCCAGAAGGAACCGCAGGAACACATCCAGGTGTCCAGTTTTACTACAAAGGGTTTTATCAACTGCTAATCTCAATAGTTCAAACTGTGAGATTTTCTTAGCTCTGTTTTTCTTAGATCCGCACCTCTTGTATTTATCATCCAAAAAACACTGCAGTGGTTCCATGTTTTTCATTAGATGGGAGTAAAACACATAGAAAGCAGCGAGAAACTCCTGAAAGCTTAGATGTATAAAACTGTAAACTTTCTTCTGATGAATCACAGATTCCTCCTTAAAGATCTCAGTGCAAATCCTAGAATACACTGAGGTGTCAGTGACATCTATGCCACTCTCTCTCAGGTCCTCCTCATAGAACATCACATTGCCCTTCATCAGCTGTTTGAAAGCCAGTTCACCAAGTTTTACAATCATTTCTCTGTTGGACTGCATGAGTTTTTCTGGATCTATCTCTTCATACTTCTGATTCCTCATGTTGATATGAATAAGCAGGAACTGGATATACATTTCAGTCAGAGTTTGAGGGATTTCTGTACCGTCATCTTGTTTCAGGATGTTTTGAAACACAGTAGACGAGATCCAGCAGAAGACAGGTATGTTGCACATGATGTGGATGCCTCTTGCTCTTCTTATGTGTGAGATGATTTTTCTGGCTTGATGCTCATCACTGATTCTCTTCCTGAAATATTCCTCCTTCTGAGGCTCATTGAATCCATGAATTTCTGTCACACGGTTGATGTATTTGGGAGGGATCTGATTGGCTGCTGCTGGTCTGGAGGTGATCCAGATGAGAGCAGAGGGAAGCAGCTCTCCTTTCAAGAGGTTTGATATCAACACACCCATTGATGAAGTTTCGGTCACATCAGAAACTTTTGCACTGTCTGAAAACATTAGTGTAATTCTGCTTTCATCCAGACCATCAAAGATGAACACAACTTTACACTCCTCATAAATCTTTGAGTCCAGATATTTAAGTTCAGGATGAAAGTCCAGCAGAAGTCTGTAAAGACTGTACTGATGATCTCCTATCAAGTTCAGCTCTCGAAATGGAAAAACAAACATGAAATCTACATCCTGATTGGCTTTTCCCTCGGCCCAGTCCAGAACGAACTTCGCAACAGAGACAGTTTTTCCAATTCCAGCAATGCCTTTAGTAAGAACAGCCTTGATTTTGTCTTTCTCCTCACATCCTGGTTCAAGTGAAGCTTTGAAGATGTCATTGCAGTAGATTGCATTGTCTTGTGAATGTTGTGTTCTGGCTGTTCTCTCCATGTGTAAAACCTCATGATCTTCTTTCACTCCTTCACTCTCATCCTCTATGATGTAAGGCTGTGTGTACAACCTTTTCAGGAAGGTTTGATTCTCTTGTAGTTTGAGGCCATTTAATAAACTGTCATACTTATTTTTCATGCTGGTTTTGTGTTCGTCTTTGACTCTCTGTATTTCATCGTCTACCGGTTGGTGAGAATAAGGCTGCAGGTCTCCAGTCTGGACATCTCTATCCACACATCAGAAACAAGAACAACACAAAGAATGAATGCAAGCATGAGCAGAAAGATCTTCTATAAAAGCCCTGTGAGTTACTCACTAAACCAGGTGACACATGAAAAACAGCTTAAATATAGCCAAAATATTTTTATGCAGAAACTATCCCAGATCAGGTAGAATCTTTATTCTTCAAATGACTCTTTGTGGAAAATCCTTACAGTCTCTCCATGTTTGTTTCAACTGTGAAACGTGTGTTTATAAAATGATGCTCCATAAATGAGCCACTGACTTCAAGTCTCTCCTTCCTAACTAAATAATTGCCCCTTTCACACATACAGTCTTTACTGGTAAGTTAACATTGAGAGATCATGGTATCTTACCAGTAAAATAATGAAACAGGGTTGCTTGTGTGAACAGCACATTTGTGTATTTACCAGAATAGTCTATCTTGTAAATGTATGGCAATTTACCAGGTTCCTTGTGTAAAAGTGGCTAATGAGAATGAAATGCTCTGAACTGCAGAAAACAATATCTACAGAGACAATGTCAATGGACATCAGGGCCGTCGCCACAGGGGGGTGTGGGGCAGACATGTTCACAAGTTCCTGTGGTCCAAGTCAAGTCTCAAGTCTTTAAGGTCCAAGTCAAGTCTTAAGATATTTTTGATAAAATCTGATGGTTCAGTGAGGCCTGCATCGCCAGCAAGACAAATAACACTTACATCGCCAAGAAAGCTACTAAAGACGTATTTAAAACAGTTCATGTAACTACGGTGGTTCAACCGTAATATTATAAAACGACGAGAAAACTTTTTGTGCGGCAAAAAAACCAAAATAACTTTATTCAGCAATATAGTGATGGGCGATCTGAAAACACTGCTTTATGAAGCTTCGAAGCTTCACAAATCTTTTGTTTCGAATCAGAGGTTCAGAGCGTGAAAGTAACGTGATTTCAATAAATGTCATAAGTGTTTCGAAATTTCAATGGTTCACGTGACTTTTGCAGTTTGATTCACGCCCTGAACCACTGATTTAAAACAAGAGATTTGAGGGTGAGTAATTAATGACAGAATTTTCATTTTTGGGTGAACTAACCCTTTACCTTGGTGAATCTGGATATTATATGCATATAATACGTGGGGGGAAAAAACATGAAATGACGTACTTTTCGAAAATTGACCGCAAGCAAGCCTCTGCAGCTGTGCAACACCGCAGCTTCCTTTCGGATTAATTGATTGATTTTCAAATTAAATGACAAAGTTTATCACAAGGTAAGGCTTGGTTATGTTGTTACTATTTGTTGCTAATTTATTTAACAGCAGTTGTCTAATGAGTGATGAATTTGAGTGCCTTTAGTTGTGTCATATGCTTGATGGCTTGGCGTGTTTGAAGATGAATTGTGATATTCGCTGATACAGCACATATTTGGGAATGAATGAAGTAAATAGAGTAGTAGCAAATAGAGAACATAGGCTAATTGGGAATGCCGTGCCAAAAGACTTGTATTTTTCACAAGTCTCTGTCTTCAAGTCCAAGTCTCAGGTCAGTTGTTCACGAGTCCAAGTCAAGTCGCAAGTCATTTTGTTTGCGACTTAAGTGCGACTCGAGTTTCCATCTCTGGTGTGGGGTTAGGGTAGACATGTCGCGACATGTTTGCAATTATTGTGCTCTTATATATGCCACAAGGAGGAGTCATACATAGGCCAAAAGAAATAGACAAATACCAATTAAGTTTTCATGCAATATATTAAGTCATCTGAAGCCATTCCATAGCTTAATGTGAGGGACAGAAGGATATTTACATCGTTAAATTAAAGTTCACGTAAACTTGTCTTCCCTCCGCTGCAGCTGTCAATTATTCTTAATTCAGCATTCACCTAGGATACACTAGGATTTGTGTGCTCCACATTTCTTCTCTTGGTGCCATGAACTTTTCAAGACGCACTTGTGCAGTACTGCGCACTGTGACATTCTGCACTCGGGATGCACATAAGCGGTTTGTAGGGGTGTAAAGATATTCAAACTGAACTGAAAAAACATGATACACCACCCACGGTACGAACCGCGATACTCTGTCATGGCATACCGAACGCGCCCCGCCTCCTGCTGCCCTGCCTAGCCCTGGCCCATTTGATCTACACGATGAATACAGCATTGTAGCCTAACCACCATTAATGGCAATAAGCTCCGCATTTTGTAACCTTTGATAAGAAAGTGTCATCTTTCAAATTCTGTCCATTTAATCTAGAAATTAAAACAAACAAACAAAAAAAAAAAGCCATTTTGACGCTCTTTAATGTGGCGTGACTGATCACTGTATAGGCGCCTTATTTTCATTTTCAGTTTATGTTCCTGTTAAAATTTCGTTCATTTTTGCTTTCGTTCCTTTAACCAGTTCAGAGCCCTGTTTATAAGTAAAACATTGTAATTCACCCTCAATTATTGCAGCAGTTCAGTCACCAACTACATGTTTGTACTTACACAGGATCAGAGGCTACTGCTCCATCACTGAAGTTAAGGGGGGCTCTCATGGATTCATCACTCTTCATAGGCACACATCTGGGCTTTGGAGGTCCTGATCTCTGGTTGTGGAAGTCAACAACATCACCCTCCTCTCTGATGTCATGGAAACTCATTTTAGAAGTGCTGTCCATTTTTCTCCATAAAGATTACTGCCATGCAGAAACAAACAAACAAAAAGTTTATTTACTTAAAGGGGACATCGGATGAAAAATTCACTTTTACATGGTGTCTGAACTTAAATGTGTGACTTCATTTTGCACAGGCCCCTCCCACGACTGTTGACAGACACTGCCGTTTTAGCATATACCCACCCTGAATGAGCTGTAAACAGACAGTTCGCCATTGTTTCGACACCGCACAGGTGTAGACAAGAATGTCTCCTAAGCAGCTGAGGTGTTTTGTTGTTGGCTGTAAGAATGAACATAGAAGTCATCATTTACAATCGACATCTGAGCCGCTGAAGACGGATTAATTTTATTTTTGAAGGGAATACGCCCCCCGATCTATACGTGTTTATGTTTGCGCGAATCACTTTACACCAGACAGCTTTCTGAACGAGGGATAGTACAAAGCAGGTTTAGCTAAAAAGTTCCTGAAGGATGGATCAGTACCAACTGTTAGTGATCCAGCTTCACCTCCAGAAGACATGAGTATAGATTTTTTTTATGAATCTTTGCAAATATCCTTTCCTAATAATGTCTGAGCAGTGTGGTTTGATTTTCCAACAAACGAAAACAAACTCTGACTTAATCTGACCCGGCCATGAACCGTTGCCATGACGATGAGGCAAGTCCCTTGCAAAGACTGCTGTTTGATCGCGTCTGCGCCTCACGCACACAACAAAGCACTGCAAATGTGACATCGCAGTTTGTTCATCAAAATAATACAGTCAAACAAACATATTTCTCAGCATTTCTATTTAGAACCTTCTCACTGTAATTCATAACAGCATGTTTATAATGAACAATGCATTAAGGTGATTGTCTTATTACAAACTGTGTACATTTTATGTAGAGATAACATGGTAACACTACAATAAGGTTACCTTTGTAGAGGGTTTATAAAAAGGTGTTAATGACTAACAAGTAATTTTCAAATGTATTTTAATTGTTTTTTGAGCATTTATAACTGCATAAATAAGAATGGTGAGTTCAATGCAATACTTGCCAAATAGTGCTTACAGCCCGCTTACGGAAGATAGGGGTGGGGTCAACAGTAGCTCATTATCATTTAAAGGGACATGTACCGAAACGGCTCGCTGTGAACAGAGCTGTTTTTGACAAGGTAAAAAGGGTGTTTTTTACACAACCATTAAGAAATTTTAATCAAAGTATGTTATAGACTTTTCATGAAGACACTAAAGAATCATGCTAACTTGTGGAAAATTGGCATCTGATGTCCCCTTTAAAGTAATCATCATTACTGAACTAAAGTTGTCATGATGTAATCTGCAATTCTTTGTAAAAAAAATAAAAAATAAATAACCTGTTTTTAGGGTGGTTGAGATTTTGGCTGTCCTAAGAGGTTGCAAATCTCTTTCTCCCCCCTCAGGAGAACTCGCATGAAAATCACTGATGCTCATTTGGTTGTGGCTTGCATCATGTGAGAGGAATTACAAGCCGTGTTGAATACCTGAAAAACAACTTGCTCTGGGTCATTTTTAAAAGTTCCTAAACATAATTTCAGGAGGAGTGAACCCATCTAATATATCAATTAACTGCTGGAGCATATAAGCAGCCACTCACCTTACTACACCAGCTGTTTTGGCATTGTGCCCCACCCACTCACCCAAAGCAATCTAATGGCTCAACACACTGCTCGCTACCATTCTCCTCCCCCTTCAGGGTTCTGTGGCCATCTACAGAAACTGACACAGCAGCCCATCTTTTATTATTAACTATAATGGCAACCAATTCCCCTTTTTATTATAGCTTTCTTTTTTACCTTTTTAGCGTTATAGGCTACAGCTCCCATTTAGCTATATCCAGATCTCAAACTTACCGCCAGAAGAAGTTCCTACCTTAATTCTGCCACGTGGAAATTCTGCCAATTTCATGTCAAATAATTCCTTAAATTTGAAGGAATCAATCCTAGAATAAAATTCTCCAGTCTTCAACCTTGATGCATTCTAATTTGCATCATCTTGGCTCTCTCATGGGCTGGTAATGCAAAGAGTTTCCCCTCTGCATCTCCAATATGCCTCCATGCAGGTGCCGCTAATTACTATGAGTTTTTTCTCATAAAAACTCAGTAGTGCCATCCTTCCCACACCATCAGTTCTAACTATGTGGTAAAGAAATCTTATTTTTGCCTGAGAAGTTACCTTGTTGTTGTTGTATACACTTAAGATTATATACACAAATGAACTCGTAAAACATTTGAAAAAAAATCAGGGAAACGGTTTGAATTTGACCATTGTAAAAGCTCCCCTTTTTTCCCCAAATCATATACAACCGTATCACATTGGACAGCCCTATGGTGTACACATAAAGAAATACACTGACATACACGCACAAACTCGTTGTTTTTGCAGAATGTAATGGCAATGCTGTTCTCTGCTCCTCAACCAAATCCTTTGCACACCTATCTTTTTATTCTTTCTTTTTCTTACCAAAGCTGTGGCAGCAACAATGGAAAATCCAATATTTTCTCTGACTCCATGTTTAGCATGAAAGCTCATGAAATTGCTGACAGCTGACCAGGCAGTACAGCTGTATTATGTACTCAAGTGGCAACTGACTCTAACATTTCTGAAGTTTTATCAAGTTGAACAAAATAAAAGATCAACAAGCGAGCTCTAATTTCTCCATCTTTTTTTACATGGTGCAACTTGTAAATACTCTATGGTTCATCTCATGTCTTCTATGATAAATGTATGTCATGGAGAGCACCCTCAGTAAAATCCCTTCAGTAGTTTTTTCATGAATAAAAAGTTTTATATATAATGTAATAAACAGCATAATTAGGAAATATTAAAATGACAAGGACTTACATGAGATGAAGACTCCACTCATATTAGTGACCTAATAAAAGCCATTTTATTTGAATGGGTCACCTCATGTTGAAACTGCATGACTTGTTGAATACTAATATATCAGTAACAATGGACACTTGACTCACTGAACAAACAGTATCATAGCTCAAGTGTTTCCCCACCCTGTTCCTGGAGGCACACCAACAGTACACATTTTGGATGACTCACTTACAATGCCCTCCACTTATATTGGCACCCTTGGTAAATATGAGCAAAGGTGGCTATGAAAATAAATCTGCATTGTTTTTCCTTTTGATCTCTCATTTAAAAAAAAATAAATAAAAAAAAAAAAATCACAAAATTCTAACCTTTCATTAAAGTAAAACAACTGAAAAGCTCATCATGAAATAAATGTTTTTCTCCAGTTCATGTTGGCCACAATTATTGGCACCCAATTATTGCAACATTCTTTCCCCAAGATAACAGCTCTGAGCATTCTTCTGTAATGAGTGATGAGTTTGGAGAACACCTGACAAGCGATCAGAGACTGTTCCTCCATACAGAATCTCTCCTGATACTTAAGATTCCCATGTTGGTGCTTCTTCTCTTCAGTTCACCACACTCATTTTCTATAGTGTTCAGGTCAGGGGTTTGGGACGGCCATGGCAGAAACTTCATTTTGTGCTCAGTGACACTTGTTTGATGTTTTGTTTTGGATATCCTGATGGAAGATCCAACCACGGCCCATTATAAGATTTCTAGAAGAAGTGGTCAGGTTTTGATTTTTTTTTTTTTTAATCTGTTCTTATTTGATAGAATCCATGATGCCATGTATCTGAACAAGATGTCCAGGACCTCCATCAAAAAAAGAATAGGCCCACAACATTAAAGATCCAGCAGTATATTTAAGCATGTTCAGGTGGTACTTTTTAATCCCTGTTCGCACCAAACACATCTGGTGGGTTTGCTGCCAAAAAGCTCCTTCTTTTAGTTTCGTCTGACCATAGAACCAGGTCCTTTTTGAAGTTACAGTCATGTCTGACAACTGAATATGCTGGAGTTTGTTTTTGGATGAGCGTGGAGGATTTTTCTTGAAACCCTCACAAACAACTGGTGATGTGGATATTGTTTGGTAATTTTTTTAGGCTTTCTGACCCCAAGACTCTACTAATTTCTGCAATTCTCCAGCTGTGATCCTTGGAGAGTCTTTGGCCACTCAAACTCTCCTCCTCACCATGCATTAGGACTATATAGACACATGTCCTCTTCTAGGCCAATTTGTAACATCTTTAGTTGATTGGAACTTCTTAATTATTGCTCTGATGGTGGAAATGGTGATTTCCAATGCGTTAGCTTTTTTCTTATAGCCATTTTCTATTTTGTGAAGCTCAACAATGTTTTGCTGCACATCAGAACTAAATTCTTTGGCTTTTCTCATTGTGATGAATGATTAAGGGAATTTGGTCTTTGTGTTTACACATATTTGTACTCCTGTGGTCATGGCTAGACAATTTCATGCTCCTAGTCACCCTGGTGTGCTAAAAAAAATGTAAATATGAATGGGAATATACTTCAGAGATATTTTACTCATAAGAATTACTAGGGGTGCCAATAATTGTGGCCAACATGCATTGGAGAAAAACATTTCATAATGTGAGTTTCCCCCCACTTTCAATTGTTACTTCCATGAAAGGTTAGAATTTTGTGAATTTTTTGAATGAAAGATCAAAAGGATAAACAACGCAGATTTATTTTCAGAGCCGCCTTTTCTCATATTTACCAAGGGTGCCAATTTTATTGCATAAATACAAATGACTTCATCAAACTTGAGGAGAGTTTGAACTCAAGTGCTGGGTAGATTTTTCCAGATCTCCTTGGGGAAACAAGACACAGATGTACTCACTGACAGTTCACTAATCATGGGAATCAGTTGTTCCAGGGCATAGTCCAGTCTGGGATTGGTTCCCTGAGTATAACTATGCTTTGCCTAATGTACTATATGCTCCTGGATAGCTTCCTTCCTGCTGTGTTTAGTGCCTGTGAAACTCTGAGATAATATTGATACCAGAGTTTTTTAGTTGGGTGAAGCCATAAACTTTCAACGTTAGAGGAGGTTTTATTCACATTTCCAAATTTAGCCAGCTTGTTAGCTCTTGCCATTTTTCTCTTGTTCATTTATGTATATCAGCATGTGTTTTAATTTTTTTTGCATTTCCCAGAGGGGAGTCACTAGTCTTGCTATCACTTTCTCACCCACACAGATGTCACCTCTTTTATACCGCTTGCATATTGCAGCTTCTTTTTGCTGGTCTAATGTGTATTACAGTGTGAAAATAGGATTTCCCTAAGAATTAAGCTAGATTAAGCCTGAGGTTCCCATGTTTCCTATTAGTCCATTGCCATCCTATCATGAACTGCATTTCCCAGAACCAGTGCTCGAAATGGGCCGGTACGCATTTGAATTAATCAATCTATTTTAATTAGTAGGGTTCCCTCACTTTTTCTTGTATACCGGCACTTTTCACATGTTGCCAGTACTCTGAGCGCCCACACCAAAACAGAATCAGACTATTAATTAATTGTACACATCGCGTGTTCAGAGCTTTTATAAGCTATACAAACTGAACGGATCAATTGTCTGCACAATATGACGAATTACCATAGGCACATTCACCAGCATGATTCAAAATTGTCAAGATTTGCATGAGCCGTTCCCATGCAACACTGATGATAAAAAGTGCAACCCAGGGCGCTTTCATTTGACGCTTTCATTTTAGCAGTTAAAGAGCATGTGGTGATTAAGTAGCTAAACATTTAATATTTGATGTCTGTTTTATGATTAAAATACAGACAGCAATATCCAGTGACGCTAAATACTCAATATTTTTTTTAATTGAAAACATGCTGTTGTTTGATTAGTATATGATTAATGTAATTCACAACTGAATGTGATGAGACAAGAAATGTTTTGCATTTTTGACATATCAGACACAAATAAGAGTGAATACATTTATAAAAAAAAACATTATATGCAAATAGTTTAAATTGCTTAATAACTAAAATAAATCTTGAACTTTTGCCGTTCTTATTTCTTTTTTGTTATTCCCTTAAATCCCTTTTAATTATTTGATACCTTTAAATAAATAGAAAAAAAATTACCCAACCCCCCCACTAAAGATTTATATTACAACTCTGCCAATTTGTAGCTATAGTTTCTAACTGTGTTGCTTTTTTCATAACAAATGCTATAGATAAATAAAGAAAAAATGGTAATGAGGAGCCATCAATGGTCTTACCTGTAATTATATCCTTATTGTAACAAATGGTATAATTAAACAATTACAAGAACTGTTACTTTTAAGGCAGAGAACAAGTTAGAAAGAGCTGTAAAATATGGACCTTCTTAAATTATTATTTTAATAATTGGTTTCTCCTATGTATAAAATATTATACACATATATTAGGAAAAACCTGGCTTTTAGATATTCCTAGAGATTTCAGGGAATTAACATGTTCAATATAATAAAATCTTAAGATAGTTTGACCTCCCATGGTACTTTGTAAACAAGTGATTGTAAACTATACCCACTTCAAGCACTGCCCAGAACCCATAGTCTGACTCATTATGCATGATTGGTTTCAGCTGTTGCTCATTACCTTGTTAATCCCAGCCTTTAAACCCTGTGTATCTACTCGCTCTTTGCGAAGTCTTGTATGGGTTTTACGCTGCATTTCTGAGTGCTCTTCTGGTTTCCTGTTCCATGTTTTTGACCCTTTGCCTGTCTTCTAGACTGCCCTGTTTGCCTTAGGCTGCATTTACACTGCAAGTCTTAATGCACAGATCTGATCTTTTGACCATATCCGATTTTTTGGCCAGTGTGTTTACATTCACTTTAGACGCGACTGGTATCCGATATCTGTGTTTACATTACTTCCTGCTCCAAAATGATTGTCATTGATAGTTTTACATGCACATGGTAGATCCTCGGGTTTTGAATAAAAATTATTTATATATTTCATGTCGAGTGGCCATGATTACGTGTCAGAATGGATAAGTTAACAGCTGTCAGTGTCATGGATGAATTGCAGCGCAAAATCTGACTGAACGGATACAGCCCGGGAAAAAAAAGGTAATTTGCGTTTGATATTTTATCTAGTTATTAGAATTCCATTTTTTTTCGAGCGAGCTAAGGAGAGAGAGAGAGCGCACACGTGAGAGAGATAGCTACAGTGAAGCTTTTGGCTTTTAAGAAAAACAACAATGCGGCGGTCTCTTTTAAATTAACTGGGCAAAGATTGAAATTGTTGCGAATTGCTGTTAAAAAAAAACTGAATTTTTAGTGCGAGTGCATACAAGCATGTCTGCTTCATAATACAACATTGAAGCTACCTTTTAGTGAACAAATGTGTCGCCCTCGCCTTGTGGTGGCTTGGAATTCCAGTGGGAATCGGATATGCGTGTTTAGACGTAGGTTGCATGTCCAGAGATCAGATATGTATCGGATTTAAAACCACATTTGGAAGTGGCTCAGATCGGATGCGAAAAAATCGGATCTCGTGTGGATTTTTGTGTTTACACGTGTGCAACTAATTCCAATCTGTGTCAGATGTGAGCAAAAGATCGGATTTTTTGTGCCAGTGTAAACGCAGCCAATGTTTCCTGCTTGATATTTGTTTTGGATTGTTTGCATTTGTTTATGACCTTTTGCCTGTTCATTGGATTTCATCTTTGGATTATCCTTTATTAAATGCTGCTTTTGGATCCTCAACCTTGTGTCTCAGCAGTTTGTGTTTATTGATTTATTTTTTAAATCAATTAATTTACTCATGTTTTTGAAAAATCATGCTTTATGTCTACTGAACAATAAGCAGTGGATAAGAATATGGTCTGTAGTTTAACGCCTGTGAACTCAGAGAAGAAGGAGGGTTCCAGTGTTTAGTAAACAGAACCAAGCTCACAAAAGTACTGCCATTATAAAGGACAATAACAAGGCATGTCAACATTGTGAGCCGGCATGCTTGTGTAAACACAACACAGTCAGTTTGCCAGTTTTATTTACGACACATAAATTCATCCACTTATCCCCAAAGACATAAAAGTGAGTGGCTGGTCAACTGGGGAAGAATAGTGTAAACTTTATAGTTACCTACACAATGCGTGTTTGATGTAAAAATAAAAAACATAAAAAATCTAATTATGTTTAAAAGGTTATTTTTTTATTATTATAATTGTTGCTTCCAAACACATTATTGTGCATTTTACAAAATAATATATATATATACACACAGGTGCTGGTCATATAATTAGAATATCATCAAAAAGTTGATTTATTTCACTAATTCCATTCAAAAAGTGAAACTTGTATATTATATTCATTCATTACACACAGACTGATATATTTCAAATGTTTATTTCTTTTAATTTTGATGATTATAACTGACAACTAAGGAAAATCCCAAATTCAGTATCTCAGAAAATTAGAATATTGTGAAAAGGTTCAACTTTGAAGACACCTGGTGCCACACTCTAATCAGCTAATTAACTCAAAACACCTGCAAAGGCCTTTAAATGGTCTCTCAGTCTAGTTCTGTAGGCTACACAATCATGGGGAAGACTGCTGACTTGACAGTTGTCCAAAAGACGACCATTGACACCTTGCACAAGGAGGGCAAGACACAAAAGGTCATTGCAAAAGAGGCTGGCTGTTCACAGAGCTCTGTGTCCAAGCACATTAATAGAGAGGCGAAGGGAAGGAAAAGATGTGGTAGAAAAAAGTGTACAAGCAATAGGGATAACCGCACCCTGGAGAGGATTGTGAAACAAAACCCATTCAAAAATGTGGGGGAGATTCACAAAGAGTGGACTGCAGCTGGAGTCAGTGCTTCAAGAACCACTACGCACAGACGTATGCAAGACATGGGTTTCAGCTGTCGTGTCAAGCCACTCTTGAACAACAGACAGCGTCAGAAGCGTCTCGCCTGGGCTAAAGACAAAAAGGACTGGACTGCTGCTGAGTGGTCCAAAGTTATGTTCTCTGATGAAAGTAAATTTTGCATTTCCTTTGGAAATCAAGGTCCCAGAGTCTGGAGGAAGAGAGGAGAGGCACACAATCCACATTGCTTGAGGTCCAGTGTAAAGTTTCCACGGTCAGTGATGGTTTGGGGTGCCATGTCATCTGCTGGTGTTGGTCCACTGTGTTTTCTGAGGTCCAAGGTCAACGTAGCCGTATACCAGGACGTTTTAGAGCACTTCATGCTTCCTGCTGCTGACCAACTTTATGGAGATGCAGATTTCATTTTCCAACAGGACTTGGCACCTGCACACAGTGCCAAAGCTACCAGTACCTGGTTTAAGGACCATGGTATCCCTGTTCTTAATTGGCCAGCAAACTCGCCTGACCTTAACCCCATAGAAAATCTATGGGGTACTGTGAAGAGGAAGATGCGATATGCCAGACCCAACAATGCAGAAGAGCTGAAGGCCACTATCAGAGCAACCTGGGCTCTAATAACACCTGAGCAGTGCCACAGACTGATCGACTCCATGCCACGCCGCATTGCTGCAGTAATTCAGGCAAAAGGAGCCCCAACTAAGTAATGAGTGCTGTACATGCTCATACTTTTCATGTTCATACTTTTCAGTTGGCCAAGATTTCTAAAAATACTTTCTTTGTATTGGTCATTAGTAATATTCTAATTTTCTGAGATACTGAATTTGGGATTTTCCTTAGTTGTCAGTTATAATCATCAAAATTAAAAGAAATAAACATTTGAAATATATCAGTCTGTGTGTAATGAATGAATATAATATACAAGTTTCACTTTTTGAATGGAATTTTAACTTATGTCTATTTCAATGTCTGAAACCTAAAATAAATATTTTGTTGTTGAATACACTATCCAGTTGTGATTTATGATGAGTGCTGAGTGAGTCAGTCTCTGGCTCAGCGCCAGCCAAAGCACAAAGCAGATTTGAATTTAGCAGTTCATCACATGCGTCGAGCTCTGAACACACGTGTGATACGTATGAAGGGTTAATATTCATAAGAAAAGAGTTAACCGATTAGTTGGGCAGTGCTAAGACATTTCATTCATACGTTATTGGCAGGCGATTTATAAATAATAGGGAGAATATCTGTTTTGGAAACCAAAAATTTGCTGAGTTCATTACCTAAATAAAAGTATGCTCCCTGTATGAAGACAGGGATGCTCT
Organism: Ctenopharyngodon idella; assembly: GCF_019924925.1. Classification (NCBI taxonomy): domain Eukaryota; kingdom Metazoa; phylum Chordata; class Actinopteri; order Cypriniformes; family Xenocyprididae; genus Ctenopharyngodon; species Ctenopharyngodon idella. Next base: position 19,131,788 of record NC_067223.1, read on the forward strand.
TTAGGGTCTAGTGAAGTATTTATAGAGATGAATCTGTATTTCCGGTAAGAGAAATTGGAAGGAATGGGAAACGCATGGGAAGCAATCCCAGTTTACAGTGTTTAATAAGAGAAGTTTTGTATCACACACTTAAAAGTGCATGTGTAGCATAGTATTTGTGTGGTTGAAAAGATAACAAGGAAAATAACTGCAAGTCAAGTAAATCAGTAGGAATTACAGCAACAAAGTTATTCAGATAACTATACAGGCTGATAATTGGAACTTATCAGCAAAAACAATAACAAATACGTTTCACAGCTTATGAATAACACTAGAATACTACTACTCAGAGTAAATTTCATTACAATCACATAAAAGCAATTATTCATGAACACAACATCAGAGTATCCAAAAACTTTAAGGTTTCATGATCGCTAATGTATAAAACAGAGCTTACTAGTGATCTTCTTCTTTTGAGCTTCTTCTTCTTCTCTGGATGCCACCACCTAAACTGTATTTCTCACGTATTCCCTAAATCCAATGATTTATTCCACTAATCCTAATAAATTCTTCCATAAGACTCTTCCTTTCTATTTCATATGCATTACATTCAATCAAAACATGCTCTACTGTCTCCTCTATTGAACAAACATCACACAAACCTGTATCATGTTTCCCTATAATGTGTAGTTAAGATTGCCCCTGTTCATAGATGTGTGAAGATGACTTGCTCCCTTCTATTTATGTTATGAATGATTTTACTTTTATGCTCTTCTTCCTCATTCCTCTTCTTCTTGATTTTAATGGCAGTTGTCATACAACTTTAGATGCATTACCGCCACCTGCTGGTTATGAGTGTGGGTCAGAATCTCATTATTGACCTAGCTCATTTTATCTCCTGAACTTCCTATTTTCTTTTACTTTTTTCTTCTTTAACTTGAAGCATTAGATATTTAAAACAGTTATCATATGATTTCATTTAAAATCTATGACAACTCAAAATTCACCTTTAATTTTCTTAGCTTAGAAATCAATAGCTTTCTTCTGTTACTATCTAATCTATGTCTTTTGTCCTCAAATGTATTAGTCCGGACCATATTTGTACAACAGTTACAATTACCACAGCTAAAATTCCCTTTTGGTCGACTTAGCCAAGTTTCCCATCTTGAAGCTGGAAGAAAACTCCTCACCAATTTGTCCTTTATTGTTGGGGCATGATTAAAAGTGAAACCAGGGGGCTCTTTGTTGAAAATGCTGTGTCAGAATAGTAGATTGCACCTTTGAGTCACATATTCGTCTCAATCTTTGAAACTGACTGGATATTCTTAATTAACCACGGGGGATGAAAACTTTGACCATATAGAATAGTGTTCTGATCAGTAGGTTTCCTATAGACAGAGGTATTAAGATTCCCATGTAAATCCTTTCTGATGGTTAAATCCAAAAAATGTATCTCAGTCTTATCATATTCCAAGTTCAATCTCAAATTTTCATTACTTGAATTGATATCAGAATGGAAGTCCAGCAATTCTTTCTCAGTGCCGAGAAAAAAAAAAATTATACTATCTATATAACATCCCCACCAAACAATTTTATCTCTAAAAAAATTTGGTGGAATACACAAATCTTCCCATAAACCAAGGAATAAGTTAGCATAATTTGAGGCAAAACTCACCCCTATTGCAGTCCCTTTTTCTTGTCTATACAGGCAGTCTTTTAAAAAAAAAAAAAAAAAAAAAAGGATTATATTGCTATAAAGATTTTCTACATCCGTTGTAGCCATAAAACAGTCACCAATATTATTAATAGTAGACTTTTTCTTTAAAACTCACGTAGTGTCTTAAATAAAGAATGGCAATTCCATCATAAAAGGTTTTATAAAAAATCTATATATTTGGATATTGGTTCAGCAATGGATCCGTTCCCACTGATAATTGATCTTCCTGGTGGGTATTTATGAATCTTGAGTAACGTATAGTATACCGGTAACACTGGAACTGGGAGTTAATTTCTATGCACACAAATCAATTTAAAGGAATACTATGTAGTTTTTTTACCTTAAAAAAATGTCTCTAAAATTATTTCAGAGGTAGAACAACTCTTAACCGGACGAAGTCTACTGCCGCTGCTACCTGAGCAGCCTCCTAGTGGCTGCAACTACGCTCTGCAAGTTTCGTGTTCGGGTCGGTACACACAACCCCGCTCATCCCCTGCCAGTGGAAGAGTGCGACCTGCTTTACGGCATATGTCACATATTTTACTCGTAGCCTGGGTGGAGTTAGCCAACAGCTAACTATAAGACGAAACGATCTAATATGCAAGTCTCAAAACCATGCGGACAACATTTTATTCTATTATACAAATTACACCCTTTGCAAACAATGCTACATACGGACTATGCGAGCAAAAAAAAACTAGGTTAACATACTACTGTTCTTTTTGTCACTGTACTTTTCAATTCTGGAGTAACAATGAATAAAACTATGTAATGATATTTGTAGAACATAGTGTAATATGGGCTACTTTACCTGGTCGGTGTACATGGTTTCCAAACGAGGTTTCTGCATTCGCCGGTTCCATCAGCTGAGTCAACAAATTCACGTGTATTGCGCTGCCCACGGGGAAGCTCTTACAGCAACAGTATTTACGACACTGGTAACAAACCACTGTGCTTATCAACCACAACGGGGAACCGTGAGCAAATGTTCCATGCTGTTGCTTTAATTCTGCCAAACCTCACTTAAATGAATGTTCATTAAAGCTAAAGTGCATGTTATTTTCGATTATAAAATACTCATATACTCACATTGTCATATGTAGAGACAACTATAAATAAGAAATTCATTGGCTGATTTTTTTGCTAACAGTACACATTGTCTCTTTAGTGCTAAATAAATAGTATTATTGCTATGTTTGTTTTAAATGACCTGTCCATCTGCACACAATAAATGAGTTTGTTTGCCAGACGCAAGGATTTGACCACTGTATGTTCATACACACTGGTGCAGAAATTACACACTTCAGCTTTAACGAATAATGAACTATATATGCTGGGTAGTAGTGGTCTGGCAGTATTGTTCATTTGATACCTCATTGCTTGATTCATTAGTGCTAGTGCTGGCTTCTGCTGAGGACAATCCAGCAGCAGTGGGTACAGGAAAAGACTACAATGAAAACATATGTATTAAGAGTCATCAGCAAGTCAATCAATCCACCACTAAATATCGTGAAAATAAATAAATTAAACATATAATCAGTGTTAGGTAGTACTATTTTTTGCTAAAAGCTTTATTGTTAATTTGATAGCTTGGAGGTTGATTTATTAGTGCTAGTACTGGTTTCTGCCGAGGACCATCCAGCAGTAGTGGGTACAGGATATGTATGTAAGAGTCATCAGCAAGTCAATCAGTCCACCACTAATCACTAATCCACTTCAAATCAGTGTTAGGTAGTACAATTTTTTGGTAAATGCTTTATCATTCATTTGATACCTCAGAGCTTGCTATACTAGTGCTGCTGCCACCTTCTGCAATGGGTTCTGCTAATGCTGATCCATTTAATAAAGGAAGAGGAGAAGACTACAATGAAAATATAAGACATGTAATCACCTTTCAAAAAAACATGAAAACATTTAAAAAACATTTAAATTAAACCTTCATTTTGATCAAGCTCACTTAATATGTCCTTTTCTAACTTAATTTACCTCAGAGTGGTCCGCATCTTCGGATATTTTGACTATATGCCTTCCCATTCCAGCAAGGAAAAGTGTAAAATCGTCTTTTCCACATTTTTATTCACAAAACAGGACTGCATGGAAAGAGTCCTTCTGCTGGTGTTGACCACTTTACAGGGAGATCGAAACCATTTTTGTCCCTTTTGAGATCCATTTAAGAAATACCCTGGGAATGATCTGCAAAATTCAAAACATTGTATATACAGTTTACTCATAAAATAATATCATGTTATTTTAATAGCCTAATAAGACAAAATACTAATAGATGATCTCTATACATGATAAATTGAGTGCTTATATATCAGTTGTCAACTAACCGTTTAACTAAACAAAACGTATTCATACGCTAGCTGAACTAGAAATTAAAAGACAAATTACAATCTTTCCTAAACATAAATAACCTGGTCATTTCTCCCTGCACTGGTGTCTGCTGCTGAGCAGTTGTTTGATGCTGCCCTGTCTATAGCTGTCTGTCTGATCTTATCTGATCACTTATCAACGTTATCAGATGACTGGTTGCGTATACAACATTTTAGAATTTTAAACCGTAACATTTAATCTGGTGGATCAATCTTTAGATATTTTGGGTCAGATTACAGAAATTAACGTTTCCATTAAGGATTTTACCTTTGTAAGGGCAATTTGTATAGTATCTTTATTAAGGGTACGTTTACACAACAATGATATGAAGTTTTTCCTTTGAGTTTTCCGCGTACAGACCACACCATTGTCAAAACAATCCCCATTTATACAAATCCATGAAAATGACTAAAAATGTTGTATTCTGCTGCCAGGCACGTTTTTGTTGGATACACGGAGACCATTTTGAAAAACTTGAAAGTTTGCATTTTCAGACCACCAAAACACAGTTGTCATGTTAATGAACGGCCAAAACGCATAAGAAGTTTTCGTTTTTACTTGAAAACGGTGTAGGGGCCATTTACATGACACGGTTTTCAACTAAAAACGGAAAAAAAATTTTTTATGCGTTTTGGCTGAAAACGCAAACTTTTGAAAATGCATCCGAGCTTTATAACGGCAGTAAACATTGCCAAACAAGTATGAAGAAAGTGCCTCCATCCACATCCATCCATCTTAAACATATTCCACACGGCTCCGGGGGATTAATAAAGGCCTTCTGAAGCGAAACAATGCGTTTGTGTAAAAAAATGTATACATATTTAACAAGTTATGAAGTAAAATATATAGCTTCAGCCAGACCGCCTTCCGTATTCAAGTTACGAAGAAAGTGTAAACTGGCGTTGCGTCAATAGGGAAGGCGCAGGACATAGCGTAAGCTTTTTGAACTGCTAGTTTTACACTTTTTTTTGAATCAACCATTATTTGAAGCATCAAGTTAGTTTTAAATGGTGATTTGCTATGTTTTGATCGCTAATGTAGACTTCCGTGTTTATAGTCAAACTATAAACTTTTATCTCAGTACTTCTGTGAGCATTCATTTCACTTATTTTCTCTGGCTCAGACACAGACACAGGAAAATGGATGCAATTTTGAAATAAGATCGCATGGGTGTTTGAATCAAGATCGCAATCCTTTTACGGTTTCTCATAAGGCCTTGAAATATGATGCACTGCCCTAACGTACGTCAAATTTTGAGCACTTTTTACTGTATCAGACTTATTTTATGGACCCTAGAACTTGGCAAATAGGACAATGCACACAGACATATTACGTATTGAATACATCGTTCCGCCACTAGGTGGCGACAAGTGACTGTTAAAAATGTATATTGACATTGCATGATTCATTCAAAAGATTCGTTTGAAAACATTTATTCATCCAAACATTTATTCACCTGGCTTCAAAAACAATGGATTGGATTTGAATACCTGCTCATGTCCATGTCACATCTTCTGTTGTCTCTCACTAATCACGCTTGGCATGTCTTACCCACCCCTGGCAGTCTTCAGCTGAGATGTCTCTGCAGCCAGCATCCATTGCATCCAGGAGGGACATATGGTCATGTGGCTGATGATCATACACCTTCCACCTTCAGGCAGGAAAAAAACCTAATTGGGGTTAAGGAAAGGCAAGTAGGGAGGAAGGAAAAGAGAAACCGTTCTTGTAAGGGCTGCAAACAAGCTTGTAATTGCATGCGAATTCTGTGTTTGGTCAGAGTCCAAGCAATAGCCAGGTTAATGTTTTCCACATTCTGAAATACCAGGTTACCCTCTATAGTTCTGGTCTGAATGTCTTAGTTTTATTACATTGTCAGCAATGACCCATCCTACAATGGCATGCTCTTGGTCTTCACTGAGGAGCTTTCTTCCCCCACAGGAAGGAAGACATTGCATCCTTTAGTGGAACAAAATACAACATATTTGCTTTGGGACTGGTGGACTGCAGTTACTGTGGTACATAGCAACTGCAATGATATCCCTCGTAAAATGCTTTACTTACCTGTTGGTTTGTTGAAAATTCCAGTTAATGGAAGCCACAGTTGACCATCTGAGATTGGGCTGGGCTCTTTCACCAGCCTTTCTCAGTGATAGACCATGGTCTACATCACTGACAGCTTACTCTTTTTTGAACAGCATCACACATTCGTACTGTCCAACTACTCCTCTCCCTGGTCCAGCTACTCTTCTCTCTGGTCCAACCACACCTCTCCCTGGTCCAACCTATCATCTCCCTGCCCCAGTTACTCTTCTACCTGGTCCAACCACTCCTCTCCCTGTTCCAACCTCTCCTCTTCCTTGTCCATCTACTCTCCCTGGTCCAGGTACTTCTCTCAGGGAATGTGATGAACACAGTAGTCTTTTTAAAGACAGGTGCACCACTCATACAGAGTGGCAAACCGATGCTTTGCAGATTTCCTCTGCATCTTCAACTGTACAGAAATGTTCTACTGGCAAAAAAAAAAAGAAAGAAAGAAAGAAAAGTAAAACGCAATGCACACAGTCTGTGGGACTGTACATGATTTATTGTGGCCAAGGCCGGATTAAGACTATAAGGGGTCCCTGGGCTTTACCTCTTGAGGGGCCCTTCATCCACCAGAACTACTCCCTACTAGAGCTGCACGATTAATTGTTAAAAGATTGCGATCTCAATTCAAACATCCACACGATATTATTCTTCAACGACGCCAATTCGCCTGTGTCTATTAAACCTAACAAAATCACACCGGAACATTTAAATCTGCGTTGGTGCTGCTGCTTAGCCACAGTTGTCATGTAACAGCTCAACCACACACACACACACACAGTATCATTATTTCTGTATTACAAATATTCATATTATCACAGAAGTTCTGAAGTTTATAGTTCAGATATAAACACAGATGTCTTTGTAAGCGATCATAATAGAGCAAATTCCTTTTGAAAGTAACATAGATGCCACTTCAAATAAGGACTGTATAAATTACATTGTTACAAGTGACCGTTAAAAATGTATTTGTCATTGAATAATTAATTCAAGAGATTCATTCAAAAACGCAGATTCATCTAGTAATGAAACAAGTGAAGTCTTAATGAGTGAGTCACGGAATCATTCATTCAAATCGATTTTTAAATAATTCAAATTTGTTAAACATTTTAAATTGACTGCAGCAATCAACATGTTTGAAAACAAAAAAACAAAACAAAAAAAAACATGATTCTTAATTTATCCAGAATCATTAATGACAGTAATGACATACAGCAGCATGTTCATTATATTAAGACCTAAATCACGGATCTAATATAATGTAGCACATCAGATTTTTCCACAACTGTTTACGTTCACTTAAGACAACCAAAACTTGCCAAGACAAATAATTCAGTATTGCATGCTGTCTGAGAGGGTTTTCTGCGCACACACTTTGGTTGTTTCGGTCAGCACGAGTAATGCATAGAGATCTTTTTCATGGCTTATTATTGTGCTTAAAAACTAGTTTTAACATCAAGCACGCCCCACAAGATTTTCTCAATCATGCATGTTCTTTTAGTAAAAACCGAAATGTGGCAAAATATCTTGCTTTAAAAGTTATACGAACATCAGATGTAATTAAGTGCTTTGATTCCGAGGGCATATGCAACTATTATATATGTAACAAGAGTACTTTATTTACAATAAAACACCATGTTAATATATATGATAAGGCCTATTTAATTACATGTATAAAGAATCGTTCACATCAGCATTGCAATGAATAAAAATTATTATATTCCACAGCTCTAGAGTGCTACTACTGGGAGCACAACTATATTATTAAGTTTAAAAGGAGTTAAATTATTTGACTAATTATAGACTATTGTATATAGATATCTAGAGATAGATATCACAGCCTACCAGTAAGTGGTGGTGATTGCCTTTCCCCTTCGACATGATCTGCATTTTCACCTGGGCCCGCATTAAAATTTGCTGTAAGCTTTGGAATTTTTTTTAACATTACATTTTACTTAATTTTGGGCTATTCTTTGCTTTTGAGATCCGCTTTCATATTTTTGAAACATCACTATCACATCAACTCATTAGATTAGCTATTATAAGCGGCAATTATCTTACTAAGAATTCAACGTGGTTACCTCACGCGAGTTCAACAAAAGGGACAGCCAACTTATTATAAAATGCAGTTCGAATATTTTCCGGCATCATCGGGGCCCTTCCCCAAATCGGGACCCTGGGCTTGAGCCCAGGTAAGCCCTTGCATTAATGCGGCCCAGATTGTGGCGTGTGCTGTTTGTAATGTGTGGCCTCAGTAATCTACAATCCCTTCTCTTGAGAACCTGTACCGCTCATGCAGGTAGTTGTCAGAAAAACCAAAAGGACTGAACACTTCCTGACAGTATGTTCTCTTTGAAATGCTCTGTATACTATGACACCTCCCTCATCCACCTCCTCATCAATGAAAGGACACACCATAATTAATAAAGTCTGACACATGGGATGAAGTCCTGATTTATAGACCTTTTCACGAGTTCTCCTGCCCATTTAGTTTTGATAGTTAATGGTAAACAAACTAGGCTGACTATCCTCGAAGGAGGCTCGAACTCGAGGCTTTGCTTAAGCTCCGAGTTTAAGCTCCTATAACAGTACTGCGCAGAGGAAGAAAAAGAGAATTAGAGGAGGAGAAGGAGGGATGCTGGAAGAATTGTCGCTGGGGTGGCACAGTGACTGCTGATTATATACGCTTGTAATGATTCTTTACATTGTTTTAGACCAATACATCATATACACATATTTAGAAACTAAATTTCTGGTCAATATAATTGCTTGAAACACAGCTAATGAAAAGGCATCTTGAGCTATGGAAGTAATTAAAGAATGCTTGATTTGACAGTTGATGCAGTCTAATTATTTAGTTCCTCTTATAACAGTAAATTTATCAGATAAAAATTGGAATGCTAAAATTTTTGACATTTATTGAAGAAAAAAAGGCTTGATTAACTCATTAATTCTGTATTTCCAACAAAGTGAAAAAATACATTTTAAAGTTATATGGACATTGACAACTACTGATTCCTTTTTCAAATGTTCAAGAAACTATCTTTAAGAAATTATTTGAAAGATAAATCTGATTTTGTGCGAACACAATCAAGCCTACACATTTAAATTAGTGTGTTTGCATGTGTATGGTAAAGATATATAAATAGAATATTTCTTCATTCAAGTGTGCATGTGACATCTGTGTTGTTGCTCACAGGCTTTTCAATCTGACACAAAGACACTGAGTTGTAAGGATGAGCCATGAACCCAAATCCAGCATAGAGAGGCTCAGTAAATGAGGATGTGTATGTGTGTATGTGTGTGAGTGTGTGTGTGTCAGAGACGCTGTAGAAAGACAGAGTGCCGGCTGACACGTCCAAATACACTCCTGCTCTTTTACAGGAGCTTGAAGGGACACGTGTGTTAGTGCACTTATAACTGTGCCAGACATCGAATGTGTCATCACGGCAGCCTAGACACCAGGAGTTCTTATTGAATCCAAACACAGTGTCTTCACACTTTCCTTTCCTGCCGATTCCTTTATATGCCACTGATATATCAGCACATCCACTCCATTCAGCCTCCCAGTAACAGCGTCCAGACAGACTCTCTCTACACAGAACATGGGGACGCTTATCAAATCTCTCTGGATGATCAGGATATGACTGACACTCTTCCACATGTGTCACCTTTCTGTATTCTTCAGACAGAATGAGATTATTATGTGCTGTGTTTGGATCCAGTGTGAGATCACAGGCATCTGAATACAATAAGAGAGAACAGTTACTTTATAACACAACAACAATAACTAAAGGTGTGTGAGTATGTGTGTGTGTAGACGTACATTTGTGTAGTCCTGCGGTAATCCTAATATCTCCTCCATGTTCCACACTATAAAACACACAGTGTCACATTTTGCACATTTGATACAATCTGTAAACACACACACATATTAGTTTTTATATCTTCGTGGTGTTTTCCATTAAACTTTTATTGTTTTATTCTGAGCTAAGTATATTTTCTGTCCCCTAACCCTAAATATAACCCCATCCCTGAACCTAACCCCACAGATAATTTGCATTTTGCAAATTAATTTAAACTTTTTTTTTTTTTTTTTTTTTGCATATTTATTAATCTGCTTTCCATGTGGAGACTATTGACTGGTCCAATGTAGTTGATTTCAAGATTTTACTATCCTCAGGAGGACATTTGGACCACACAATGTACATTAAACCTGTACACACAATTTATCAACATGAGGAAAAGTCTCTGGTTATGCATGTGACTTCCAATCGCTGAGATGAAAGGAATGAAACACTAAGGCAAAACTCCTTTCTCTGATCTATCCTGAAGCCTGTGTATGTGCACATATTCCATTGTGTCTTTTACAAATGAAATGTCTATATTTGCGAATAATGACATATAATGATACAGTGGTACATCTGATCATGAATGCAGTAACATGATAGATTATTTAGATAAACAGAATATAATGAAGTAATTCAAAATTTCAAAGAATTGACAGAAAAGTAACTATGGTAGGGTGAACGGGAGGGGGGATTGTTTGCTTCACTTAGATTTGTCATGGCCACAACATATTAACTCATGGGAAGGTGTTGTGAAGTCCTTTAGATCCTATGGTGAGGAAACCTCTTTTTCTCGTGGCCACAAAAATTTAATGCATAAATAAAACTGCATGACAACCTGTATATTATTAATAAATTAACATTTTATTTTGAATTAAAGGGTTAGTTCACCCAAAAATGAAAATAATGTCATTTATTACTCACCCTCATGTCCTTCTACACCCGTAAGACCTTCGTTCATCTTCAGAACACAATTTAAGATATTTTTGATGAAATCCGATGACTCAGTGAGGCCTCTATTGAGAGCAAAGCACTGAACCTCTCAAGATCCATAAAGGTACTAAAACATATTTAAAACAGTTCATGTGAGTTTAGTGGTTCTACCTTAATATTATAAAGCGACAAGAATACTTTTTGTGCACCAAAAAAAAAAAAAAAATTTCAGCAATATCTAGTGATGGCCGATTTCAAAACACTGCTTCGGAGCTTTACGAATCGAATCAGTGGTTCGGAGCTCCAAAGTCAAGTATTTTCAGCAGTTTAGTTGTTTGATAGGAGATCCGGATCACTAATTCAAAACAAAAGATTTGTAAAGCTCAGAAGCAGTGTTCTGAAATCGGACATCATGAGATATGTATGAAAAGTTGTTATTTTGTTTTTTTTTTGGCGCACAAAAAGTATTCTCGTCACTTTATAATATTAAGGTAGAACTACTAAACTCACATGAACTGTTTTAAATGTTTTTAGTACCTTGGATACTTGGATCTTGAGAGGTTCGGTGGCTTTGCTCTCAATAGTGGCCACACTGTGCCATCAGATTTTATCAAAAATATCTTAATTTGTGTTCCGAAGATGAAAGAAGGTCTTACAGGTGTAGAAAGACAAGAGGGTGAGTAATAAATTACAGAATTGTCATTTTTGGGTGAACTAACACTTTGATGTTTGTATGTATTTATTTTTCATTTCCACTTCATCTTGAAGGCCTTCATCTTTTTACTCAAATAATTAAAATGCAAATAATGTATGATATAATATATCAATGTAATGTATCAAATAATAATAATGTATAATGTAATAATGTAAAGTTTTATTTCTAACCCCAATTAACCACACCTGAACCGGCTAATCAAAGTCTTGCTACGCATACTATAAACTTCCAGGCAGGTGTGTTGAGGAAAGTTGGAGTTAAACTCTGCAGGACAGTGGCCCTCCAGGACCAATTTTGTATACCCCTGCAGTACAGTAACATTTATTTAGCACCAAGGGTGAATTGAAACATTTATCTTGTATTGTTTGGTATTGAATGAACTGATTGGTAAATGTACTAATTTGAAAGATGATCATGCTGTTGTGTTTTGGTGATTAAAGAAGTTATACGAACATCAGATGCAATTAAGTGCTTTGCTTCCGAAGGCATATGCAACTATTATATATATAACAAGAGTACTTTATTAACAATAAAACACCATGTTAATATGTATGATAAGGCCTATTTAATTACATGTATGCAGAATCATTCACGTCATCATTGCAATGAATAAAAATTATGATATTCCACAGCTCTAGAGTGCTACTACTGGGAGCACAACTATGTTATTAAGTTTAAAAAGAGTTAATTATTTGACTAATTATAGACTATCGTATCTAGTGTTAGTATATCATGACCTACCAGTAAGTGGTGGTGATTGCCTTTTAAAAGGACAGCCAACTTATTATAAAATGTGGTTATCATCATCGGGGCCCTCCCCCAAATGGGATTGAGCCCAGGTAAGCCCTATGCATTAATGCGGCCCAGATTGTGCCATGTGCTGTTCGCAATGTGTGGCCTCAGTAATCTACAATCCCTTCTCTCGAGAACCTGTACCGCTCATACAGGTAGAAAAACCAAAGGTTCTAAACTGTTCCTGACAGTATGTTCTCTTTGAAATGCTCTGTATACTATGACACCTCCCTCATCCTCGACCTCATCAATGAAAGGACATGCCATGATTAATGAAGTCTGACACATGGGATGAGGTCCTGATTTATAGACCTTTTCACATCTTCGCCTATCCATTTGGTTTTGATAGTTAATGGTAAACGAACTTGGCTGGCTGTCTTCGAAGGTGGCTCGAACCTGAGGCTTTGCTCGAGCTCCAGTACTGCGCAGAGGAAGAATGAGAATTAGAGGAGGAGGAGGGATGCCGGAAGAATTGTCGCTGGGATGGCACAGTGACTGCTGCTTATATATGCTTGTAATGATTTTTACATTGTTTTAGACCAATACATCATATTCTCATATTTAGAAACTACATTTCTGGTCAATATAATTGTTTGAAATTGTCCCGGAGTCTGTAGCCTGAGTGGCCTGGAGTCATTTCATCCTCTTGACTGTGCAAGAAACAATCCCAATTCAGACTCTTATATGGAGATAACACTTGCTCTGTTATTCCATCCTGCTAACTACACCAAAAATGTTAGATCGTCTCTCCAAATGTTGGATCTCCACACCGAAAATATTAGAGCCAACCCCGGACACCAGAATTTTTTTTTGTATATGGTATACTCAAAACCTGTCAACAGCAAGTCTTGTCTGGTACCCAAAATCAGTGTTTTGTCTGGTACCCAAAACTGTATTGACAGCCTTCTATCAGCCTAAGTGTTCAACTGAAGAAGCCAAGAGCAGAAAACAGGAGGTGAAATGATGATGAGCAGGGTTTATTGAATAATCTTAGTTGCTTATGTTTCAATGCTCTGACAAGTACAAATCCAACAAGTGTTATTATATCAAAGCAAAAGCAGTGGAAGATTACTGCTTCGCAACATCATCCTATTGGAAATGTCCTACTTTCCACTTCTGAACTCGGAATCACGTCAAGTGCTTTGATAAAATTATCCCTTTAAACAATGAATTGTATTTTACACTTTATTTTGTAGTTTTCACAATTCAACTTTTAATGTCAGTTCAAGCTTAAGTATTTGTAGTGATGCTACTGCCCAAAACTGCTAATCACACATGATCTCTCTCTGACAATCCTTTTTTTTTTTTTGCAATAATAATCAAAAATATTAGTTCAGAATCGATAATGGAATTGAAGTAAGAATCGATTCCAAAACTATGTAACATATGGTGAGGATGTGATGGTCAATTGTACTTGTTGATTCGACATAAAAAATACATTGATGGAAGCATAGCTAGTGTTTCTTTGATTGTATTGATTGTTGTTTTCTTTGATTGTTGTACAAAGACAACTATATGCACATTTATTTCAGTTAATTAGATTTCATTTCAACTAACGCAACTTTAAGTGTAAACAAAGGTCTGACTAACACAGAATGTCTTGTTCGCTTTTTTCACCATAAAAACACAATATTGAAGATTTCTTCTATAGAGCGAAATTCTTTTGGAATGCTAAAATTTCTGACATTTATTGAAAAAAAAAAAGGCTTGATTAATTCTGTATTTCCAACAAAGTGAAAGAAGTGTACTTTAAAGTTATATGGACATTGATAATTACTGATTCCTTTTTCAAATGTTCAAGAAACTATCTTTAAGAAATTATTTGAAAGATAAATCTGATTTTGTGCAAAGACAAACAAGCCTACACATTTAAATTAGTGTGTTTGCATGTGGATGGATATAAAGTAAGAATATTTCTTTCATTCAGGTGTGCATGTGACATCTGTGTTGTTGCTCACAGGCTTTTCAATCTGACACAAAGACACTGAGGAGTTGTAAGGATGAACAAAGAACCCAAATCCAGCATAGAGAGGCTCAGTGAATGAGGTATGTGTGAATGTGTGTATGTGTGTGAGTGTGTGTGTGTCAGAGACGCTGTAGAAAGACAGAGTGCCGGCTGACATGTCCAAATACACTCCTGCTCTTTTACAGGAGCTTGAAGGGACACGTGTGTTAGTGCACTTATAACTGTGCCAGACATGGAATGTGTCCTCAGGGCAGGCTAGACACCAGGAGTTCTTATTGAATCCAAACACAGTGTCTTCACACTTTCCTTTCCTGCCGATTCCTTTATATGCCACTGATATATCAGTATATCCACTCCATTCAGCCTCCCAGTAACAGCGTCCAGACAGACTCTCTCTACACAGAACATGGGGACGCTTATCAAATCTCTCTGGATGATCAGGATATGACTGACACTCTTCCACATATGTCACCTTTCTGTATTCTTCAGACAGAATGAGATTATTATGTGCTGTGTTTGGATCCAGTGTGAGATCACAGGCATCTTAACACAATAAGAGAGAACAGTTACAGTACTTTATAACACAACAACAAACTAAAGGTGTGTGTGTGTGAGTGTGAGTGTGTAGACATACATTTATGTAGTCCTGCGGTAATCCTAAACTCTCCTCCATGTTCCACACTATAAAACACACAGTCACATTTAGCATATTTGATACAATCTGTAAACACACACAGATACAAAAACACATTTGTTTTTGTATCTTCATAGGGTTTTCCATTGAACTTTTGTTTTATTCTGGGCTAAGTATATTTTCTGTCCCATAACCCCATCCCTGAACCTAACCCCACAGAAAACTTTTTTTGCATTTTGCAAATTAATTTAAACTTTTTTTTTTTTTTTTTTTTTTTTTGCATATTTATTAATCTGTTTTCCACGTGGAGACTGTTGGCTGATCCAATGTAGCTGATTTCAAGATTTTACTATCTTCAGGATTGATGGATTATTTAGATTAGATTACAATGAGGTAATTCAGAATTTCAAAGAATGGACAGAAAAGTAACTATGCTAGGGTGACATGGCCACAACATATTAATTTATGAGGGAACCTCTTTTTCTCGTGGTCTCGAATTTAATGCATAAATAAACCTGCATGACCATAGCAACCCGCATGGATATTATTAAAAAATTAACATTTTATTTTGAATTAAGAATGACAAAGACGGTATGGAATTAAAGCTGCAATATGTAAGATTTTTGCAGTAAAATATCCTAGAACCACTAGGCCAGTGTTATATATTTTGTTCAGATGAGTACTTACAATATCCCAAATGTTTTCAACTATTTGTAAATCATGAGAAAACTGCGATTTTAACCAAGGATATGGTACGTGTCCGGGAGTCACCTGTCAATGGCGTCATATCCGCGTTACCCTCGCTTTCCGGTTTTATTTTATAGAAGCACCAAAACATGGAAACACCAAAGATGCTTTAATATATTACATCTTTTATTAGACAAGGGAACAACTGTTTGGTTACATTTGTAGACAGAAAACATATTTATTGTTATATAGCTTAACACGTTTAATCTTATTGTTTAAATCTAGTTTTCTTTATTTTCCACGAATACCATGCTTTTACCATACCTAAGAGAAAAACACTATTTTGTCAAGTAGCTAACATAGCATAATAAGATGCAGCTTTATTTTTAGTAACAGAAATACAGCATTTTCTCCATCATACAATGTTTTAAAATTAATTGCATGCCATTTATCAACACAAGCCACCCAGCATTTATTAATATGATATTCTAATATCAATCTAGCTTACTGCAGTGTGCAACAAGTGTCTCACAGCAGTAAAGCCGCGGTCACACTAGACTTTGAACATGCAAAACTTCTTCAGATGCTGTAACGGTCATGATATGATGTCACGGTCTATAGCGTCTTTTTTTATAAACATGAATTCCACATATAACTTAAAGTAATACATTCAAAATGTAAAAATATAGAACTTACTCGACTTTACTGCAAAAATATCATTCTTTTAATTCAGCCAAGAGGTCATGCCATGACGAATCAATCTTCTACTGGTCGCACGTCTTCATGTGATGCGAATTCGCAGGTCAGAGTTCACCAAACTTGAACTTTGGAACGCAGCGAAAGGCAAAATTTTTCCGCACGAGCTTGCGTTTCCGGTCTGAAACATTCGCATGCATTTGAATGGAAGTCAATGGAACGAAAAGTGCAGTGTGACCACACCTTAACATTATACCATCATTTTCAACACACTCAATTGTATCTAATATGATAAAGAGCGCTGTGTTACCTCATACGCTTGACCGGAAGAAGCAACGCTGGTGACTGTGGCATAATAAGAGCTCCAGAATTTTAATTTTTGGGTGAACTAACCCATTAAGCTATATTTTATTTAAACAAATATTTAAGCTACATTTTTATTCATCTCCTCCCAAAGTCTTTTAAATCCATTCACTGATATGTATCTTTTTTTTTTTTATTCTACGGGGCTGCTGAATACTTGAATCTGATTGGTTGACGAACATTCTAAGGTGTGCAATTATTTTCAGGGAAACGCACGGCTAAAGTAGTTCCAGGCAGGCCTTGACCGCATTACAGTTCCATATCACTTCGCCAAATGATTTCAGTTATTTCAAAAGCCCTTACAACCTACAACAGCAAAATAACCAAAACTCACAATGACACTGACCAAGCAAATAAATATAGTAAACAATAGGATAAAAAAGACAAATAATTTCCAAGTTTTTGCCACAAAATTATTTTTTATTATGTATGGAAAGCGCAATCTCTCTTTCTCCCACTCTCTCTAATTTAAACGCACACACATATAGTACAGTGTAAAGCGGAAACCATCAGGCAGGCAAAGAAACAGGCTGGAACTGGATCCACGTGCAGTTAAGTTTATTGACAACCAATCCACAAGATGAACAAACATCGGGTAGCCAGAGTAAAATAGGAAATTCAGGACAGGAACAAGATATAGTAAAAAACAATGACTGACAAACCAACTAGAAAAGCACAAAGGTATAAATACACAAAGGGGAAACAAGGTTAACAAGATAACAAGGGGGACTGGCTAAAGCTGCGTTTCCACTGAAATTACCTGGAACAATTTGTCCCAGGAACTTTTTTCCCCCCAGACCTGTTTCTGTCTGCATTTCCATAGCAGTCTAAAGTACCGTGAAAATAGTCCGGTAACTTAGGACTCTGCGTGTCTTTCCAGTTCCCGCTGGATTTCGTCCTCCACATATAAGCTTAATAAAGCCTGAACCTCGTCATCGGTCCATCAGTCGTATTTTTAAACTCCATTGTTAATTCGAATAGCAAACAACTCTTACTGCACGCACCGCAACAGACTTTAAAAAACAATTGTTGAAATAAAATGCTGCGTGGAGTCAACCAATCAAAATGCTGCGTGAACTCAACCAATCAGCATGTTCAGTGCCCAAGTCCCACCCCCGAAAGTTCCGAGGCCGATCTCCGGGTCTGGCAGTACCACTTTTAGCATAGCTTAGCCTAGTTCATTGAATCTGATTAGACCGCTAGCATCTCGCTCAAAAATGACCAAAGAGTTTTTGCCATACCATGGGTGCAGCAGGCGCAATGATATTTCGCAGTGCCTGTGACCCCCTGCTTGCACAGGGAGCGTGCCTTGCAACCATGGAGACATTTGTGAGAGATGCTGCGTAATATCATTGCGCCTGCCGCACCCATTTGCTGTTCCCTCCGCATAAAATCTTGAGGCCACAACTTTACCTCAACAAAATGTTCTTGTGGCCACAACGTTCACAAATGAATGGCCTGGTTTCACAGACAGGGCTTAGATTAAGCCAGGATTAGGCCTTAGTTCAATTAAGGCATTTAAATAGCTTTTTGAAACGTGTCTTGGAAAAAAACATTACTTGTGTGAGTCAATGGCACTGACATATTTTAAGATATGTCAGTGAAAGTTGATTTCAGTTAAAACAGCCCAAACGTGCATTTTATTCCAAGACTAAAATTTCATTTTTCACTGTGGAGCTGATAAGAGTTTTTTGGAATGTAATACAAATGCGTCAGTCACTGCTTTGGTAACCCAAGAGTTCTAAAGAGTGTAAACAGTGACCTTATTATGGAGGATGATCAGATATTTCTAATAACTTATGATAACTTTGCTCAAATTGTACGCTTGGCCAGCTACAGAGAAACTGGTAGTCAGGCAACAGACAATCTACCAGACATTTTACCAGCACCCATACAATGCAAGTAGAATGATTCAATTACACTTTAGGATAGATCAGAGAAAGGAGTTTAGCATCAGCTATTTCCAAAATGATGTGCATGATCCAGACATTTACTATAATGACACTCTGTGTAAAGCAAGAAAAGGTACCATCCATATTCGTAAGCAACAAGTTTGATATATTAAAACTCAGCCAAGTCATTTTACTCATTTTGATTGCTCTTTAATTAAAATTTTCCAGTAGGAACCACCTTTCTTAGAATAAAACAGCAACTGCACTTTATCTTACAGCACATGCACTTGCATATACTAACAGTGTACATAAAGAATGTTTACTTCAGAATTAAAATTGACTGATAATTTATTCACCCCCCGTCATCCAAGATGTTTGTCTTTCTTTCTTCAGCCGAAAAGAAATTAGGTTTTTGAAAAAAAAAAAAAAAAATCATGATTTTTCTCCATATAGTGGACTTCACTGGGGTACAACGAGTTGAAGGTCCAAATTCCAGTTTCAATGCAGCCTCAATGGGCTATACATGATCCCAGACGAGGCATAAGGGTCTTGTCTAGCGAAACTTTTTTTTTTAATGACCGATTGTTTCACTAGACAAGACTCTTATTCCTCGTCTGGGATTGTGTAGAGCCCTTTGAAGCTACATTGAAACTGCAATTTGGACCTTCAACCCGTTGTACCCCAGTGAATTCCAGGAAATATCCTGGAATGTTTTCCTCAAAAACTTTAATTTCTTTTTGACTGAAGCAAGAAAGACATAATCATCTTGGATGACATGGGGCTGAGTAAATTATCAGGAAATTTTAATTCTGAAGTGAACTAATCCTTTCAGTAAAAAAGTACTGGATAATAAAAGGTAACTGCATGGGTTAAGGTTAGGTTTATGGGTAGGTTACCCAATTATTGTAATCTTTATAGTATGTACATGTGGAACAGGACTGTAAAATAAAGTGCTACCATAACAGCATTATATGGAATTATGGTCAAAAACTGTACTGCTCTGTCTCACTGTCACGTATAGTTTTGGGTTTTGTTCATGTTCTTGTTTTCATGTTCATGTTTTCATGTCTTTTATTTTGTAGTTTGATTCATGTTGCTTGTGCCATGCTTCCCTTGCTCCTGATGTTCTCTCTTAGTCTGTGTGTCATGTTCTGATTGGTTGTTTATGGTCATGTGGTTTTCAGTTCTGTTCTGTCATTGGTTCCCTTGTTCCTTGTGTCACTTACTCATTGGTTGCCATAGTCATGTGTTCACTAAGTTCATGTATTTAAAGCCATTGTCTTCCCCATGTTACTTAGTTGTGTATTGTTAATGTAACCCTGCTGATGTTGAGTGTTATTTTTAAGTCTGCTCATTGTCAAGTGGTTGCTTTGTTTGTTTGTTAACTTGGTTATAATAAACTGCACTTGGGTTCATCAACTCGCCTTCAGTTTGGACTGGGATCGTTACACTCACGTTTGCCAAAAAAACAAAACAAAAAAAACAAAAAAAACAATTGAGAATATCATCTCATAATGACAAATCATCAAAAACAGCAAGAACGTTATAAAAGCTCATCTTAATAGTAAAATCTTTTCTTAATCATAATTATAACATAAAAACTGCAATAAAATAATTTGACAGTACATTAAGATTATCATATTTGAATATTATAAATTAATTCAACATACTTGAGTTTCTCCAGTGTACAGTTTGGATGGTTCAGTGTATCAGTGAGCAGCTTGACTCCTGATTCTCCTGGGTGATTGTAGCTCAGATCCAGCTCTCTCAGGAGTGAAGGGTGTGAATTCAGAGCTGAAGACACATAATGGCAGCCTTCCTCTGTCACCATACAGCCAGACAATCTACAAACACACACCAAAAGTCCACATGGCATTAGTTTATCAATCAGACATCACTTTCAAACAGTGACCAGTGCAGTTCACTGTAGACAGAGATCCACTTTCTCATGCGCAAATGTTTTTTCCCAAGCCTTAAGTTTTTACTTTTGCTCATTTTATGCATCTCTATTTTATGCATCTGTGCATTCAGGCTTGATTCTATGATGGTGAGGGTCTAAACACCCTCAAACAGACTTCAGACCACCCTCAGCTGCTAACACAGACAATTCCTACATCAGCACTAGTGACAGTAATCAGCAGTAGCCTTTTTATTTGCAGTCATGGCAGGACCTCAGCTCACTTTTTGAGAGTTCATTGTGGAATTGTCTCACTTCATTTCCTAAGTCTGATTGACGCTCCGGTCACTGATCAATAGTAAAATCACCTAAAATCTGATTGGCCTATGAAGTGCCCCTGTCCTGTCATTTATCATTGATCTATGTCAAAACACTCGATTGGCACTAGTTCTTAGTGTGAAATTCAGCATGCTTAAACATTTCTTTCATCTCGTAATATCCACTGCTTAGGCTCATTCAATATGTTAACCCCCTCGAGTTGGCAGTCGGTCGATATATATATATATATACCACTTGAGAAATGAATAAATATATACAAGTCTCGCATCTCATGATTTTCCTTTTATATTGTTTTGCCTATGTATTAATTCAAACTCTTTTTGAATTAATGTTTCAGAATTGCATACTGTAGTTAACCAAGCTCACATATACTGTACAACATGTTTGGTGTCTATGAGCTGCAATTTTAATTTTCTGTATGTTCATTTACATTACGTTTTGCTAAACTGGTTACATATTACCATATTATCTCAAAGGATTTTCTCATAACACCCAATCTAATTTCATATCCAATCATCACAGACCTTCTGCATCAACCTGGTTCTCTCTCATCAATACAACTTCAGCAAAGATTAACTGAAGCCTCAACAAAATATCATGACTCTTTTTGATACATCACCTCCTACTCCTTTTCACAGAGTTTCACACTGTTAGTCTGCTGAATGTCAAATACTGCCAAAAATTCACCTTCACTTCAACTTCACCTTTTAGTACTTTTCTATACCAAACTCAAACTGTATGCGTGTGTATTTTGGATAAATATTAGGATATTCTTGTCTTTAGCCAAGAGAGTAATAAGGGGCTTTCGCACCGAATAGTTCTAGGAACTCAGTTATAGAAACTAGCCACTTGGATAGTTCCCTGAGAACTAATTTCTCCACCCGGGCCATGTTCCTAGTTGCATTCGCACCGGGAATAGGAACTCTGAAGCGGATGACAGCGGCTTCTTTAAGTGCGGCATTTTCAAATGCTAAAAACCGGTGGATGGAGGATGCCGTGATTGGAGCTGTGTTTGTTGTGTGTTGTGGGTTTTGTGATAATGGAAATGGAATGTAAATGCATAATTTACACGACTGAAAGAGCAAAAAGGGGGGCTAAAAAGAGACAAAATCTCCTTTGACAACTTTCAGTAATTACATATCATTGAGACAGAGAAAAGAACACAACCCTGTAGACAACAGGTTAATGCCGTTATCGCTGTTTTCCATGTTCGTGAAGTAAATATGTTTACACAGCTTTTTAAAAATGCCGGGTGCCGGTGTTTGACATGGGTTTGACCAATCAACGTACACTCACGTCACTGATAGCTCCTATAGTGCTGGTTTAGACCCTACTCTGAAGTAGGAGCTAATTTAGTTCCCCCAAAATGAGTTCCAAAAACTTAACACGGTATGAACACAGCAAAATACGGGTACTTCAGCCAATAGTTCTAGGAACTATGA
The DNA here is from genome assembly GCF_019924925.1 of Ctenopharyngodon idella. Taxonomy (NCBI): domain Eukaryota; kingdom Metazoa; phylum Chordata; class Actinopteri; order Cypriniformes; family Xenocyprididae; genus Ctenopharyngodon; species Ctenopharyngodon idella. Next base: position 19,154,149 of record NC_067223.1, read on the forward strand.
AAATGTTATTCTGGTGCGAAAGCCCCTATATACAACTGTAGTCTATAGATGTTCTCACTTCGCTGGACGAATGTTGGCCAGACGTCTAAGACTGATTCTATCAGGAATCCCCCCAAATCAGTTACTTAATCCAAATACTTTTATTGATCATAATTAATTATACATATTTCCCTTTTGGACTAAAGTGCTACAGCATCCTCCAGGTTGGCTGAGAAATACCTCCATGAAATGGGCAGATGGGTCAATAGGCAGCTCAGTCTATTGAATCCAAAGCCGGATTGAAGTGGTTTGGTTTTGTCAACTCCAAACTAATCCTATAATCCTGAGTTTGTTCAACTACTATAATGTTACAGGCCCCTGTTGTCTTTGGGAGACATTAACTGACTGTGGATGTAAGCAAGGCAATTTGAGGCAGAGGTCAGAACATAAAAACAGTTTGATAAAAGAGTTGAGTATATTTTGATTTATGATGCTTTAGTGCTCAGCTATAGTGTCCTTTATTTGATTTTCATCACATACCAGCAAAATCGACATTAACTACTCCATCGTTTTTTGTCATACATAAAAGTAATAAATCAATTGAAACTACAGAATGTCTACTTTTATTTGTGTCTACTCATAATAACAGCAAAACACTGTGCTTTTGTAAAGTAAAGAAAATAAATAGGGCGCGTTGTCTGATGTCTAAGTCTCTGTGGATTTCTTTCTGAAATGCGTTTCAAAAATGATCCAAAATTCAGTGAATAGTTGTCACATATACATGACAAACATGTCTCTAGAAAGCTTAGAATGTCAACCAGCAAGAGGTACAATCTTTCCCGTAATTATTTTTAATGTGCCATTCCCACCACTATTCATACCTTAGGACCTGTCCACAAAAATACGTGTATTTTCAAAACCACAGCTTTTTCTATGCCTATATGGCCATTCGTCCACATGCAACTGCAGTCTTCGGTAACTGAAATCTAAAAATTCTAGTGTACAAGAACCAGTTCTCAAAAGTCTTGTGAAAATAGGTTCAGTCTGTTTTAGGGCCTTATTTCAGTGACTAAAAAATAGGATTTTTCACTAACCACGCATAAACATAATTTTCTCAAAAATACAAACTCATACATACACGATACTTAGATATTACCGTAGAATTGTTTGTACTGGACATAGTATATAAACCATGAAAATATTGTTATTGAAAATATTATTATAAGTTATTGAAAAAAAGCACAAATGTCAGGGCATGTAAAAACATCTCCAGGGCCCCAAAACAGCTCAGACCCCAGAGGGTTAAAAAGCCCAAACAGATGTTTTCAGGAAAACACTAGAGCAAATGGGTTCCACTGAGACATTACAAGCACCCAATAAGTCAAGGGCAGGATAAACGTGACATGTTTAGTTTGATCAGAGTAAACCTTTATCTGTAATTCCACTCTCTAATGGAAGCAGCCGAAAAAGAGAGAGAGAGTGTGTGTGTGTGTTCTTAAATACCTCAGTATGTTCAGTTGACAGTGTGAACTCTTCAGTCCATCAGAGAGTAACTTCACTCCTGAATCCTGCAAGTCATTGTTACTCAGGTCCAGCTCTCTCAAGCACGCATTTGAAGATTGTAAAGCTGAAGACAAACTTTCACAGCACTGATCAGTGAGATTACAGAAGACCAATCTAAAAAGAACAATAAAGGAGGAAGTAATTAACTCCTGTCACAAAAGCCATTAAGACTTGGACACATTCTGACATTTACAATTATCACTTCTGTCTTTAATATAAAAATGTATATATTATAATAATTTTCATAAAGATTTTTGCAAAGGTAGATATCTTCAGTTATGTAAAATATCTTCAGCAAATATCTTCAGTTATGTAAAATATGAAGTAATGATCATAATAAGATCAAATTTGCATTTGCAAGTCTCTAATTAATTAATTTGACCACATATGGTAATGTTGTTAAGCATCCTGTGGTGAGATCTTGAGAGATTTAATTGATTTTATTTGCAGTCAAATTCATCTAAGACTGTGTGGCTGTAAGGCCTGTTTCGCACTGTAGTGCCATGTGAGTAGTGCATATTTTTTGGCGCTCATGTTTGGTGCCTATTGCACAGAGTAAACATATATTTGTAGTCTAGTGTGTTTTGATATGAATGAAATAAAAAAAACAGTCCAACTTTATATTAGGTGGCCTTAACTACTATGTACATACAAAAATAAGTATAATTTACTTATTGTGTTCATCTTGTATTGAAAAACACTTTTGCTGCTATTGAAGTAGGATACAGGTAAGGTTAGGGACAGGTTTGGTGGTGTGAGTAGGTTTAAGGGTGGGTTAAGGTGTAAGGGAAAGGTCAACAGTGTAATTATAAAGTAATTACAGAAATTAATTACAGATGTAATTAGTATTTTGTAAAGTGTAAGTACAATGTAAAAACATGTATGTACACAAAGAAGTGCATTGTATCAAATGATTAATTTAAATGTTAGTACATAATAGTTAAATACACCTAATATAAAGTGGGACCAAAAACTACACTTTTTCAAATATAAAAAGATTGTGGGTTGTGTTCAGGTCATTTTGACTCAGAGAGGATTTTCTTTTTCCCAAAAATGCTAGTTAACATCATTGCATTGGTCTAAAACTGACTGGGCCTCATTTATCAATTTAACGTAGAAACGACCACAGATCCAAGTGCAGGAATTATGCGTGACAGGGTTCATGCGTGATTCATGAAACATTCATATGCTGCCAATCCCATCGTACAAATGATCTTACGTTGATAAATGTGGCAACTCAAAACAATCTTCATTTAAATATCATAACCCTAAAAATTCATGGTTTAAAAGCCTTGCTCCTAGAGTTTATAACATGGAAAATGGTAACCAGCCATGAAGTATTGAAGAAATTGATCCTACTCCAGAAACACCAATTAACCGTGTAATTACAAACAATTAATTTATATGAATATTAAATACTGGTAAAACAAAACATTTTTAAATAAACACTAAACATAGAGCCTAGGCTATTTTAGTTTCTTTAAATTTAAAACAAATCCTTAAATATGTTGGTAGGCTATTCAGAGCAGAACATGAATGAAAAATAAGTAGCTAGTAAATTATAAAATAAAACACAAATTAGGCTATAGTGGCTTTCATTATAAACAACATACAAACATCAAGTCAAAACGAATTTATTTAAAACAAAACTGAAACATCATTGGGCTCACGGCTACCTCTCTCATTCAGCATGAATCCAAATGTTTCCATATTCACAATCTTACATTTGGCTGATAAACTATATTACGTAAATAAGGCTTTATACTTCACTCATGTCATGTTCCAACCGAATTCCGGAAAAGTTGGGATGTTTTTTAAATTTGAATAAAATTAAAAATAAATGACTTTCAAATCACCTGAGCCAATATTTTATTCACAATGGAACACAGATAACATAAATGTTTAAACTGAGAAATGTTACAATTTTATGCACAAAATGAGCTCATTTCAAATTTGATGCCTGCTACAGGTATCAAAATAGTTGGCACGAGGGCAAAAAATGGCTGAAAAAGCAAGAAATTTTGAAAAGATGGCCACTTCCAAGTAGGTATAAGGGGCTTTCCTTGCCATAAATGCTTGGATAACATGCGTACGACTCCTTTGATTAAAAATAATGGCTAGTGCAGTGGCTGGGATATATGTAAACCTAACATCCGTTGGCATGATTTTTGGAATGACTTAACACGAGAGGACAAAAAGACGTTTTAGTCGCATAACATTGGTTATTAGAAACGCCGTCATTTTTCAATATTTTTTTTATCGATATTTAGTAAATATCGCAAAAGATTTGTGCAAATCTGTAATGGAAACGCGGCTGCTAATACTTTCATACTACAATATACATAGGGAGAAGTATCCGCTAGCCATCATTATAAACACATATTCATTGAACATGGTGAATAAGAAACAGTGAAAGTCAAACCTCAGTATGTTCAGTTGACAGTGTGAACTTTTAAGTCCAGTAGAAAGCAGCTTCACTCCTGAATCATGCAGGTCATTGTTACTCAGGTCCAGCTCTCTGAGATTGGAGTTTGATGATTGAAGAACTGAAGACAAACTTTCACAGCTCTGATCAGACAGACAACATCCAGCAAGTCTGTAACAGAGACAGAGATAGTAATAATACTTAGTAGTAATATTTAATAGTAATGTTTTCTTTATTATGTACAACACAGTTGTGGCAGGTCTAGAATTGCATGTTAGAAACCCCATTTCTGAATAGCATAAAGAGAGCACAGCTTTGCGTCTCTTATGGAGTCATTGTCCACCCTTCATGTGCATTAATCCTGCTTTTATTTCTTGCGTTAGCCAGTGGTTCTCAAACTTTTTTGGTTACGCCCCCCCTTTAACCCTCAAAAACCGACACGGCCGCCGGCAGCCAAAAAGAACTATTGTTCTTAAATGTTTAATAACTTTTAATCCAATCTGTATGCTTTAAAATGTACCGTAAAGAAAAGATATCGCATTTATCACATTCTGACATTCAGAGGCTCCGTGGTGAGACTGGTTACATCATCAAAATCTGCAGCATTGATTCGTCAAGGCAATGCATGTGGTTGTTCCTCTAAGCCAAACAGGAACGATTGTTGATGCCTAGTCCCACCTCCTATGCCCAGATTGGTTCAAACCATCATGTCTAATAAACATAGGTTTTGGTCATTTGAACCACAATACTATCATGTTTCTTTGGAAGTATGAATAAGCGCAAGTGAAAGTATTTGCGTGCGCGTGTATCTGCGTGTATGAAAAAACAAACACAAAAATAACAGATTTGAATGAGAATCCTCATGTTACAAAGCATGACTTTGACATAACATGAACCAAAAATGAGGATAAAACGGTTTCACATCGGATAAGTTATTGCAATTTATGTTTTCAAACGTGTCTCTACCCAGTGAACCGGTGCAATCACATGTGACGTGAACGTGAGGAGTACAGTCACAGGACTTATCTGTTTGGTTGTTATATTATCTAAATACTTATTTTATAGTTTGTGAAGATCATTAACATTAGTAGCTCAGTTGAACTACTTATTTTTCTCTCTCATTTTGTGTGTATTTTGTGAAAAAACCTTTGCACTGTTTTTATTTTCATTGCACAAGACAATTTTTATAATTGTTTTCATTACTTGCAACACTATTTGTTTTTATTCATATTCAGATTGAAAATATCATTCTCTAATAAGTCACTTTTGCTTTAGTGTTCTGTTGTATAAATTATTATTATTATTATTTTTTTTTTTTGTATTAATTTTACTTCCTGGTCTTTTTTGGACACACATTATCAATAAATAAAGTACACCTGTTTATCCCTAAATAGTAATATTGTAGTTTTATCTAGAGTAATATTGTAACAAATGGCTATAACTTGCTTAGAGATTGTTAAATTTAGACAAAATTTCATCTGAAAGTTTAAAACATCCAAATATAACTTTTTAAAAGAAAAAATCCAAACTTCAGGAGGTTTTGTGTGAGTTTACAGTGGAAAACACTAGAATTCTGGGAATTTTATCTATTCTCAGACAAAATAAATGTAAAATTGGCACTTTAAATGAGCTAAACTGAAACTTCAAGTTGTCCTGTTTAAAATGATATATGGCACTTGATGCTGACTGCTAAATGGGTTAGAAAACCAGAGAAAAGTGCAGGCGAGTCAGGTGTCCCAAAAATGCTCTAGGTCTTTAAGGGTTAAACCTTTAAATAAATAAATAAATACCTTTAATTTATTTTGAATAAACAAACAAAAAAAGTAAATATTTCAGTGATGCTTTGGATGTACAATATACAGAAAAACAAAAAATTATTCAGACGTTTTTGATATTTTTTATATTTTTCACTATAGTTCATTTATGTAAGTGAGGGTAGAAAAATAAAGTTCTTCATACAGTGGACTACTGGTAAAATTTATAAAAACCAAAAACTAAAAATTATTCAGACACTTTGACCTGATCGTGTTTTGGTTAAATGTTATCTAAGATTACTTTTTTCTGACACAGTTTAACTCTGAGATCTTGTCATATTTTTTAACTATAGTGAATAAACTGAATTAATGAATGAAATGTATATGGTGTCTGAACAAAATTTGGTTTGACTGTATAACAGCGCCAATATATAACAGTTTTTGACAATGCTTCACAAGCTCGGCTTCTTGTAAGTTTCGTCTTCTCACCAGAACACATACAGCAGTGGAGCACGCGCCGTTCACAATAGCAGCTTGTGATTCCGTCCGCTGGAGTGGTGCTTCTCTTTGTCAAGCAACTTCTATGTTGGGCTTGTTCAGATAGTGACAAGTCAAGAATCTGAAGAAGAATAATTCAGTGTAATTGGCATTCAGTGCCACTTTATAAAAGCAGAGCACCAACCGCTATTCACGCACTTGCAAGATATCTTTTTTTCCTGCTGATCACTTTGAGAACCACTGGTGTAAGCACACTTTGTCACCTTGGAATTATAAGGTTCTATCTGCGTTCTGAGCAGTTTTGAGATCTTGAGCTTCAAAGTTTTTGCATTCTATTAAGTAAAAATTATATGGAGGAACAAGTTTCTTTCTAAATAGAAAATGACAGGGACCCTAAATGTATTCTAAATGTACAATATCAATCCTCTCAAGTTTGTAAATGAGGATTTTTGGAATGGCTCAAATGCAGATAGAACCTTCTAATTCTAAAAAAACACTTTTCGTTATATAAGGTTTATAAGGTTCTATCTGGCAAAAAATTTATTGAAGCAATAATTTCCAAGAAACACAAACACTTTACTTATAATTAGTTTTAAAACATAAAATTAGTGTTGTAACAATGTGTTGACATGCATGAGAAAGTTACATTTAATGGGTTTTATGACATTTTTATATTTAAATGAATATTTTTTTTCTTGTTCAAGTTAAGCATAAAAGGCAGTGCTAAATATTTTGTCCAGTGCAGATGTTAAATTTAGGTAGGAATATGATGGGTAAACATTATTGCAGGAACCATTTAAGTTTAAGTTTCCTTTTGTTTAGACAGAAAGCAGCTTATGTAATACATCTGAGCAAGGCTTTATTCCACAGAAAGTGGGACAAGTGAAATGGCTTTCTCTCTAGACATCAGTATAGCTGAAATAACATGCTAACGTTTATTGTTGTAATTAAGACCCCATCAATTAAATTATTGACTATTTGACCTTTAAGGCTTGATATTGTAAAAATTTAAGACATTTTAAGACTAAAAAAACAGCAAGAAAACATGCAACGCTTCAGCAAAAGTGTTTAACAAAGTTTAATAAACATTCAAAAATGTTTCACTTTGAACTTAGCATGTTTCCTAAATACCTGCAAACATATTGGGGTATGAGCCCTTTCACAATCTCTCAAAACTATCATTTTCAACATCTTCCAAATCAATATTTTGATCGCTGATAGCTTCACCAGATCCTCCATCAAGTGACAGTGACACTCATATTTGATTGCATTCAGTACTTGCTGTGCAGTAAATCGCTAAACCATTTCATGTTTTGCCTATTCTTTTGTTTTCTGTCTGAATGAAACGTCACTTCATCATTGTGTATCAGACATTGCCAACTTGAGGAATAAAGGTGAATTGCACTTATTCTGTCATCAAAGATTCAATTATTGTTGTGCAGTATAAAAATATACATACACAGATACACACCTCAGGTCGTTTGCGACCCTATACAATTTTTACAAAAAAATGAATAGGAAAATAGGCATTCTTTTATAATTTTATGATTTTTTTTTCTTGTTATATACAGGTGCTGGTCATATAATTAGAATATCATCAAAAAGTTGATTTATTTCACTAATTCCATTCAAAAAGTGAAACTTGTATATTATATTCATTCATTACACACAGACTGATATATTTCAAATGTTTATTTCTTTTAATTTTGATGATTATAACTGACAACTAAGGAAAATCCCAAATTCAGTTGTGGCGAGGGGGGCGTGGTTCAGCGGAGTCAGCAGCGGGAGAGAGAGTCAGGAGACGAACGGTGAGTGAGTGGGTTAAATGCAAATGACGAACACCTGTCTCTTGTTTCAGTAATTGGTGTGGAGAGAGTATATAACACCAGGAGAAACAGGAGTGGAAGAGAGAGAGAAGGACTACTGACTGCTGCCCGCTGGATACGTCTTTTCGAGAGCGAATTGTGAATGATTTATGACCGCTTTGTGCCTGTCTGCACCCCTTTTGTTTTGTATATGGTGAATTAGTGCAAATAAAAGCAGTCAGTAGTCAAGCCGACCCTGTCCTCTTCCTTCCTGAATCCTGAACCTTGCTACACTGGTGCCGAAACCCGGGAAGGAAGACGGAAGCCGCCGCCATGCAATCGTCCTCCGGATCGCCATTTGCGGAGATTATCACCTCCCTCGCGGTCATGCAACAAGAACAACACCAGGCCCTGCTTGAGACAGGATCAAGAAAGGTGCTTCCAAGTCGTTGTTCAAGCCCAGCAGGAGGACCGCGAGAGGTTCCGGAGCTGGATTGACCGGGAGGTTCGACCGGAAGCCCTGGAACCTCGAGCTGTGCCCGCCCACCTACCACTCCACAAAATGGGATCTGAGGACGACCCGGAGGTATTCATCGACCTTTTCCAGAAGACGGCCGAGCTGTCGGGCTGGCCGCGGGACCAGTGGCCGATGCGCCTGGTCCCGTTGCTCTCCGGGGAGTCCCAGATAGCGGCACAGCAGCTTCCGGTGCAGAATCTCCTGGTCTTCGACGACCTGAAAAGGGCCATCCTCCAGCGGGTCCCTGGAACTGGGCGAGTCCGGCCGACCGTTCGTGTTGGCCCAACAGCTTCGGGACTCCTGCCGCAAATGGCTGTTGGCTGAGGGAAGCGACGTGGAGAAGATTGTCGATCGAGTGGTACTGGAGCAGTTCATTACTCGGCTCCCACGGAGGACAGCCGAGTGGGTCCAGTGCCACCGCCCCATCCACCTTGCGGAGGACCATATGGTGGCGTGCCCAGGGGTCGGCGAACCCCTCCCATCTGTCTCTCTCTCTCCTTCTTCCCCTTCTGTTCCTCTCTCTCGTCCTGTCCCTCTCCCCAGGTCCCGCCCACCTGTCCATCCTCGAGTCCCGCCCCGGGGGCGGGGCGGGTTTGACCAGAGCCAGTTGGGGGGTCCCAGAGCCCCGCCCAGGAGGGCGGGATTGACTTCCGCTGGACAGGACCCCGCTCCTGTTTCTCCGCTTTCTCCACGCCAATCATTTACCCCACTCCCTGCCACTGGGGCGGCGGGGAGGTCTGGGCCAGCCTGTTGGCGTTGCGGGGACCCGGAGCATTTCGTGGACAGGTGCCCAGTGATGGAGGTTGGGACAATGGTCCGGGTCCCGGACGCCCCGCAGGCTGCCCCCGGTCAAGCTGGCTGGTATCAAATACCTGTGAGTATCAAGGGGGGTACCTATCAGGCCTTGGTGGATTCAGGCTGTAACCAAACCTCGATCCATCAAAGCCTGATGTCATCCGGGGCATTGGATACAAGCCGCGTGGTTAAGGTGCGGTGTGTACACGGGGATGTGGTGGTATATCCGGTAGTGCCGGTCATTATCCAATTCAGGGGCCAAAAGCATAGCGTTGAGGTGGCAGTTAATCCGCACCTCCGGCATCCGTTAATTTTGGGGACAAATTGGCCAGCATTTTCTGAATTATTGGGTTATTTATGCACGGATGCCTCTTGGGGGAAAAAGGCGATGGTTGGGGATGCGCAAGTACAGGCGGGAGAGACTGAACGGGGACCACTGAGTGCTGCTTCAGGGGAACAGAGTGAAATTGAGAGAATAATTCTCTCGGATCGCGATGACTTTCCCCTGGAGCAGTCTCAGGATGAGACCCTAAAACGTGCATTTGAGCAGGTCCAAACCATCGACGGTCAGCCTCTCCAGGCTGGACGGGCGCTTACCTATCCATATTTTGCAGTTATAAAAAAATCGGTTGTTTTGGGTGACCCAAGACACCCAGACAAAAGAAGATACAACCCAGTTGTTAGTTCCAAGGAGCCGCAGGGAAATGCTTTTCCAAGCGGCTCATTCTAATCCAATGGCTCGACACTTAGGACAGGCAACGACACTAAATCGCATCATGACCCGATTCTTTTGGCCGGGCATTCACGAGAATGTGCGCAGGTGGTGTGCGTCTTGTCGTGAATGTCAGTTGGTAAATCCACCGGCCACCCCAAAAGCGCCTTTGCGCCCCCTCCCATTAATGCAGGTCCCCTTCGAGAGAATTGGTATGGACCTCATCGGGCCATTAGAGCGATCAGCCAGGGGACATCGCTTTGCATTAGTCATTGTGGATTATGCAACTCGATATCCTGAAGCAGTGGCCCGCGAAGAGTGTTGCGGACGCACTGTTTACTTTAATCTCCCGGGTGGGGATTCCAAAAGAAATCCTCACCGATCAAGGCACAGCGTTTATGTCACGTACTTTACGCGAACTTTACGAATTATTGGGCATTAAACGGTCCGTACCAGCGTCTTTCACCCACAAACTGACAGGCTGGTCGAACGTTTTAATCGCACGCTTAAAACCATGATTCATAAATTCGTGCAAGAAGACGCCAAAAATTGGGATAAATGGTTAGAACCCCTGTTGTTCGCTGTGCGAGAAGTCCCGCAAGCCTCCACGGGGTTTTCCCCCTTCGAGCTTCTTTACGGACGCCAGCCCCGCGGGGTACTGGATGTCCTGAGAGAAACTTGGGAGGACGGACCATCTCAGAGTAAAAACGAAATTCAGTATGTAATGGACTTGAGAACAAAACTCCACACTTTGGGGCGGCTCCCCGGCCTGAGTCGGGCGGTGGGGGTATGTGGCGAGGGGGGCGTGGTTCAGCGGAGTCAGCAGCGGGAGAGAGAGTCAGGAGACGAACGGTGAGTGAGTGGGTTAAATGCAAATGACGAACACCTGTCTCTTGTTTCAGTAATTGGTGTGGAGAGAGTATATAACACCAGGAGAAACAGGAGTGGAAGAGAGAGAGAAGGACTACTGACTGCTGCCCGCTGGATACGTCTTTTCGAGAGCGAATTGTGAATGATTTATGACCGCTTTGTGCCTGTCTGCACCCCTTTTGTTTTGTATATGGTGAATTAGTGCAAATAAAAGCAGTCAGTAGTCAAGCCGACCCTGTCCTCTTCCTTCCTGAATCCTGAACCTTGCTACAT